>NC_133584.1:28290180-28661676 GCF_964106895.1 Numenius arquata
GGCTGCCCAGGGAGGGTGTGGAGTCCCCTTCTCTGGAGATCTTCAAGACCTGCCTGGATGCAGTCCTGAGTAACATGCTCTAACATGCTCTAGGCAATCCTGCTTCAGCAGGGGAGTTGGACTAGATGATCTTTATGGTCCTTTCCAACTCTAAAAATTCAGTGAAAATTCAGTGAAATAAAACTTTATTTCATCTCCCCTCTTCATATACCTGATGCCCCTGATCCAAATTGTGTTTTCTGGAGGATCCTTGCCTCACTCAGTGCACCCAACAGTGGCCCTTCAATAGGCAGTAATTCAATATTCTTCTGAGTTTTAACTGCCTCACAAGTGGCCCCAGGCCCCTCTACCCGCACAGCGGTCAAGCCCTGTGCCAACTACAAAAACAATTATTTCCAGCAAGGTGTCTGCATTTGCAGAGCTCAACAAAAACCAAACCACCTAGACAAAGTAGTCTAGCTGGAAACAATTTTTGACATTACAGCCCAAGCAACTCAGCAAATTTGACATGACTTGATGAGCTTTGGGACAGCTCTGACAGGACCAGAGGAAATGGTCCGAAGTTGCGGCAGGGGAGGTTTAGATTAGATATTAGGAAGAATTACTTTACTGAGAGGGTGGTCAGGCACTGGAACAGCCTGTCCAGGGAGGTGGTGGAGTCACCATCCCTGGAGGTATTTAAGAAACGTGTAGACGTGGCACTGCAGGGCATGCTCTAGTGCCCGAGATTGTTGGGTTGGGTGTTTTGGGTTTTTTGTGTGTGTGTATGGTTCGACTCGATGATCTTAAAGGTCCCTTCCAACCATGAAGATTCTGTGATTCTGTGAAATAAAAGACTCAGAGGGGAGATTTCCCCAGCTTTAGCCGGAACCCTTGGAGCCAGGCTAAAAATGATGCTTCTAATGATGGCTCCCCAAAGTAGTTCCTAATCTTGGGACTCTCACTTCAACCCACTTTTGATCTCAGGTGAGGAGGAGATGTGGGCACACAGGGCTGTGGCCTGGCCTGCAGACTTCCAGTCTGGATGAGAAGCCCTAAGACCTGCCGAGGATTTAACTGCCCCACTGTACAGATGGCCACCCTTTCCCCATCCACCTGATCTTTTCTGTATTTCACGACTAGCTCCGTCCATCGTGGCAGAAAGCCCTTATCCCCACGCAACCAGTGCCCGTGTGGCTGCCTTCCTATTGTGTGAGCCAGCTGGAGAAACACATAGGGCATAGGAAATCCAAGCTGCATAATCCACCCACATAACAGGATGCTAACCTGCTCTGGGAAGGAGGAAACCCTGCTTCTTTCCTGAAGCTCCGTGCTGTGGAAGCTCCAGACAAACCTCAGGGCAAACCTTCTCTTCCTCTCATGTTGACAGCAGATCTGCAGAGCCATCCGACCTGTCCAAAACCAGGAAGGGGAGCCTGAAGGAAAAAAAAAAAAAAGCCCAGATCTGTCACAAAGCCAAATTCCAAGTCCCTACAAAAATAAAAATAAAACATAAAGCTCCAGACCTTCTCAACCATCTGGGTGTCAGAATTTTTTCCCCTTCAATAACTCTAAAACAATCTCTTTTCCCTGTATCACACTCTTGGATCTGGTTAAACTATATTTTACTCCTGCTTTCTCACGCACACACACACACACATATTCATACACACAATGACCAGCCTGAGCCAACGGCCTGCAACTGAAAATTTCAGCCTGAACAGTTACACATTGGCAAGGACACAGCATTGGAAAACAGAATCTTTTAATGGGAAATGTCTGGCAACCCTAATTATAGGCACCACTGCCAGCTCCACCAATAATTATAGCTTAGTTTCAGAATCATCCCTGTGCTAACCAATATATTTGATGACAAGAGCATTTGCCAGTGCTATTCACCAGGAAAGGCTTACAACCAGCTGGGAGACAGAGCCATGAGATGCAGAGATGACCTTACCTTGTCTGTTTGCCTCCAGGTAGGGATCTTCTTCTGCCTGGCCCAGAGGTGAGCCACTCCATCAAGTATTTTAGATGAGCCTCAGGGCTGCTTTGGTTTTCTTCCCTCTCGAGCTTCCCCCAGGCAGAGGGAGAGAGAGCTATCTCTTGAGCTTACATTTAAGATGATACTTTAGTCCCCTGTGACCACCAGCCAGTGAGTCTCCTGCCTCTTTACCTAGTCTGCAATGAATACAGACAGGATAAACAAGACAGTCTCCCTCTGCTCCACAGAGGCTCCAGGCATCTTTACAACAGGGGAGCTTCAGACAAAAAAATCATCCACAAATACATAGATTTCAACAGCCCCATCAAAAACTTTGCTACTATCTGTAGTGCCTGTGCAGCGTATCTGCGTGCCGCTTTTGGCTGTGGTAGAGTTAATTTTCTTCACAGTAGCTGACATGGGGCTATGTTTTGGATCTGTGCTGGAAAGAGCGTTGATAATACAAGGGATATCCCCTTCCCTTGGCCTGCTGGCCATGGCAATATGCTGGGACCAACAGCCACTCTCTACTATGCCTTATAACCACAATTATAGCCAAGGATCAGACCTGTACGTCAGGCAATCGGCCCCTGTGCAAGCCTAGAAGTCAACTCTGTCCTGCTACAGTTCCTAATTTTATCACTGCATTAGAATCACAGAATGGTTCGGGTTGGAAGGGACCTTAAAGGTCATCTAGTTCCAACCCCCCTGACATTAGTGTCAAGAGTAAAAAAAAAATAAAGAGAGAGAAAGAAAGTCTTTGATAACTGCAGAACCATTCATAACACATTCAGAAAGTATCGAGAAGTAGGAAAACCAGTGTTTTAAAAATGGCTATAATGTAAGAGAAAAAAACAGCTTCTCTCTGCCTGTCACACCTATGGTTCAGAAACCAACCAGGCAATAACAAAGTTTAACAATAGTTAGCAAGTCACTATTCAAAACAGAACAGTTGTCCTTTTGAAAGTTTCCCATCTTCACTTAGATTTGGGGGAAAATATTTTTTTCATACTTTCAATGAGCAATTTCCTTCATCTTTTCTGCTTTCTTCCACTTCTTTCCCACCCTCCATACCTCCAGCCCCAGCTTAGGGCAATGACACCCACCCACAAAGATGTCCCTGCAAACAGCATTTTCCAATTAAAAAACAAACAAAAAAAAAAAAAACCACCACCACCACCAACAAAAACCAAAACAAAAAAAAACCTTTTCTTTCTCAGAATATTTTGTTGGTTCCAGAGTTTTACCCAGCTCTAAAACTATCAACCCAGGACCACTGTGGAGGACAAAAATGACAATGTCAAACCAAACATGTCAGGTACGTTTGTGTTTTCCGTAGAAACCCACAGCTGTCCAGAGGGCAATATCCTCCCAACACCTAATATTGAAAAACTGGTCTTTTCCTTGAAGCATTGGGACTCGTACCCTTTCCAAAAGTTATTTATGTTGGTTTTTAATCCTGGCTTTTGCAGTTTCAGTGGTTCTTCGGTGGTCACACATGCCAAAGGCTGAGAACAAGTTAGAAGCTGATATGCTGTGACAGCTTGTGTGGCACACACCTCCCTGCCCACCCAGCTCTGGGACAGCCCCAGCACCAGAGAAAGGGTTACGAGATGCCTGAAATCAAGTTAGTATCTCATCTTCTCAGATACAATGCTTCACAGATAAACCTTATTTCTAGATTTCAGCTAATATTCTAATACTATTTAAAACCCAAATGTTCTTATTCTCCCTTTTCTTGAAGATATTAGCAACTCTTTTGTCCTTAATTCCACTTTAATAACACCCTTGTTTTAGAATTTCCATGGGTTTTAAGGACTGTCTTTAGCATTTTAAGCCAGTCTCCAACGTTTGGCAAAGTTTTTGAGTTCCTGTCAAAGCCAGGGCAGCACTGGCAGGCTGGCCTGGGAGTCTACGAGACTCAGAAACTAGGATGAGATTCTCACTCCCTCACTCTCCCCATCCACTGCAACTGGAAATGGGTATCCCCATCCTTTATCCCAGGGCAGCCCACGGCAGGAAGCTGTGACACTGGTTACAGAGCTTTGTTTGGACAATGCAGAGATCAGTGTGGTTTGGGCAGAAATTGGCCAAAAGCAGGGCTGTGACAACCTGTCCTGGGAATTTGGCACCTGGAGGCCACTGGGATTTCTTTCTGGTTGCCCACCTCAGCCGCTGGCAAAGGCAGCTCAACAAGGGGATAAGAACAGGGCTTGCCTTGCAAAGGATGTAAGGGAGAATCCTCTTCTAGAAGCACTGGGGAGACTGGACCAGTATGGGGGAGGCCAAAGGAGGTGTCCAAATGCCCCCAGAGAGGTGTCGTGGGATGCCCAGGAGAGCTCAGTGTATTGATACAGCACTTCAGAGGCAGGGATTGACTTCCTAGGAAGGGTGTAAGAATTTTTCCCTGACTGTGCTGCAGAAGACCTCTCTGCAAGGACTCAGAGGTTCTCCTTGATATGCAGCTGAAGCCACTGTCACAACACATGGGGCTCGCACTGAACCTATCTCAGGCACTGTGACTCACCCACCCCTCACAGAATCACGTGGGGTTGGAAGGGACCTCTGGAGATCATCTAGTCCAACCCCCTGCCAGAGCAGGGCCACCCAGAGCAGGTCCCACAGGAACATTTCCAGGCGGGGTTTGAATGTCTCCAGAGAAGGAGACTCCACCACCTCCCTGGGCAGCCCTTTCTTAATCTGTGGCAGCAGCTGGGGCCTCAAAGGCTCCAACCCACCTCCTGCTGTCCTGGTACCTGGTGATGTATCAAAAGTCTCACAGCAGGATAAAAATCTCTGAAGCATCCCCAAGGAGAAGACTAATCCAGGCTCCTTGTCATCCTATTCCCTGTTTGCGTGATGCCGTGATATGTAAATCAAACCAAAAAAATGGCCCTGGTTTCCAGGCACACTTTAAATTTAGTATCTCAGAAGCATTGCATTTAGGCTTAATAAAAGTTATGATGCATTGATTAAATACCAGCTGAGGGCTGAAAGAGTGCTTCCTGAGCTTTTTAGGGCTGCAGGCAATAAATTGCGTGGCCACCTAATTATTCTGTCTGACTGGGATCTCCCAGACAGAACACAATGTGTATTGGTCACAATGCTGGGGCAGGAGGACCCTGGCTGTTTTAAGCTTTATCATAGCTCTGTGTTTGCAAGGGAGGCAGAGGGGTTTTGGCCCCAATCCCACTTCTGCCCATGCCACAAGGCACAGCCCTACCTCTGCCCGGGTCTGCCAGGGCCTCAGTGTACACACTGCAGAGCCACCACCTCCTGTGTCTGACTGACTTCCCTCGGAGATTCGTGTAGTCCATGTATTTCCCACCCTGAGCCAAAAAGCTCCTCCAGCAGGACAAATTTGTGCCCAGTGCGCAACATGTCTATACCATGCCACCATCTTCCTGAAAGGGGACAATAATCCTTCTCTACTGCAAGGCCAAGGAGATGTAGAAGCGTATAATCCAATCTCCTCGCTAATCTACATGGATCATTACGTTACTTGTCACAGGGCTAGCCTCCTCTCTCAGCCCAAAGCAAGAGTGGGTTGGCTTGAACTTGGAAGGCTTGAGGAGCCCAGCATGGCCACCAGCTCTCAGTGGGCTCAAGGCGGCTCTCAACTCTTGCCCAGGGGCCAGCAGCTCTTTCATGGGTGAATTCCATGGGTGCGTAGTGGATCTCACTCTGCAGAGAACAGATGGAACAAACCTCTCCCAAAGGCCTGACTCAGAGGTGGGGAAGGGTAAGCATCCTCACCCACTGACATTATACCTTGGTAGACAAACTCAACCAGAGGCTCTCTTGGAAAAGGAGAAGCTGTGTAAGAGGAAAAGCCACGCTGTTACTATTCCCATAACCAATCATGGCTACCAAAATAGCATTTGTACTCACTCACAACCCAAATCCATCTGCTTCAGACCCAGAGGAGAACATCTCATTGTGGGAAGGACCATGTTCAACAGGGGAAGAAAAATCTCTTAAGGAAAATACTTGGAATAAAACTTGGGAACGTTGGAAGACAGGTCCCCAAGCCAAACTCAGACTCACTCTGTGACCTTGGGCAAGTCATTTTATTCTTCTGTGTCCACACTTTCCACCAAGGAACCTGTTCCTATCTTGAAAAACGTTCATACGAGTTGTTGGAGTCTTTTTCTGCGTGTGTACAGCCCCTAGAACAATGAGGAGTCAATCTGTTATTCCTGTCATCTGAAAAACTATTCATCCTGGTCGTGCAAGATGATAGAAAGAGCTCTTTAAAAATGGGTACAAAGGCCTGATTCAACTTGAATTAACCAATCTTTTCTTTATTTTAATGCAGATGTAATCCACTCATTGTTCCATGGAAGAAATTTGCTGCACACTGGTGAGTGCCAACCTCAGCTCTCAGAAAGTACATTACAATTTTTACCTGTCCGTGGGAAATCCATCTCCAGGCACATGTGTCTGGCTTCTCTGGTGGTTGGTACGAGCACCCTTGTGGAGTCCAGCAAGAGAGGATTCAGCATCCTGCTTGGGAAGCTTTCGGGATTAGCCCATGAATGAAGAACCAGCAGCAAAGATGAGTGTTCTTCCCATCTAATTTTTTCAGAGCTGGGAGCAACAAGAGGGAAGAAGGGAATTTATTTGGGTTTTAACACCCTGTAACAGCTTTGACATTCCACATATTATTTCCAGATTCAAGTAGGTAGAAGTCTTTATCCATCGGCTGCCAAATCATTCAATGCCCAAAACACCAAATTAAAACAATGACACAAAATACAATCCTACAATCACACAAAGCGCTACTCTGGATTGTCAAGTGCATGCTAGCAAGGGTGAAAAGTGTAAAGTGATCCAGAGCTGGGTGTCAAGCTCTCCCACAATAGAATTCAAAATAATTGTGCTGTTTGACAGGTAGTAAAATTCATGGTGGTCCATTAAATCAATGGCAATATAACGTGGAACACTGCAGATTAAAAAAAAAAAAAAAGGCAGAGAGTTCACAAAGGGAGGCCATTGGCAAGAATCCCTTTGGAGCTCCTAATAGGTTTGATTTGTGGCAAGAAAGGCTGATACACCCAAGGCAGAATAGATAGAGGGGAAAGATAAGAATGGAAGAGGGAAGCAGGAAGAGGAAAAGCGAAGTAAGTATAAAAGGTAAAAGAGGAGACAAGTGAGGGGGAAAGGGGAATGAAAGAATTGCAAAGAAAGTGCTAACAAGTTGTTATTGTATAGAGATGCCTTGGTCTTACCACCTTTCATGTGTTGTTGCACTGGTGCATATTTTGTCACAGCCCGGAGTCCCTTATGCCAGCTCGTGGATACAGTCTGCCCTGGCTGCCAGGAAGAGGCCTATTGATGAAGTTCAGAAAGTGAAATCTGCTTTTATTATCTTAAGCGGGATCCATCCCAAATGAAGGAAACCCTTCCAATTTTATAAAAAGAACTTAAAATGCTTGTCTCAAAGCCAGCACGACAGGCTGAGGCACAATGAGTATAAAACTGGCGTTGGAAGAGTATGACTTACCCTAGCTGGATGTATTACCTTCTCCTGGCTGGAGACCAAGTTTTAAATCCAGATAAGGAACCCAGGGTGCTTGGTGTTCATACTCCCAGGGCCAGCCAAGGATTACAGCCCACTTGTGTCTCACACGTTTTGAAATGCCACAGGGGGGGGCCCATCTTTCACCCAGGAATTCTGGTGAGGCTGGGATCTGGTAAATGACTTGGCATTAATCCCAGCGTCTTCATGAGATCATGCTTACTGGTTTCGGGGAGGCAGCTCTGCTGAAGGTGTTTGTGAAGAGGAGCATAGGTTTGTGTCTGAATACCTGACACCGAAACGAGTGGGAGTCGAGGCTGGAGAAGGCTGCCCTGGCCACGAGGGTCACAGAGGTTTGACCTCCCGGGTACGGCAATAGAAGGAGTTCCACCTCCTTAAGACACCCAGAGCCTGTTCCACAGCAGGGGCTGAACTGGAGCAAACCTTTCAGAAAGCCATTTAGTTGTGAATTAAGAGGCGAGCAGTCATGATGGATTCACTGCTCCTCACAAGAGGCTGCTCCAGGCGTTAATTGCTCTCACTGTCAGCATCTTATTTTCCTTTGGAATTTATCACACTTAAGTCCAATCAAGCGCTCATCTTATGAGCACTCTGTTACAAGAGTTTGGTGAGAAGCGATGGGTCTATTAGAGCAAAGATTCCCTTCCTACCAGGTGCAGGTGTTGACATTGAGATACCAGTCAAACCACCCTCCAAAGCTTTCTTCTTGTAGCCTGAGTATGCTGATTGCTGTCTCTCTCTCTCTCTAGGGGTTTGCTGAGACCCCAGCTTTTCCATCCACTTGTGCCCCCACCTACAGAGTGCGAAAACCGGAACTGAACACTGCCTTTCCATAATGATCTTCCCAGCTCCACCACTGGAGGTAATATCACTTATTTGCTCCAAAACAGCATGCCAGGTGTCACAAAACCCTCCCTGCCTTGGGACAACATAAGGAAGGACACATTCAACTGCTTATTTACAATAACACAAAATTCTCTTCAAATTCAGTGCTTCCCAGGATATACCTAAATTACAGCCTCCTGTCCTCCGTGCTCCCGACATGTTTTGTTTCTAAATGTTTGACCTCACACTCGGTGGCATTGAAACATATGTTGTTTGATTTGTGTCAGCTTCCCAGATCCAGATTACTGTGCCACTGACCTCTCTGCTTCCCTACTTATCGTATCATCAATCCCAATTGTCTACAAAATCTATTTTTCTTCCATGTTACAAATTAAAAAAAAAAAATAAAATTCAAAGACCACAATCCAAACGTACTGCACTGATACAATACCTAGTCGTTGCACATTGCTACTTCCCGTTTTGGAAATTTCCATGCATTTTATCAGTTCATAAGGCATAGATTAATTTCATAAGACCATTTTTTTCTCTCCAACTGGGAAGGGTATGCAGCAGTAACTGAGCAGGTCCCAGCATTCCCATTCAAAGATCTTTTTTTTCTTTTTCTTAAAGAAAGTTATAATTTCACTGAACAGTTTTTAGAGGAGACTTTTTTTCCCTACAGCAATGTTTCCTACTATTCTATAAGAAAAGCTTTGAGGTAGAATTTTTATTAGACCAACCAAGATGATTGGACAAGCAGAAGAGCTCACTGTCTCCTACCAACCTGACTATTGCGAGCATAAGAATACTAAATGTATTACATCTCTATTGTTAGCAACGAGTTTATCTTTGTCTTATCAAATAAAACTTATATCCTTTTAGCTCCATTCAAGCTCTGCTGAAAGCTGAAAAAACTTGGTTCAGTGAAGTTTGCAACATTTCAACATTTGTTCTATTTCTGCCTCAGAACAAGCTTCACCCCGTTGAGCTAAATCCTCAAAAGAGAAACAATTTCTCAATGTTTTTCCTAGTACATTAAAAATAGTTGATGTTTCTTTTTGTTTTTAAACCTTGAAATTCTGCCTTCTGTTTTCATGCAATTTAACTGAGAAGCAGTAATACAGTCACATCATTTTTCCATGACCAGAAAGCTCAGTTGTTTTTTTCCCCCTCAGTTTAGTGTGTAGCTCCAGATCTGCCCACTCAATCATAACTGCTCATCACAGACTCTTCATTTCAAGGGTCATCAAGAATTTTAATCTCAGAGTTCACCCACTTGACACAAATTGGGCCAGCTCTCACATTTCCCTTAGTCAGAATGAATCCAGCAACTGGGGTTATATAAAGAGACGTTTTCCCAAAGGAATTAACCCCACCACATGTTAATTATGCCATCATCTAGTAATTTGTGAATTATGCTGGGCTTCATGATGGGATATGGTGGGTCACGTCACCATCGCTGATGGGCACTAGGAGAGGTGAGGGATGTCCTCAGGGACAGCTGCAGGGGGAGAAGAGATGGAGAGAGATGTTTTAGAGACCAATTTTTGCTACTAAAACCCGCTGGGTGAAAATGTGACCCAGTGCAAGCTAAAAGCCAAATGAAAGGCCCTGGTGGCTTGTAGGACTCTGGTTCTTCCCCCAGGGCACTCAGGAGGCATAGGGCAGCCTGACCACAGCTGGGCAGAAGTTAATCATGACCAGTGTCACTTGTTGGCTGTGCCCACATTTTGCTAAGGGAGTAGCCCTTCGACGCACACCCCGTGCCATCAGAGCTGAGCCCGACTGGCCTTTGGGTCACATCCATGGTATGAAATTGAAGCAGCAACAAATCCCACCCAAACTTAATAATGCCAGCAAAACGCGAATCCCCTCCTCCCTCAGAGCCAACATTATCATCATGGAGATGATACACAGTGAGTTTCAGCAGAAAAATAAAACCAGAAGGACACAACTGTCCACCTTTGCAGAGCAGGTTTCCCCACCGTGTCTGGTTTATGGTGGTGGGACTTGCTGCAGCACCCTCTCCCCCATGGTGGGACACAAGGAGCCCTCAACAGTCACAGATTGCCAGCAGACATCTTCCCCACCAAGGGTGAGAGAAGATGGTGGCTGAGGCGAGGTCCATGGCGCCCACAAGCCCCAGGGCAACCTGATACCACGGAGGAGGCCATTGCTGCCTAGCTACTACGGAGGCAGTTCCAGGAGCAACCACCCTGGCTCCAGCAAAGGAGAAAGGCTGGAAGCCATCCCACTCATCTTGTTTTCTGTCCTTAAATACATATATTGCTTGAGGCTGGTGTCAGGCATGGTCCTTCTGGTCCAAAACCAGAGGACTGGGACAACCAGAAGTCTGTCCCATTTTCTGGGACAACCACAGAAAAGGCAGCCACAGAGGAAGGAAGATTTCTATTGACTCCATCGAAGAGCCTAAGTTGTTGGCTGAAGGAGCATAGCACCAGCTGGACATAAACTGTGGAGCTACACAATGGTGCGAGCAAAGCCACTTACTTGACGGTGCTGAAGCGTACACTCATTGCCAGTCTTGAAATAAAACTAGTTGACGAATCATTTATCTTGTCCCGGGCACACACTCTCAGTGCAGGATCTACAAAGAGACATGTAATTTAATTTTCAGTACTACAAACTATGATTTCTAAGAAAAAGTGGTCGGCAAGACTTTCTTTTAGACTTCTGCTGAAAGTAACCACCATACTTCAAATTTGCATAACTTTTTTTTTTTTTCCTGCATTCCCCACAGCTGAACTTTAAACCCTTAAAAAAATCATAACTTACCTGTGGGGGTACCTCCAAGGTGGTCTCAACCCACAAGGTGCTTTGTCCTTCCACAAACCTCCCGCCTATTTGTTCGAAACATCAGAAATCCTATCAAATTGACACTCCGCTTCTGCCCAAAGGCTGTCAGGATTTGATGGCTCATGTAACTCTAAAGTCACTTCTTCACCTCTCATTTCTTTGCAGTCTGAAGTAGAAACCTCAAAGTCCTTCAGCTAAGGGTCCTTGTTTTCCTCACCTTACAGGTTTGCAAGGCTCACTACAGGAAAAGTTATTTAAGACTCAATATTACTCCCAAATTGAGATAATTGTAATCAATACACTTGGAATCATTACCTGGCTTTCTCAAAAGCACCTGTTTGCTTCAATTCCCTTTGGCGACCAATGGAAACAGAAACCTCGAGTTTCTAGCTTGTCAAAAAGAAAGTTTAGGAACATTTTAAGAAAGGAATTTTGCTCCTGCAATTGTTCAATCAGGGCACCACAAACAAGAAAATACAAACGGATAGAAAAAGAATGTCCAATATTATCAGGATTAATAAATGGGTGTAGAGTGAGGATTTGTCTAACATTTTATACTTTAAAAAGATCAGTGGAATAACCACCATACAGAAGTATGTATGGATTAAAGATAACTCGATATGAAGCAAACAGCTGCAGTAATTGAGTGAGTCATTGTGTGTGAAGAGTCACTTGGGGATTACACATTAGGAGTGTGCTGTGCCACCCCTGAACTAAAGCAGAAATGTAACTGTTCAAGGAATTTTGAAGAGACTTAACACTCTGGATTATAAAGTACTTCTACTTTTGTCTTTTTTTTTTTTTTTAACACATTTTCAGGCATGCTTAATTATATCATGTTTAAAAGTCAGCCAAGTCTTGAAGTTACATTCTATAACAAAAAAAAAAAAAAAAAAAAGGAGTTTAGCAAATGAATCTACACGCTGTCCTTCGGATCCCACGGCAAAGAATTACTTTGGTTTAAACACTGCTGTTGTCAGCTGAAAATCTGCTGTTTTCTGACGGTGTCCTTTAGCCACCCATAAAACGCAATTCATACACTGAACCCAGGTATTGCAGTGGTAATTAAAATCCAAAAGCAATTAGCCTTTTGTTTATTTCACTTGGGAATCTTGACTAAATGAGAAAAAACCTAAATGAGAAAACCAAAAAAAAAAAAAGAAAAAAAAAGAAAAAAGAAACATCTCCACCTTAGGCATCATCCCAGATGTCTGAATGATGTCCTAATTAAGCTGTACTACAGCATCGCAACATAAGCCGGCCCACATATATATGTATATATGTACGTGTGTGCACTTTATTATGTGCTGTACAGTCCTGACAGCCTCAATGATTCATCTCCGAGATCTGAGCAGGTGGCAATTAAAGATTGAAGAACAAGGCGGGGCGGGGGGAGCAACCTTCCTATAGGTCTCCTGGAAGTGACCTGGGAACAAGAGTCTTCCTTGGTGAGGATGCGAAAGGTCTGGAAGCTCCCCTAAAGGCAGATCCTTGGAAGATGGGGATCCTGCAAGGACCCATCCCTGGGGATGTTCAGGCTGGAGGCAGGCAGCCGGGTTCAGGAGGAGGAGGTGAAGATGTGTCTGAGTTTGAGCACACAACCTTCACCGCTTGCACATCAAACCTCGGTCTGCCAGAGAGTTTCTTGGTTGCTGAGACCTGTCCTTTCCAACCCACACAGGGAAAGGCTGCAAATCATTTCTCCAGACTCTCGGAGGTGATCCCATCAACAAAGTTCCCATCTCCTCCAACATATTTGAGTCTGCTCCCACAGAGCATTGAGTTCACCTTTCTGCAGCCTTTTAAAGGTGGGGCTGACCAGGTTCTTGGCAGGAGTTAGGAACATCCAGGATTAGGTTCTGGGCCTGGGTGCAGTGCCCAAACAGGAATGAGACAGGAGAAGGGCTTTTTTTCCAAGAGCAGACCTGCAGCTGTGGAGAAATACAGGTCTGGGAGCAGAAAAAAAGGGAAATAAACTATTTCAGAAGGACACCAGGCCCAGAAAACCCCTCTGGAAATGCTGTACTCAACTTCAGACACCAGCTAAATAATACCTTGATGATATCAACTGCTTGACTATAGTCTAGTGTTCTGTAAAACCACTTGCAGTACTCAGGAATATTCTTATGCATAAAAATAACAACTGCGTGAAGCACCTTCACCCAACCTCTTCCTTGTGCATTATTAATATCAACCCCCCCCGAGATTTACCTAACTGCAGAGTCTACGTGTGTGAATCCACACACGTAGACTTTTGCAAATTTACCTGCAAATGTCTCTAGGAAAATGGGATGATCACTGTTTGCTCTCAGTTATCACATTGCAAATATCAGCTACAGATGATGAGGGGCCTGGAGCATCTCTCTTATGAGGAGAGGCTGAGGGACTTGGGTCTTTCTAGTCTGGAGAAGAGAAGACTGAGGGGGGAGCTGATCAACACCTATAAATACTTAAAGGGTGGGTGTCAGGAGGATGGGGCCAGTCTTTTTTCAGTGGTGCCCAGTGACAAGACAAGAGGGAACAGGCACAAACTTGAATAGAAGTTCCACCTAAACATGAGGAGGAACTTCTTTCCTGTGAGGGTGGCAGAGGCCTGGAAGAGGCTGCCCCAAGACGTGGTGGGGTCTCCTTCTCTGGAGATGTTCAAACCCCACCTGGACACGTTCCTGTGCAACCTGCTCTGGGTGGACCTGCTCTGGCAGGGGGTTGGACTAGATGATCTCCAGAGGTCCCTTCCAACCCCATAGCATTCTGTGATTCTGTGATACAAGCGCAGAGCGAGGAGCAGCACCTGATTCTAGCAGTGTGAAAAAGGGAATAAAACTGAGGGTTCTTAACCCTAACAGAAGTGTTCAGAATTTATATTTGTTTTTTTAGGGCACTATTTAAATAGGGTTAAATTGCATTTTATAAATCTCATTTCTCGGTAAAGGGGACGTGTCCGGCTTTACGTCAGTATTTCAGGACTTACACAGATGCTGAGCAAGGAAGGTGATGAAGCGTTTCTCATGCAGGAGAGGTGGAGGAACCAGTCTCCTCTTCCTCCTGTTATAGCTGAAAGGCAAATGTAGAGAGATGAACCACATGTGCCATACTGGTGGCACTGTCAAACACTCCCCTTGTGTGTTGCTTTGCAGAGCATTTGTTATCAGCTCGAAGCCGCTACTGGACCCACCAGCCATGCCTTTGTCCCCTGCACTCCAGACCTCCTTTATCTGTACCATCTGATTTTTTGGACACCTTTCTTATCTCCCTCCTCTTGAAAGAAAGCAGGCCCAGACACTTTCCATCGGCATTGTTTTCCCCAGCCACTACAATTGTTTTTATGAGCTGTCTCTGAATTTCTTCACCAAAAGGGTTATCAGACATTGGAAGAGGCTGCCCAGGGCAGTGGTGGAGTCGTCATCCCTGGAGGTATTTAACAGCCGGGCAGACGTGGTGCCGAGGGACATGGGTTAGTGGTGGTTTGGGCAGTGTGAGGTGGATGGTTGGGCTCAATGATCTGAAAGGTCCCTTCTAACTGAGACAATTCTATGAATTTCCCACCATATTCCGCCTGTGGCAGGCATCCAAACTGACAACTGCCTATCAGACTGGAAACATTGCTGCGGCTTTTCTAAGAGTGGTTTAATCTTTTCAGGTGCTTCCTATGAAGTCCTCAGCAGAGTGAATAAGCTCATCTTTCCTGATCTTTCTAGCTCGAGCCACAGTTCCCACTTCGAGCCATTTTCTCATCTCTGAGGGTATAGAAGGCTCTAGATTCTCATAACTTGTGTTGAAACCAATTCTTTACCCTATTTGCTATTATCCTTCTTGACATGACTGCTTTCACACCTTTGTTTCACTGTCTTCTTCCAGAATTGCCTTCACACAGAAAGGTTTTGGATGCAGAAACCTGCCAAGCTTCAAGCAGGACATCAGCGTAGAGACCTGCAGAAGTCCCTTCCAGCTGGAATTATTCTATGACTGGTATAAAATATGTCTCTCAACCACCGTGCTGTATCATCCAACAAGGAAAAATAAAGGTCCCCCCCTGTAAGGGCAGGTGCTCTGTGCTTTCCCAGCCTCTTCTACATGATGATCCATCTAGAGGTGGTCTAGAAAGGTCCCACCTTTCTGATGTGGAGAGTATTTCAAGGCACAGGGGAAGCACCCAGCTATGAGGAGGTCATGCTTGGTGCAGATTCCCCACTGCCCAGCTAGCTGTGAGCCCATGTAGCAGCTGAGCCCTACCCAGGGGTTTACGCGGAGCCTTTGTGCTGCGTATGGATTGTGTGGAACGTCAGGAAGGACACCTTGGGAGAGCAAACGCATGGCAAGGCTCATGCTTCAAAGTGCGGGCAAACCTGGTCTCAAGAAATATCACAGCTCTCCATCTAGTGCTTGACTTTGGTGCCCCATACTGCATCAACACATGAATTGGCATTAGCTTTCACCATCCACTAAAGGGTTAATCTAAATCACCAGAACACTGCATGCTTTTGGCAAAGAAAACAGCCAAACTCCACAAAGATCCCAGACTGTTACTGCAGTTTTTCCCTTTTCTGCTTCCTCCATCTTCCTCCGCTTCCAAAACATTCATTTTGCTCTTCTCTTTGATGGAAGAACTAGCTCAAGCAGAGAAAGGGATAAAATAAACCCAAATAAAAAAAAAAAAAAAAGAAGAAGAAGAAAATAAAAATAAATCCATAACAAACCCCCTTTCAAATACTCACCCTTCAAAAGGATAAAATGATTTCAATTTTGGTCTGTCTCGTTCACTTCCCTCCCCCCTCCCTCCCTAGGTGTATATACATATCTGTATATTTAGAGAGGGTTTTTTTTTTTAGTATTATTATTTAGTTAATATGAATTACAGGCCTCAAGCTGCCTCCCCTCTAAACCCAAAATGAAGAAGATCTCTTTTTGCTCTTTTTTTTTTTTTTTCCCCCTCTTCTTTCCCCCTCACCAACACGATTTACATTCTCAATGTAATGTATTAAAAAGTTGACAGGGCCGAAAGGATTCACATGATGTCGGCTAAGAAACCCAATTTCCATGATGAATTGCCCGGAGCCCCTGAATCACAAACCATTTTTTCCGCTGCTCAGAAGTTGATTTTTTTTTTTTTTAAATCTTCTTAAAGCTTCTCTCCTAATCTTCGGCTAGAAGAGATGGGTGAAAGGATTTTTTTTTCTAAACTAAGGAAAGTATTAGCATCTTGGTTGTTGTGCATCAAATTTGAAAATGCAAGGTTAGTAATATTTCAAATCGGCTACGGTCCAAGCCACTTGATAAGTATGCTTGCTGTCTCTCGCGGTCTCTCCCCCCAACCCCCCCCGCCTCGCTAAGTTCCTGTTGGCAGGAGTACAGTGCGACTGCAGTGATTGCGTGTGCGACTGTGCACGCCGGCTGTGCAGGTGGGGCAGTGGGAAAGGAATTTCAGCCCCCTCCCTCCCTCCCTCCCACTGCCCCAACTTCAGCTCTTCCTCCCCTCTTTCTTCCCATAGCGCACGATTTCCAGCCGAGGAGACCCATCCGCCCCTGCTCAAGGCTCATATGGGTTGAGACAGGGCAAAACGAAGCAACAGTCAAATACCTACAGCTACATGTACAAATACCTACAGTTTTCCTTGCAGAAACGGCCACTGAGCTCTTCCCTGGGTGCTGGGATAGGAGCCCGGCGCTGAAACAGTGCGTCCTGCAGGCACGTATATTTGTTTTTAAATGAACTCCTTCCCTCCACGGAGTTCCTGGGGGGAGAGAAAAAAAAAAAAAAAAAAGCCCTACAGAGAGGAAACGAGTCATTTTGCCCACTCTAATGAGACACCCAGCCATTCCCAACAGCGAGGTCTTTAATGAGATTTCTCTCCCTGCTCCTCTCCTTCCCCAGCGTATGACAACCAGAAGGTGACTGGGGGGCTGCCTCTGTGGATGAAAGGAAGGACAGTTTCTCCCCCCCCCAGAGCCACCATTTTCAAACCGTAGTGTCCCCCTCCCCATCATTTGCAGAGCACTCCTACTGCTTACCCGTGAAGGAGGAACGTGCTGGCAGGAGGAAACATGCCGTAACCAGCTGCCCAAAGGCTTGAGGTGCTCAGGAAATGGCTCACGCCGTAGCTGCCAGATTGCAAACCCCAGGAAGATGAGGCAGCACAAGCATTAAGGACTCCCAGCAGCAGCTCCCAGAGCCAGCAGTGTGCCCAGGTGGCCAAGAAGGCCAACAGCATCCTGGCCTGTATCAGGAACAGCGTGGTGAGTAGGACTCGGGAGGTGATGGTCCCCCTGTACTGAGCACTGGTGAGGTCCCACTTCAAGGGCTGTGTCCAGTTTTGGGCCCCTTACCACAAAAAAGACATTGAGGGGCTGGAGTGGGTCCAGAGAAGGGCAACGGAGCTGGTGAGGGGTCTGGAGCACAAGTCTCATGAGGAGCAGCTGAGGAAGCTGGGGGTGTTCAGCCTGGAGAAAAGGAGGCTGAGGGGAGACCTTCTCGCTCTCTACAACTCCCTGAAAGGAGGGTGTAGCCGGGGGGGGGGCGGTCTCTTCTCCCAAGGAACAGGCGATGGGACAAGAGGAAACGGCCTCAAGTTGCTCCAGGGGAGGTTTAGGATGGAGATTGGGAAAAATTTTTACACAGAAAACGTTATTAAGCCTTGGAATGGGCTGCCCAGGGAAGTGGTTGAGGCACCATCCCTGGAGGTATTTAAAAGACGGGTTGACATAGTGCTTAAAGACATGGTTTAGTAAAGTGGGGGGTTTTTTTGTATGGTTTTGGGTTTGCTTTTGTTTTTATCAGTTAGGTTGATGGTTGGACTAGATGATCTTAAAGTTCCCTTCCAACCTAGATGATTCTATGATTCTAAGTTCTGCATGCCAAGAGTGGGGTCAGAGACCAGCCCTCAGCACAGCGAGGCATTTCCAGGGAACACGTTGCATTTTTCACTCCTCTGTGTACCAAGACAAGAGGTACTTACAGCTCTGGGACACTCAAAGTACACTAAGTAGGGACCATCCCCTCATGCCATGCCATGCCTCCTTAGCGTTTGGGTCAAACAGGACAGCAGCTTACAAAGGTAGCCCAGGAGTTTATCCAGAAGACCCAGCACACCCATGGGTTGATCATCCTGCACTAACAGAGCCAGCGACTTAAATATACACTCTGCAAAAAAAAAAATCCCACATCCTTCTGTCCATTGTGAGTCCGTTTCCTTCCTGAAGTCACTGTACTGGGGGAGACCCCAGACTCCCCGACCTCTGGGAATACAAAGTTGTTGTAAGTCTGTTCCTGCAGTGGTACATCTCACCTTAGCCCTCCACAGCTCTCCACGCTCGCTGCCTTCTGTGTTCTCCATCTCTTTTAGCTATTACCCTCCATGCCTAAAGGCAGGGAGTGAATTGTATCCATCACTTTGCATATAAATTTCTCCCACTGACAGGAAAAAAAAAAAACAACCTACCTCCACTCTGCCAGTAAAGAAACTGCCTCAAATGCCAGGTTTTTCTTACTGGGAGTGGTTCTGTTATGGTATATTGCCAGGGAGATGCTGGCAGAAGCGAGTCTCTTGTGATGTTGGTGAAGCTACTGCATGAGCCTCAACTAACTCTGTCATGATTAGCCTTTCTCAGCACAGATTGCAGCGGCCTTTTTTATTCATAAAATCTCTCCCTGGGCACCTTCAAGTCAGGATTGTCTCTGGGAGTTGAGGAGGTCACCAAGCCAGAAGTTCAGGAAGTCACCTTCAGCGCATAGAGACCCGAGGACACCATCTATTTGCTACAGATATTGGAAACACAGGGGGCATGAGAGAGGCCGTGGTGGACTAAAAGCCTCTGTGATCCATCTTCAATTGAGTGGCAAGGACCAGAATCAATGACCTCAGAGACCTCTGCCCATTGAGTGGGACCTACTACTTGAGTAGCTGAAGAGGAAATATCCACCCACCCCTAGCTGCAACCAGCGTCAAGAGTATGGCATCAGACCCTCAGATTTCTTACTAGCTGTTCTCCCACTTCCCCTGTGAATCTACACTCCAAGACATTCCTCGCTCTCCAAATACCAGCCCTCTTAGTTAGAAAAAACATCTCCTTTTCTCCCAAATTTAGCCTCTACAACACAGCATCACAGCACCCATTTTCCACCCTTACCTTCACTACACAAAAGCCTGCTGTTTTGAGGTTTTTTTTCCTGAAGCATGTTGACAAAACTCTAGACTGAGGCACCCTAGTGCATTAACCAAAGCCCAGTTTTCCTTGCCAGAGCCACGGGTGTTAGTCCCGTCTCGCGCAGATGGGACTGCGTAGAGAACGTCGGGCCTGTGCCAACAGTTGACTCAACCTCTTTCCCTGGCACTAACATTACTTTCATTGAGGTAGGCGATCCTGAGAATTAGGGCCCAAAGATAAGCCTGATAATTGCTTTCTTCCAGGTACAGCAGCTAATTTTAACACACAGCTGGCCAGGTGTTAGAAAGGTCTTAAACTCAGGAGCATCTTGAGCAATTCCAGCCCTTACAGGTTTAGCAAAAACATAGGACTTCAGCAACTGGGCTTAGGAGCTGATCAAGCTGAGCTCTGCTCCTGCAATCACGTCACCAGACTTTGCTCCCCTGGATTTAGCACCAGGGACATGTATATGAAGCAGTAGCAGGAGGGGGCTGACCCAGTAAGTATTGCTAGGAGCTAATCCAGTCTACTCAGAGTGATGAAGGCCCCCTCCTGTGTCCTGAGCTCTCAATCTCTGCACGGTTCTGCCTTGCAGAGGGACTAGGAGAGATCCCCAAATCCCACTGCACACACACCCCCCCCCCACTGCCACTGAACATACACCCAGCACCCACACACCCACCACACCAGGTGCAGACAAGGTGTTGACACCTGAAGGAGCTGCGTACAAACCAAACCAAGATGAAACGCCACCTGCAATTGCTGAAAGCTTGGCAGACTCCATACTCTGAAGGCATTTTGGTGTGAGACACAAGACCTGTGTAATTTAAGGACTTTTCCCACGTATTCTAAGTGCTTGATCAAAAAAAGGCAAAAAAAGCCTCCTCTGCAGTCACTATGCCTGTGGAAACTTGAAAACCAGCATATCATTCCCTTCTTTCTTCTCCAGACAACAGCAGGGAACTCAGCTCACTTGAGTTTCTCATGGACACCACATTTTTTCCAATTACAGTGGAAAAACTATCAGCCACAACAGTGAACAAGTCTCAAAACACCTTTGGTCATTGTCAAACTTTTAGGAAAGCACCTTATAATGTGTTTTGACCTCTCACAAACTGAGCAGGTTTAAGGCAGGAGGCTAGTAGGATGTCACCAGAAGCATCAGCTATTGCATGATACATGCATAAAAAGCAGCTGGAACAAGGAAGCATGAGTGAGTCCATGTCCACAGGAGAAGTCAGGTCTCTCCATGTTGGACGTCCAACTTGGAGCTTGCTTCACATCCAAACTTTAAGCCTGGTAGCTTTCAGAGCATGCCCTGTCTAAATTATCTTCCTCACCCATGAACTACAAAGCATTAGGAGTTTCTTCAGTTGAAGGAAACCCAGGTTTCTCAGCAGTGAGCTGCATACAGCAGAGCGGCTGTAGTCAAATTGTGTTTAGTACTACACAGCAGGTAGCAGGACTGCTGTGCAAGGTGGGATTAGCTGGGAACCAAGGGTGACCCCACCACAGGCAGTGCCCTCACCCACCAAGGCACAGCCCCTCAGCACCACAGAGCCAAGTGCCGGCAACAGGGTCCATCAACAGCCCCTGACACAGGTCCACCTATGGAGTCCCCTCAGGAGTTGGGGTAGAAACAAGTCAAATATAACAAATGTTCAAGACCTACCCACAGGATAAGGCAAGAAGAGAGACAAACACACCTACAGCACAGCTCAGGCCAGGCCAGGCAACTGCCCAGGTCTGGACTTAAATGGAGCTCTGTAGCCTATGGGCAGCAGGGTGCATGGGCCAGGGCCCCAGCTGAGCCTGCTTGGGGCAATTAAGGCTTATTAGTGCACTCAGGGCCCTGGCATTACATAAGGGATGTCTGTAATACCAGTGCTGTGACCTTTTTTTAGTAGCTTTTAAATCTAAGAAAATATACAGAGAACATTGAAAAGTCTGTATTTTTTATAAAAACACACCTCACCTGGGCACTGATAAATTAGAAGACCAACCCACTTCTTCAGACTGTGGCATAGAGACCCCTCTCCCATTCTAGGACTCCCGTCCCAGCCTGTTGCCTTCTTTCCTGTAAAGGAGAGAAAGACAAGGGAGGATGCTCCCCAGCTCAGCCCTGGGCTGCTGGAGGAGGCCACCTGGACCTCATGTCTCCGCTGTGCTGGTTGGGCAGAGCTCCCGGTGGGTGCTCAGGGATTGCAGGCAGCTGCCGGTGACTGCAAAGACAGCAGCAGCCTCCAGCGGCCAGCTGGCAAACAACACCAGCATGGCTGTGCAACCAGCATCCCACGGTGGCCTGATGTCCAACATCCCACAGCAAACACCTGTGTGGTTTCATGTTCGATATCTCACGGTGATGTCCAGTTGGGCCTCACACCCAACATCCCATGGCAAACATCAATGTGGCCTCATGTCCAACACCCCACAGCAAACACCAGCGTGGTCTCATGTCCAGTATCCCACAGCAAACACCAGCGTGGTCTCATGTCCAGTATCCCACAGCAAACACTGGTGTGGTTTCACGTTCAATGTCCCACAGTGGTCTCCAGTTTGGCCTCACACCCAATATCCTATGGTGAACATCAATGTGGCCTCATGTCCAACATCCCACGATGAACACCAGTGTGGTTTCACATCTAACATCCCACAGCAAACACCAACACAGTGTCACATCCAGTGTCCCACCACAAACACAAGCATGGTTTTGCATCCAGTGTCCTCATAGGGCATGTCACCATCATCCCCTCCACCAGATCTAAGCCCAGAGGGATTCACAGTTGGACCAAAGCCAGAAGGCCATAAACAATACCCTTTTTACCAAAAAAGGCAGCTTTTCAATAGCAGCATCACACTTGCCCTGGCATGGGTGGGAACAAGCCTTTCCCCTTTCTGTCCAGCAGCGGTACAGACACATGGGACAGGCCCTTGCCTTTGTGGCATGGGCTTGTGCTGTTGTGAGAATGTCATCCCAGCAGCAAGAGCGTGTGAAGAGGTGCATCTCCTTCACTGACCTTCACCCTGGTGCAGTTACATAGTGGCACCATCCTTGGCTATACATATGGCTGCAGGATCTTGGGGTCTCCTTGGTGGCTATTCCCCACTCTCCCCCAGAAGGATGGCCTTCAGTCCTGGGTGGGGGCCTAAGGGATCTTCATGATGGAGCTTTGCCTGCCCTGGGTCCTCAGGTCCTCACCCTTCCCCAGCATCTTGCCCCATACGTTGCCTGGTTGTCGTCCCTGAGCTGCTGCACAAAGAGCATCTTGCGGAGGAGGAGCCCACCCAGGTGCCTGGAGAAGCTGCAAAATAGGAGTGGGTGAGCTTGTTTTCTTGTTGTCTGCTTTTTCTTAGTCCTTTGAAATAATCACAAACATAGCAATTATTGCAAAGATAAAATAGGAAGGATTATGAAATCCTCACAGGCAAAGCTCTCCATCAATTAACTAAATCAATCCTTGCTTCAAAATATAATCCACAACAAGAAGCCACAGCAAGAGACAATTAGAAAAAAAAAGCACAACAAATAAATATTTTTGTGGAAGAAAAGGGTGGGAAGGAGAGAGAAGAGATTTTTATCAGAGAGCAGAATAATTTCGGGTGGTTGCATGTAAAGTACGAGCACCAGAAATATCTCAGCAAGGAGCACGCTGAGACATACTGCTGAGGTTTCAAAATGTAGCTGAGGGGCTCCAGGGGTGTCATGAGTTTGGAGGTACACACACACACACACACAAAAAAAAAAGCATGGATCAAGATTTTTAAAAGTAGTGCATAAAATTGGGTTCCTCCATCCACATTTAAGGATATATATCTAGAAAAGCTCTCCGGGACCATGAAGTCCATTCATGGTGTTTAATCCTCTTCATCACCCACCGATCTCAGCGTAAAACTAGCTCCTCTGCAGGAAGGGTTCAGTCTGGGGGTGCCGTGCTCTCTGTGCCGGTGGAGGGACTCCTGAAGCTTAGGTTTCTCCCAGTCCAGCCCCATTTCTTCCAGTATCAATGTCCCCTCATAACCCAACCAGCTGCCAAGCGGTCCAGTGCCTCTCTTCGGGAAGCCAAGTAGGCAGCCTGCTTCTTAGCAGCCTCAAGTCTCCTGCAGCAACCGCAGATGAGGCTGGTTGATTAACTACTGTTTTAATTAAAGGTTTGCCCACTGACCCTAGCCAGGGATCAAACCTCAACATCAAGGGGAGATGGCACCGTGAAGCCAATGAGCGGACACGTCTTTCTGGGGCAGCCCAAACCAACATACATGGGAGTGGTGGGCACTGATGAGCACCACACAAACCCCCAAGGCTTCGGAGGGACGTCCACCAAAAGCTGTAGATTCCCCTGACACTCGAGTTTGCCCCCAGTAAAAAAAGCAAACCCAGTTTTTATGTGCCCTACAGGGCTGGCGCCTTGAATGAGGATAACCAGCCTATCTCTGACCGGGCGGATTTGGGTTTATGGCTCAGATGAGCCCCTGGTTTCTCTTTGTTCCCCACGTCTATGTCCTCTGCCAAGGCAGGAGGCTTTTTGCCCAAGCCCACGTAGAGCACCAAGCAGAGAGCCCCGCCGTGCCGGACGCGTCGGGAGAGCCCCGGGCTGGGCAGGCAGCAGGAGCTGCATTTCAACCCTCCATCTCTCTCCTGCTTTGTCTTCCGTTGGGAGACTCAGAGCCCTTCTGCGGCGGCGGAGAGAAACCATAAGGGACAATCGAAAAGGTTAATAAAAAGTTGAAAACGTTCTTAAATGACAGCTCGGGCTTGAAATGTGAGTCTTCTGTTTGTTTTTCTTTGTGGCTCGACTTGAATATCTCTGCTAATTTTTTGAGTATTGCTGTAGTGTACAGAAGAATTGCTGATGACACATTTTCCTAACACGCGCATTACACAAAAGGAGATTATATTTTAGCCTCTTTTAGAGACTATAAAATCAGATTCATCCTAATGAAACAGCAAATAAAAAGGGTTTTCCCTTTTCTTTCTCAATCTCTTGGCATTTTTCCTCCTGCGGTTTTATTCTTCTCCTCCCCCCTCCTCTTTCTTACGTTATCTATGTTTCCTGCTCATTTCAACTTGATGACATGTTGCTGGGACAACTAAGTCTCGTAACCTTCTTAACTTTGCCATTGTTACTGCCTGGAGTGTATTTAGGAGGAGTGTTTTAATTTCTTTTCGAAGGCACGGCGCCTGCCCCGTAGAAAGATATTAGAAATGGAAGGGGGGGGGGGGGGGGGAAGAGAAGGCTTTTCTTCTATAAATGTATGCTATTCAAATCATCTCTTTTTTTATTTCCTTTAAACCCATCATTTGTATGCTGTAGGTCGCTACTTTAAAACCCGGCTCGCTGTTGCTGAAAGGATCACCCGTATAATGATGTCATCCATATTCAGCTGAAATCTCAGCTCCGCTGGAGCCCGGCGCTTCCCTCCCCTCCCCCTGGAAGCCCAGCTGCCGGCTCCCCACCCCTCTATGCTCACCCCAAATTTTCCAGTGGGATTGAGGAGGCTCGGCCGAGGACCGGGGAGGAAGAGGGTCCTGGCGGGAGGTGCGTCGGGCTCATGGGAAGGCACCATGATGCACATTTTATATAGGAGCAGGGAATAAAACTGGCTCTTTCGGAGCCATCTCCTTTCTGGGTTTAGTGGTGGTTTGGGTAGTGTCTGGTTGATGGTTGGACTCGATGTTCTTAAAGGTCTCTTCCAACACAGACGATTCTATGATTCTGTGATGCTGGTGGAAGGTCCTTATAGAATCATAGAACCACAGGATGGTTTGGGTTGGAAGAGACCTTAAAGATCATTGAGTTCCAACCCCCTGCCCTGGGCAGGGACACCTCCCACCAGACCAGGTTGCTCCAAGCCCCCTCCAACCTGGCCTTGAACCCCTCCAGGGATGGGGCAGCCACAGCTTCTCTGGGCAACCTGGGCCAGGCTCTCACCACCCTCACAGCAAAGAAGTTCTTCCCCAGATCGCAGCTCAATCTCCCCTCTTTCAGTGTCAAACCCTTCCCCCTCCTCCTATGGCTCCCCTCCCTGATCCAGAGTCCCTCCCCAGCTTTCCTGGAGCCTTGTTAGGGACTGGAAGGGGCTCTAAGATCTCGCCAGAGCCTTCCTTGGGGCCATCCCTCAGAGGAGAAAGGCTTGCTCACACCGAGACCAAAGGATTGGATCTGAGCTGACCATCCCAGCCCTTACAGCCTGGGGAGAGCCAGGTTTCACAGCATGGTGCAATACCCCAAACCCATGGCTGAACACCGGCTAGATGCCTCTGTGTCCGTTCCAGTTTGACTACATTAAAAACCTAATTGTACACGTGTTGTGCACGCGATCTCCCAGTCTCTTCAGTGTCAGCTTGATGTCTCCCTGACACACTTACTGTACCTGGATCAATGCTCTTTTAACAACTAATTGATCTTTTATTAACATATAATAACTTACGTATTAAATCTAAATTAAAGACTTAATTGAGACACTTAATCTAGAGTGGGTCAGTATATCACCCTCATAAGCATAATGTATAATTTAATTAATTGACAGAGCTGATAATAGCATGTCATCTGTCACCATTTCTCCTGACCTGGGAGCTGGTTGCAGCCTGAGGATTTCGCCACGGATGCAAATGGGGGGCTCTCCCAGGAGTGGGCTTTGCCTTGTGCTGCTCAACACGCCGGGCACCGGCATCTGCAAGCTCATCCCCACCCCTACCTAAAACACTCGCCAATTAATTGCCCGCTGCCTAGGATCCTGAATCGATATTAAAATTTCATCTGCTTAGAGGGAGAAGGCTGAACGTGTGCCAGGCGCCGATGGTGAAGGACCAGCTCAGCCCAGAGGGCTGTCAGAGGAGGACAGCATGGACATCTGGATCTTGGATGGCTGCCTCTCCCCTTCCTCCAAGCAGGAATTTCAACTCCTCTCCTGCCTGGCAGCTGCCCCAAAAGCGGGGTGCAGGCAGCACCCCCCCAAGTGGGGAGGCGGCAGGTGGTCCCACCTTCCTGGGGGGGACACGGGGCCAAGCAGGCAGGGGCTTTATTTCCCCACTGGTCACTATTCCTTCTGCTCCAGCTAAAATTTGGGGCCATGCACCATTTTTCACAGCCAGGCAGTTACATCCCCCACCTCCCCCACCATCTCCCAGCAATAAAGAATTTCATTTTAAAAACTGAAAGATTTAATTTAAAAATACAAAATGGCAAAGGGAGGGTTTTTAAATAAAAAAATAAAGGTAAAGAGATGATGGTTGGAACAAAATGTTCTAGAAGAAAGCTGTTCCCTTGGGGTTTCTTTTCTTTAAGCTTTGCATATTACAATTTGAAATTTTTGTAAAGAGATCCCCATTTTATATTCACACTGGTAGCCTGAATTTAAATATCTCTCTCACCTGAGATTAATACAGGCTTCACCCTGAATTACTTCCCAGCTCTGAAGTACAGCTCTGGAGAGCTCAACTCTCCACAAATTCACTTCTCTTTTAGAGGCATAAAAGCTTATGAAATATATGAAATATTAAAATAGCGTGTGTGCTGGGGCAGAGACGGGGGGAAGGGAAGGCTGGGTCAGTGGAGGGGGGGGGGAGTGCTCCTTTGATATGAAAACACACTTTTCCTCAAATGAAACCACGGATCAGTTAGCACAGGACAAGAGACCCATTAAACTCTAAAGGCGAAGATTTCAGCCCGAAAGAGGATGCTCTTTTTTTTTGCTTTTTTTTTTTTGCTTTTTTTTGCTTTTTTTTTTTGCCTTTTTTTTTTAATTGTTAAGCCCTGCAAAGGGAGCAGAATGCAATCCATGTTGTGCGCGACAGAAATTGTTATTTCCCTCAGCAATAGAAAATATCAAGTTTCTCTGGAGCAAAACAAAGTAGTCCCTGCAAATGAGGTTATAAACAAAGTTGTAAACACCGGCTCCTTATTATGCTAACTCAATATTAACCAAATCCACCTGACGGGAGAAAAGTACTTTGTTTTACCTGCCGAGGACCCATTAGCTAATTGCCATAGAAATCTGGTATTTTATATAATGATTTAACCCTTGCGGCGCTGTGAGGCTGGTGGAAGAAGGCAACGGGGATTTTTTTGACAGGAGGATTTCCGTGCTGTGAAAACCAGCCCCTGTGTTTGCTTCCGTTCTCTGTGCCCACAAAGAAATTGACCCCACCAAATTTAAATTCTTTGCTTTAGCAGACGATGCTCAAAGACCTTCTGGTCCTTGGTAACCCCTCGCACCATCCCCTGCTGCTCCCACACTTCCTCCTCCTGCCCCTTCTTTCTTTTCCCCTCTCTGGCATTTCTCTGCATCCTTTCCTCCCCATTTGTCCAGCCCAAAGCAGGAGCTCCTGTCCCCAGCTGGTGGGCAGGAGAGCAGCTCTTCACCAAGACATGTGGGGTATCACAACGTGGGACCTCCTGGAGACCCAACATCCTTCAAACAAGTAATCAGGAGCCAGCAGTGCTGTAAAACCCCTGTTTGCTCATGAGCCATGAGCAGAAGGTGCTGAGATGGGAATTGCTGGGATGGCAGAGACGGCTCAGAAGAGGCCAAAGGGTGACTCTAGCTGGAGTGCTGTGCCTTGGATCATCAGCCGGAGGAGGCTGTGATGGGTACTGCCCGCACGTCCCCCACCCTGCGATGCTTCACAGCCTACTGGATGGTTTCGGGTTGTGCTTGTCATCACCACAGTGACCTCCCAGACTCATGAACCCCTGGCAGAGAAAACCTTCCTTCAAATGTATGGCTCAAAACTTTTCTCAAGGGGCCATCAGCATATAAAAACACGCCAATTTCCTCCTCCTTGGCCTCTGTAGTCTCCAGGGCTTGCAGGACACAGCACCGTTGTGGCCCCAAAAGACACCCCAGCTGACAAGCACTCCCGGGCCAAACCCAGAAGGGATGTGGTGGTGCACACAGCGGGCAAGCTGCTGCACATCTGCAATGGCCAGCGAGGCCGGGAAAGGGGTGGCCCATCTCCAATCGGGACATGCCAGCACAGAATCACAGAATGATATGGGGTTGGAAGGGACCTCTGGAGATCATCTAGTCCAACCCCCTGCCAGAGCAGGTCCACACAGAGCAGGTCCCACAGGAACGTGTCCAGGTGGGTTTGGATTGTCTCCAGAGAAGGAGACTCCACCACCTCTTGGGGCAGCCAGGTGGGCTCTGGGACTCCAACCAGAGGAGACTCCACCACCTCTCTGGGACTCCAACCACCTCTCTTCCAGGGCTCTGCCACCCTCACAGGAAAGAAGTTCCTCCTCATGTTTAGATGGAACTTCTTCTGTTCCAGTGTGTGCCCATTTCCTCTTGTCCTGTCACTGGGCACCACTGAAAAAAGACTGGCCCCATCCTCCTGACACCCACCCTTTAAGTATTTATAGGCGTTGATCAGATCCCCCCTCAGTCTTCTCTTCTCCAGACTAAAAAGACCCAAGTCCCTCAGCCTCTCCTCATCAGAGAGATGCTCCAGGCCCCTCATCATCTCTGTAGCCCTCTGCTGTCCCCTCTCCAGCAGTTCCCTGTCCTTCTGGAACTGCGGAGCCCAGAACTGGACCCAGTGCTGCAGATGGGGCCTCCCCAGGGCAGAGCAGAGGGGGAGGATGACCTCCCTCCACCTGCAGAGTCCTGCTCCTGGATGTCCCTGAGACAAGCGCCACAGACGCTGGAGTCAACCAGACAGGCACATTTTGGGATATTTTGTGGTATCGACGCCAGGCTGGGCGATGGAGCTCTCTCTTCACGGCAGCATTTTCCGTGCAGACCAGGCGGGTACGGCCGCATGTGGATGCTGTTTTCTTGGAAGGGTTCTCACTGCTGCGACAGAGGGGCTTCTGTGCAGCTGCTCCATTCTGCCAGCTGCAATAAATTTCTTTGCTAGTGCTGCTTGTGTGAATCGAATATGGTTTATTTCATTTTAAGAAGTCTTTTTTTTTTTTTTTTTTTCAGGAAAATGAATGTTAGAGCCAGATAAGAAACTATAGTCTGCTTTCAAGAAGGTTACAAGAAAACTGCATCTTGCATTACTAATCCTTTATCTTTCATGTTAACAAAAAGATTACTGACATATTTTTGAATGAAAGAAAATAAAATAGCAAATGCATCTAAAGAACTGTGTAACTTTCATGCAACACACAAATCGGTTGTTAAACGTGGGAAAAAAAAAAAAGGAGGGGAATGAAGAGAAAATTCATAATACATTTCCCTTTGTAAAGTGAGCAAACCAACTTTCTATAATAAGAGAAACTAGTGGAGGACTAGAAGATGCTCCTTTCATAAATGGAGAACGATGTTATTTTTATCGGAGGCTGGATTCAGGCGGCAGAGGGGGAAATCTCCCTCGCCCAGGTTTTCCAGGGAGGGGATCAGGCGGTGCCAGCCCCAAGACAGCCGTCCTGCCCTCCTGGGGGCCAGGGACCTGCGTCCCACAGCCCTATCCACCAGCCTGAGCTCCAAAAAAGCTGTCAGTCTGCCAAAATTCGGATGCGGGGTGAACATGTCCCACCACGTGGGCCATCTCTGGGAGACACAGTTGTCACGGGGGACCTGGACGGAGCCTCCCTCCACAGAGCATCACTCTGTTCCCCTGCGCCAAACCCACCCGGGATGAGCTTTTCTGGTGCTTCTCTCCCCAAACCTCCCTGGAAATCCCAGTCCTGATCCTCATCCCTGCCTTTCCAGGAGAAAGCATCCCCCTGCCTTGGCACACAGTGGTTCATTAGGAAACCCATAATTGAATTCCCTGACCATTCAGTTCTAAAACCCCTTTGATCGAGAATTAGTTAATTACATTGGGCCCAGTATATTCCTTGTTACAAATTTTGCCCATGTCCCCCAGATATGCGATTGCAGGCTCCGCTCGCATTGTGTCCTTTGAAATGCATTTACCAGCCTTTGAAGCTCTCCCCCCTTAATGATGCATTGTTCGTTAATAAGTTGCCTGTAACATTTCCCCATTAGGAAATAGCTGTCTGCGACTTACTTCGGCTTGAATGAGTAATAATAATCCAAATGTAATTGATAATGTTGGAGAATAAATGGGGATAGGCACTACCTGGAGAATTGGCTGGAGCGGGGTGGAGGGGGAGAGCCACGGTCCCTGCCTGTCTCCCCGTCATCGACCTTCTCCACGGTCGCCCTGCCAGAAATCCGTTTGACTTTGAGACGGGGGCTGAATCAAAACTCCCGGCGGCAGATAAGAGTCGGGGAAGATCACAGGTAGGGAGCCTCGGTGGGGGCGGCCAGCTCTGCCTCCAGCCAGGGGCAAGAGGGAGGAGCATGACAGGATCCTGGGGAAGGTGAGAGGAGATAAGGAGCATCTGGAAGCCTGGCAGCAGAGGATGCAGATGGGGAGATAACGCCGAGATGGGGAGATTGCATCTTGCTCGTCTCAGGAAGGGGGGGGCGGTTAATGAAGCAGGTTGGGGTCTCCATGAAGCAAAGGTGGTGGAGCCCCTTCGTTCTTCTCTGGAGTCCGGTTGCGCCCTCTCCAAGCAGCAGCATCTCAACAAAAGGTCTATCTCAACCTCCCCCAAAAATGTCCTCTATCCCAAGGCTTTGGCCCCGGCCCTGTACCACAGTGGCCGCACCACGGTGTGGGTCTCTGCCCGAACAACCCCCCCAGCTGCTTGCTGAGGTGGCCGGCCATCCTGAGCACCCCACATCCAGCCAGGGTGCTGCTCCCCAGCACCCACAGCTCCCTGCCATGGGGATTTTCCTCTTCCTTTTCAAATAATTGCATTTTTTCCCCAAAAAAAAGACCAGGTCTCGGTTCTGCATCCAGGTGGGAATAGTGCCAGGAAAGACTTCCCTGCAGTGTCTTGTCCTGGTGGACAAGCGCCTCGTCCTTGTGCCTCGTGCCAGGTGTCTTGTGCTGGCTGGGAGAGCATCTCTAGGATCACACTCCTGCCATGGAAAGCTTCCCTGTATCCCTTCCTGTATCCCCATGCCCCTTCTTTATCCCTGGATAATTCCAAACTAGTTGGGACCCAAATAAAAAAAGCTGAAAACCACCTATAGGAATCCTGCAAGCGGGATGTGAATCCCTGCCAAGCCAGGCAGCATCCTGCAGGGAGCAGAGGCTCTCGCCTGAGCTGGTCCAGCAGCGGGGAGGTGGAAGGGATGCTCTGCCCACCTCTTCCCTGCTCATTCACCCTGAATCCCATGGTGGTTTCCCCTTTGCAGGACAGAAGGGAACCTGTGGGCAGCAGCAGCCCCAGCCCAGCGCATCCATCCAGCCAGGGAGGAGATCAGCAGCCAAGGTGTCCAGGCACATTGGTAGAATTTGATTTCCAAAAGACCACAGTATCCAGAAAGAGACCCAGAAACTGAGCTCAGCTCGGTTGCACAAGTTGACCGGGTGGAATATAACGGGTGTTGGGAACTCTCAGAGCTTTTCCTCCCAGCACCTTTTGATGGAGGTGTTCAGCTGTGCCCGTCACGGCAGCACTTTTCACTTAAAAACTGCCCTAAAATCAAGAAAGTTTGAACAAAAGGGTTAAATACCCCCCCCTTCCTTCTCCATCCAAACCCAAAGCAATTCATTTTGGACTTACTAAAGTGCAGATTTGCTCTAACCCCCTACCCAAATATCCTTGAATTGCTCTGTTTTGCTTTGACCTCCTTCTCGAGCCCCCCCCCTCAAACGTGGTTCCCACAGCGATTGCACGGGAACTGCTCCTCTGGCACATCGCTGGCAAGGTCTTGTCTCTTCCATTTGCTTCTATTGCCCTCTGCTGGGGACTGTCAAAGGGAAGGCTGGTCCCCCAGTCAGTGGCTTCTCCTCTCCGTCTGCCTCTGCGATTTCAGGGGAGCCGCAGAGTCCCAGGTCAGGGTGTCAATGTCCCCCCCGTGACCCCTTGCGTGTCCCAGAGAGGCAGCTCTCACCCATGACACCACACTCATGGGCACGGCCAACCCAGCATGTGGCCAGCACATCTGGCCAAGAGGACACGTGTGACCACGAGCAGACACCAGAGGGGTCTCCGGGGTGTACATATGGGTAGTTCATGTGAGAGAGGAAGCAGCTCGGCTCTGCTATTGCATCTGCTCGTGCACAGCTCAAAAGCTCTGTGCACCCTGGGCTGGGATGGACTTCACCGAAAAGCTCAGACCAGGACGGACAAAGCCAGTCTTGACCATCTCCTCCTGAAACTCTTTGCTCCTTGCAACCTTCGCATTTCAGCCCCTGCCAACAGGGGATGCATAGGGTAGTTCGCACATAAAGCAGAAGAAAGGAGGATGTCTGGAAGGGCTGCACTGACAGAACCAAAGTATGTGCCATAATCCCCAGAGAGGACCTTCAGAGACTGCCCAGGTATGGTCCAAGGAAGCTGCTGCACCTACAGGGTCTTTGGTTTCAGCGAGAAGGGTTCCAAGGGAACCAAACGGCAATGAAGTGTTGCACTGAAGTGACATTAATGACCTTTGGGGGGCCTGCACCTAGGTGGCTGATGCCTCAAAACTGAAGAGCATCAACAGCACCGAGAGAAGACCCACAAAGCCCTGAGGACCGCTGTGAGCCACACAAAAGCTCAGGCCATGCCCGCAGTAAGCAGCAAGGAGAATTTCTGCTGGAACCTGGGAGCATCGCCACTGGAAAGCCCCAAAAGAGGAAGGCAAACACAGGAGCACGGGCTGATCCTGTCACACCTGCCACGGTGACAGCTCCGGCCAAGCCCTTGCTGCGGCTGCTGGGCCAAGCTCACACCATCAGAGCCTGGGAGCAATTTTTTGGGGGTGGGGGGTGTCAAAGCTGAGCGCGAGTGTCCCACTGGGGCCGCGCAGCAATCTCTGCCAGCCCAGGCAGAAACCCGAAGATAGGATGCTCCGTCGCAGAGATAACCGTGCCCCACGCTGGGCTGCCACCAGCCAGCTCAGAAAAGGAACAAATTGGCAGCATTCAGAGGAATATTCTTCATTTCCAAGCGTATCATTTCTGTCCTCTGGCAAAAAGCCCCCCCCTGCCCACCCCCCCGCCCAGCTTTTTAGCAGCTTTTGCATTTCATTGAGTTGAATACAAGGTGGAAAAATGGGAGGGAAGAAACCGGGGACCAGTTTCCTTGGAGAACTGGCGGGATTTCAGCAGCGGAGAGGTGCTGCAGGGGCAGGGTGAGGCTCTCCCGTGCGGCGTGGGGAGCAGCCTGGGTCTGCACCCAGAGCTGGATGGGCCAGCAAGGATGGAGGAAGGGAAGCCACCATCCCACCAGCCCTCATAGAGCGTGTCCTGGGGTCCCCTGGGGACAGCCAGCTTCGAGGGGGATGGTCTTTCCTTCTTCAAAGCAGTGTCACCTCCCACTGTTCCCCAGTCCCACCTGGACCTGCTTCTCCCCAGCAGCTGGATAAAAGTTTGGAGGACGGCAGCACAGGGAAGAAAAGAGGGAGAAACCAGCAGCAAGTCTTTGGGCACTGTGGGGAGAGAAAAGAAGGTGGCTTCAAGATTTCAAAGCCAGCCTGTGTCCCTCAGTCACAGGCCAAGGAGGGGACGCAGGCACCCACCCGTGGTCTCTGCTTCCATACGTCCTTGCACACCCACCGGATTATAGATGATGGAGGAGAGGAACGCCTTACAGCAATTAATTCCCAAAGTGTAATTAACATCTGGGCCAGCTCCATGTGATCCCCAGCTGCTAATGAAGCATGGCACCGCTTTAATTCCTGCTACGCCGCACCATCTTCTTATTAAATCCAGGAGTAGGTTCCATCACATTTCCCTTAAAGGGAAAAAGGAAAGAGAGAGAGAGAAATGGAGCAGGATTTGTCTCAATGAAATATGAAAGATTAGAGTTTGCCGGATAAAGGAAGTAGGAGTGGGGGGAGGGCACGAAATGGGAAATTTCGTAGGTGTGTGCGTGCGGGCATCGGTATATTCTCTCTCGCAATGACCTCCTTACGCCCCATCCATCAGCCTGGGGTTGGCTTATTCTAACTAGCAGAGTCTTTTTCTCGTGTCTAACAGGCCCATCAGACACAATCTGCATGCCAATTACCGCAGCAGACCCCCTGATACTGAGGAATGGAAATTAGCTGTCAAGCGGAACAGGGCAGCGGCGGGCTGGGTTTGGATTGCCTGCGCTCCCCGCGCCCTCAGATCCATACGGGCTCTGCACCCCGCGCAGCCGGGGAGCCCCCGATGGAAAAAGTCATCTCGAATAATAATAAAAAAATAATAATAATTTTAAAAAGTCAAACCCCGCACCCAACTAGCATATTTTATTATTATGCGCGTTGTGTTGCCAACAATCAGGGCACAATGCAAAATTCAGCAGAGGGCAAGAGCCAGCCGGAGGAGGGGGGGGAATAGTTGGGATAATTGCATTTTTGTGGGTAGACCAAGAGGTGGAAGGGAAAGAAAGGACACGTCTGGTCTCTCCCAGGCTCCGGGGTGGATGTACACCAGCAGCCACGGGGCTGCGGCACCCCAAATCTGCCCCCCTACAGCTCCGGGGGGCTACAGACACATCCCACTGCAGGGGATGGAGGATGGAGAAGCGCATTGCCCAGGCAGACATTCCCCAAAATCAGGGTGGCGGATGGCTGGAAACCCACCAGCCAGAGGACACCTACCTGCGGGAAATTTTCCTTCCAAAACAGGGACAGCAACAGGCTCCCTGCAAAAATCGGGGGGCCGGATCATGCTGGAGGCGGCTCCTTGCTGGCTGACAGCCCTCAGAGAGCTTTGCCAGGAGCCAGGGGGAAAAGGGGAGCTGGATCCGGGTGCTGGGAGGGCTGGTTGGTCCTGGAGAAATATTTTGGGGGAAAAAATGCACCGAGACCCAACTGTAATGCCAATATGTCCACATCCTGCTGACCCGTGCTGGAGGAGAAAGGACTAAAGCTGGCCAAGAAGAGGCATCACCCTTTGCAGCAAAGGGCTGAAACAGGGAAGGGGGCTAAGGTCGGGGGGGGACGGACGGGACGGGGGGGCTGAACTGCAGGGACATGGCAGGAGGAGGAGGAAGAGGAAGGCAACTCTCTTCAGCCCACCTTTGTGCCAGGGGAAGCCCGTGGGGCCAGAGCTGCCCCTCTCGGCAGCCCCTTCCCACTCCCTGCCAGCGGCCGCGTTCCGGGGTGGGGGGGGGGGTCACAGCGCTGCGGCTTTGACAAGCATCACTTAACCTGCCTCCCTGCTCCGTAATAACCTCATACATCAAGCGGGAAGAGACGGCGGAGCATGGCTGGAAGGGCTCTGCTTCTACATCCAGCGTCATTATCCCGAGGCCCCTCGGCTCGATATGCAAACGGGCTGGAGGTCCCCGGGGTGCCCGGGAGGAGAGTGCCCTGCACGGCGGACATCAGTTATTCCTGAGCCTGGCCACGGCGTGGGCCCAGCCTGACATCTAGCGGCACTGGGCAAAACGGGGTGCTCCAGCTGGCGGCAAACTGGGATGACTGGGAGCCCGAGGGTCCCCACTGCTCCCTGCGCCTCTTCCCGCCCTTCAGGATTCCTTCAGCAGCAACCTCCCGTCACAGGGCAGCTTACGGAGGCTCTCACCACCTCTGTCCAGGTCCAGCCTCTTCTTCCCCTTCCAGCTGCCCCAGCTTGAGGCGGTGCTTAGCCCCGTTTTAAGCAGCCGGACCCCCTGTCTGACTCCTACAACGGGCATCCTGTACCTGGTACACTGGTCCCCAGCATCCCCCCCCCACCGCCATGGAGCCACCTCCCTCCTGCCCACTCTGAGACCCCTGCCTCTCACCTCCACTTTCCTCCCCGTCCCGTTGCCCCGTGCATCACGGGAGGGACATGCTCCTCCAGCAACAGGACATCTGCTGCCTGTGTGCTCCCCCAGGAGGGTCTCCATGCACGCGGCATGGGTGGAAACCTCATCCCTTCTCCCCAGCCACCAGCAGCCCCTTCTCCCAAGCTGCCACACAGCAGCAACGCAGCAAGAGGGGACTCCCCAGCGTCATGAGGGACTGAGCCACCCACAGCCAGCACCAAGAAATTGGAGTCCTGGGGAGGGGTGGTCCCACTGCTCCACTGGACTGGTCAAACACGGGAGCACACGCTCCGTCTTGGGGACGGCTCTTTCCTGGAGAGGAGCAGCGGGATGGAAGGGAGGGGATGGGGCCAGCCAGGAGGAAGGAGACAGCAAAGATAGAGGCAACAGGGACTGGAAGAGGGCGTTGTGCTTGGAGGAGGCTCAGCTCCACCACCAGCTCTGCCAGGGCAGGATGACTCGCACACGGACCCCGGGAACAAAAGCAGGACAGGGCGAGCTGAGCGACTCAGTTGCTTTATTGGTGGCCTCCGGCACCCCAGTCAGCGGGCTGCCTCACTGGGTGATGCTGCGGAAGGACTGGACGGCAGGGCTGGAGGCCCCCCACTCCACGGGTTTGCGATACTCCCCCTTGGGCAGCAGGTACTGCCTGCCGCGGTAGTTGGGGTGCTCGTAGAAAACCCAGGTGCCCTCCAGCACTCTGCAGGCATGGACCTCGCGCATGTGCCACTCATCCATGACGGAAGGGCAGTCTTCGGTGGCTTCGAACATCTGCCCGCCAAAATCTCCCTTCTCGAATACCTGGATGTGGCCCCGGCCTCCACTTGGCTAGAAAAAATAAAAAAAGGGAGAGAAAATGGGCTGGAAGGAGGCACCAACACGTCCCTGGCTGTGACCAGCACTGAGGCACGGTCACGCTCGGAGCAGGTACAAACCACCAGGGCAGGGCTGAAGGGCTCACGTCAGCCCCCAAAAGCGCCGCTGGGGTAACTCTTGTCTGAACATCACGTGCAAAGGCAGCATAAAAGCACCGAGCCGGAGCAGGGCACTTCCAGCCCAAACTGCAGCCCCAGTTTTGCAGGGAGGAAGGGGTGCAGAGAGGGATGAGACCAGTCCAGCAGGCGCTGGGCGCTCTCTCCCAGGCAGCCTGCCCGTTCCAACACTGGCTCAAACCCTTCAGCCACCCCACGTGAGCATCAGGAGGAGAGACGGACCCCCCTCCGCTCCCCGCTCCTCCGGGCAACGAGGAGTTTAATGAGCTGGTGACCCCAGCTGGGTTGTATTACAGGCAGACACAGCGCGGGTATTTTCCACTGTGATTTGAAGCACCGCGTTGCCTGAGGGTGCTTTGCGGCAGTTTTAATCTGCAGCTGCCCGGCCACCATCTCCCCCCCCCTGCCTCCCCGAGTCTGCTCACGTTGCCAGCCCCAGCCCGGCTCCCCAGGGTCTCACGGATCCGTGCGCTGCCACTGCAGCTTCTCTGGGGCACCCCGACCCAACACCTTCACTGCAGGTCCCCCTGAAAGCCCCCCAAGCGCAGGAGGGGAAGCCAGGCACCAGGTGGACATGCAGGATAAAGCCATCCTGATGGAGAAAGCTGTGTTGCTGCTATATCTGTTTTGGCTCCATCCCTTATGCCAGCTCAGTCTCCTGAACCGGCTGGAAACTCTCCCTGCCCCATGCAAAGACCTCGCAGTCCCAGAACAGCCTCAAAGGGGGTGTTAAACCTCCAGACCTAAAAGCAAAACCTCCCCTCGGCTGTGAGACCTGCTCCGCGCAGTGGGAGACCACGACTGTGCTACTCTACTCGAGTCAGCGACGCACAGATCCCCACCACCCTCTGCCCCATTGCTGGCAAAGACACAGCGGCAGCATTTAGCATCTCAGCCCCAACCCACACGCCCACCCCTGCCAGTTTTAAAGGGTGCTGCTCCCCACAGGCTTCCCAAAGGGATCATTTCTCCCCCCCAGCACTTCCACACCGCCCCCCGTCAACCTACATTTATCCCATCTCCTGCTGGTGGAAAGAAAGGTGCTGCGGAGGCTGCAGAAGCATCTCCCCACCATCAGTGAGGAGGGGATGAGCACAGTTCCCGCGCTGCAGCGGGGAGACATGCATTGCCCTGTGCTCTCCTAAGACCAAGAGACACCGGAGCTGCTCCAAGCACACCCAAGGAGGGCTCCAGGCATCCCCTCCCACTCCTGGTCACTCCAGGTCTGCTCCTGGGGCTGTTCTCCCCATGCCCAGAGGGGCTTGGTGATACTGAGACTCGGCTCCCTGTATCAGAAGGGAGCCCTGCCTTGCTAGAGAGGCTCTAGGTGCTCCTGCAAAATCTACATCCCACTGTTACAAGCCTTGTGGCCACCATCAGATTTGGATCCGTTCGGAGCATGTGAGAGGGGAAGGCAAGAGGCAAACCTCGGAGCGACCTGCCCAGACACCAAAGTCCTTGGAGGAACACGCAGATACGGAAACTCACCTACAAAGCTCTCAAAAGGGATCTGCTTCTTCCCATTGCAATCAAGGGTGGAAGAGATTTACACCTCCACCCACCAAACACCTTGCTGTTCCCGGAGCCGACCCCTCCGAAGGAGCTCTCATGAGTCCCCTGGAAGATGGGGCCCACCCACAAACACGCTGAAACCCTTTAATGATAGGTCTGTAAATTAAAACGTCCCTTGGGAAGAGGTGACACTTACTATCTGGACGGCTTTGCAGGAGCCAAGGCGGTCGTTGAGGCCCATCCAGTGGTGGTAGTCGGGATACTCGCCACGCGTCAGAACGTACATGTTCCCGGAGAAGTTGGGTCTCTCGTAGGCCACCCAGGTGCCTCCATCCACGCGAATGGAGTTGCAGCGGCTCAGGTAGGTGTGAAAATCGGGGCAGTCGCTGTTGCACTCGTAGTAACGGCCTAGGAAATTCTTGTCTTCGTAGAAGGTGACCTGAAACACAAGCAGAGAAAGGAAAGGAGGGAGGTTCCTCGTCCTCCAGCATCCATATTCTAGCCACATCAGAGTGTGAGATACATGAAAAAAGAGCCCTCAAGGTGTCAAAAAGTCATCAAGCCCAACCACTGAGCAGGATCAACTATATCCCAGGCAGCCAGTTCACCAGTCTGGCCCCAACGCCTCCAGCTGCCACCAATGTCTTGCCCTTCCCAGCATCTACTTCTGTCCCAATCCAACCCAAAGTTCCCTTGGTGAAGTCCCTGTCCTCTTTGCAGCGAAACGCTATTAATACGTTTCCCTCCCACCTTCTCTACGTCAGTAGTTACTCAATTATGGCCAAGGGAGACACAAGTAGTCAACGGACTGTGCTAAGCAGCGTTTAATTTATATTGGTTTGTGGAATTCTTGCAGTTAGACCTTTACTGATAAGGGGGTGGTGTGGTCTCTCTCCTCCTGGGCCACGTCTTCTAGCCCTGAGATCATTCTCCTTATCCCAACTCTACCAGGTCCACAGTTTGCCTTCTCAAAAGTCAATGCCAAAAGCTGGGCACCACGTGAGCTTTATCGGCACCAAGAAAAACCCAGCCCCGTTTATTAGATCCTCCCAGAAGACAATTATTCATCAAGAGCTGCTCTTTGCAATAAGGGTTCCCGAGCCATCACGTCTATTTTGACTGCACCCCTTGCTTGCTTACGGTACTGGGAAGTCAGACCATGCCAAAAAATTCCATTAGTGTGACGTGAATCAGTATCGGCAGATCCCTACGGCTGCACCCAACCACCATCTTCCACCTTAATAGGAGTCTGATAACTTACTCCAGTGTCTTCTAAGGCCTGGCACGGAACCCACAGATGTCCAAATTGGTTGATCCAATGTGGTGCACACTCACGGCAACATTTCACCTTTTCCAGCTTTCCAGCATGGCATCAGCCCCATACCTGCTGCCGGGTTATTTGGTAGCATCCGAGATTGCCTCGGCCAAAATCTCCATATGCTCTGGAGAGAATTTTTCTGGCCACAGTGATTTAAACACCCAACATCCCCATAATCCAGTTTTCCCATAGTTTTTTCCATAGCTTGAGTATCAAGATACACTATCCCCTTTTGCTCCTAGCACCCGCGGTGTTCTGGCTACTGGTATTGATCTAACGTCAGTGATGTTAAAAAATGCTGTTCATTGTCACAATTTCAACCCAGGAGACAGATTCAAATCTAGGACAACCCACTTGCTTTTTTTCCCCGTTCACTTTTTGTTAAAAAAAAAAAAAAAAAAAAAAAAAAAAAAAAGAGTTAGCTGTGGTTTTCCTAGAGCCAGTTGGTCGGCGTGTCCCACCAGCCTCATCAGGCACACTGGGAGCTGGACTAATCATGCCAGAGGATTTATGTCCTTGGTCTTGTTGCCTGTTAATAGACCTTTATTAGGACAATGTTATTTTCCTCTTACTTTCAAGGGACTGATCTCCCATTACAAAGCAGTCGGCACACACAAAGCAACCGGGCCCCACCTCCCTCCCTCCTGGACAAGCTTTTCCCGTCTTCAGTGCAATGGGGAGCTGGGAGATCACCACCATCTTTCCAGCAAGAGAATAAAAGTTGTAAAAGCGCACTAAAACGCCCAATTCCTTTTCCCCAACACTGCTGCTATAGGGTATTTAACCACGCTGGTCTGCCCTCGCCAGCCACAGCCCTGCTGTTGTTCTACAGCTCCTGCTTTTGGATCTTCATCCCTAGAGGCATTGCCTGGAAAACACGATGCTCCATCACACAACTCTGCCTGAAGCTGGTTAAATTTGCCTTCAGTTTTGTAACAGAAAAGAAAAAGCTCATTTGGTGTTCCTTCCCCACCCAGCCTAACGCAGCTGAACTTCAATTTGGCAAAGCTGCCCCCGTGTTCCTCAGAGGGCGTTTTCCCTGCGCTTACAAAGCCACAAAGCCAAAGAAATCCCAGAGCACATGAAGGGTCCGGCCATTCCCACAGAACAGCAACCATCCAAAAGCGTTCGTTGCTTTACTCCGAGACCATTTATAGGAAGGCTTAAGGAGAGGGCTCCTGCTCACCCATTCTCCATTCGCACATACCCTCAAGCTGTTTCAGACCTTCCCACTCACCACTCCTCCGCTTCCCTCTAACAATTCAGGCACAATCAGCCCAGACTGACATTTTTCACCCGCAGGACAATGACAGGTGAATTACAGATTCCAATTCCAGGTCATCGGTTCGTTTCACCGGCATCTTACACCCACGCAAATCGCCTTCCTTCAGTGAAGCCATCGAGTTGCACTAACCTGGTCGTTGCCCAAACTTTGCTTTTTTGGGGGCTCTACCCGGCAGACGGAAGATCTGCTATGGCAAACCTGGTGTACGGGACTGTAAAATTCCTACTCCCTTGGCCACCTCAGAGCAGCTATCCCGTTTCTTCCCAACGGCAGCTCTGTTAGAAGGAAACTCACAAACAATACCTGAAAGCAATAATCAGAAAGTGCTACTTTCTAAGCAAGTAGCCTGGGGGCAGTGACCCCTTTTTAGGGCAGATGGCTTGCTTCGGGGGGGAAAAATAGTGTTCAGTTTTGCCCCTTTTTGCCCTTCTCTTCTCCCTGGAACACGGTAAGCGAGAGCACGGCACGGAGGAAAGATGAGATTTGCTCTCTGTCGCTACCTCAACTCCTCTTGGACACTTTGCTGCGCCGCGGCAGCACGTAACCAACAAATTCCCTGCTCGCGGGGAGGTGGGTTTCAGCAGGGGTAAAGGCAGTATGTGTTTTAAATCTCTTTATGCGGACAGGAGACTCGAGCATCAATCAGTCACATCTCCCCAGCATGTTCTTTAGGCACGGGTACATCACGACTTGTACCGCTGCCATCCGAGAGGTGAGAAGGAAGCCACGCACCACCCTCCGCTCCCTAAAGGCTGCTCAGAAACAGCCAAAGCACTTCCAGCCCCGATCACAGACAAAAAGCGCAGAGAAGCAGGGACCGAATCCAGATCTCCCACAGCACCAGCCAGCGCCCACAAAAACGCTCTGCTTCCCAGCCTTCTGCGCCCCCTTGGGTCCTACAGTCTCCACAGTTTCAGAGGAACGTAACCCAAAAGCAAAACCGATACCGTGGAAAGATGTAGGTCTGTCCACAGCCTCCCAACAGTTGTTTAACGTCTCACAGGAGAAAGTAGCCACTAGCCCAATGTTCTCGCCTTCCTTTCCCAGCTGTTTATCCCTGCCCAGTCCCAACCCCGCAGCACGGTCTGCGCGACCGGCCAGCTCAGCTGGGCTACCTCTGGGACCGAAGACCACAGCGCTAGAGCTGGGTCCCCCCCCGCATCTGATGCACGGTCACTCTAGCTGAAGTTGGGCTTTCTGATCTACCTCCTCCTCCGGTTTAAATTCATCTCTGCCGATTCCACCAAATTCCACACGGCTGGTTCGCATCTCTCAGGGAATGCTATTGCCTTCGGAGCTCTGGCCATCCTCCAGGAGTCTTTCCTTTGCTCCGCCATGGAAGGGGGACGTGGTGGCCGCTGCTGGTGCTGGGGCTCAGCTGCTCCCAAGACAGCCTTCCACGAGACCTGGCTCTGCAAACATGGCTCGTCACGTTCGCTGCTGGCACAGCAGCCTCCACCGCCAATTTACAAGGCGTCACGTTTTGGTGTATTTTAAAACACCCCCTCACCACTCACTGTGTTCGACTCCATCCTCTCGCAGAGCCAGACCTAGAGGGAACAGCCAATACCTGGGAAAAGACTAGGGAGGGCTCAGCTCCAGCTTCCCTCCATCTGGGGAGGGATTCCAAGCACCTCCTCTTGCCGACAGACTGACAGAGGGAGAAGCCGTCAGCAGAAGAAACCAAACTTTCTCCACAACTTACCCTTGATAAATTCTGTACTCCTCACCACAATCACGCGTAGGCTGCAAATAAACTTACCTTGGTTCCAGCTCTGGACATTTTCCGTTCCAGCCAAGCTCCCCGGTGCTGGAGGAATGTCAGAAGCTGTTACAAACAGCCAGGATCCCAGGCGCCCTTTTTATAACGGGCTCGTTTTAAACCAGACAGCCGCTTTGTCATGAGAATAGGATCCAAAAATTGAGTCAGTGATTCTGAGGCTATAGACGGTTTCCAGAAAAGCAAACAGGATTATGGAATAAAGGAAGGCTTCGCCATCCTCCCTTTGTTACAATTTGCTGAGTCAGAACACCAAAACTCTGCCAAACGCACTCAAAACACGCAGCCCCCTGCCAAGTCCTGGAGGACAGGGGGCGATTTGGCTGCTCCCTCCTTTTCAAGCACGTTCAACAAGAAGGTATCCTCCTCAGCTCTAAAAAGCCCATCCCCGTCTGTAAGGAAGAGACCCGATATTTAATGTGAGAACGTTCCTATGGAGCAAAGAATTCAGTTAGGAAAGGGCGAGCACGTGCCCAGGGCAGACACCACGGGAAGAACAGCCTCTGCACAGAGGTTCTGCTCCAAAAGCTCCCAATGGAAACATCTGTGTGGCAAAGAGGCTGCACATTTTCACAGCACACCCTCAGCTTGAGCTGCATCACTCCAAACGGCGCCTGACATCGAGGAAAAGGAGGAGGTCTGGCCACACACCCCCAAAAATCAGTGATTTCACAACATTAAATAGTAGCGAACAGTGCCCAGATTTCTGATAAAATCTGCCAGCGTCACACATTCAACTCAAAACTCTTACACCACCACCTGCACTTTGAGCAAAAATATTTCTTTTAGCCACACTCCGGCCCACTGAGCAGGGAGGGCGAGGATTTCTGGCTTATGTACACCCACCCCACCCCCCCGCCAGCCCATTATGAAAAAACACCTCTGCAGCTATTCACTGCACCAGCCCGAAGGCTTAGCGAGACAAAGGGAAACGAATTTGGCACAGCAGCGCCTGGAACACACAGCCCCTATTCTCAAATCTGTCAGGACAAGCAGTCTGGCAGCAGCGGCTCTGCCTGCCACCCCATGTGCACTGCCACAGCTCCGCTAAACGCCGTCAGATATGACAGTCTGAGACAGACGTGCGCAGCGACATCTCGTCCTCTTGCCATTTCGGGTGCCTCGAATCGCCCAGCGCTGCTGCTTACAGCTCTTGCTGCTAGAAAGGCTGCGAGGCCACTTACAGATTTATTTTTTTTTTTAACCAAATGCCGTCTTTGGAAGACCAGAGTCCAACCACAATCCACGTCCTATCGAAAGGCAAGTCAGTAGGTTCACTAGAACATCTCAAAGCTCCACTTTCACGTGTTCAAAGCAGTCACTTTGAACATCCCTCCTTTAGTTGGCTAAATATCATAAACTCGCCTTGTATTGCATCACCTGCCTCCCCAGCAGCCAAGAGAGACTTTCAGAGTAATTCCAGCATCACAAACTGCCGTGTACACCAGAGCACTAAGCGTCCCCGCCTTCCTCTCGCTCTCGGGTCTGACAGCTCTTCAGAAGGCACGTACAGCTGCCGGCTTGGTCACCCACGCAACGCCTTGGCCTGTTCTGCCCAGCCTGTTCAGGTGCTCAGCGACGAGCACATCTCCCCAGGACAGGTTCCGCTAGCACAGGAGAACGGTACTCAGCCAAGCTGATAACCTTTACAAGAAATATTAAGAAAGTATTAAATTATGTTTGTATTAAAATGCTGTGCAGCCTTCAAAACCTTCAATTCCATGGCTGTTAATAAATTAGCGCTTTTCTCTCAGCTGGTGGGTTCACGTTTCATTAAGCAGTGAAGATGTCGTGTCCCTCTAACACCCACCGTGCAGGTAAAACCCCTTCCCTACGACACGTGCCAGGCTCATCTAAGAACTCTGTTTTTATTGACATTTGTCAAAACAATTCAAACGTGTTAAGAAAGTTAATACCATAACGTCACACTGCTCAAGTGCCATCTTCATATAAAAAAATTTCACTGAATTTCATTCATTTTAAAAAAAAAAAAAAAATGAAATATTTCATTTTTGCATTTATAAAAGCAGTGCGGCTGGCTCGTACCATAACGACGCCCGCGACGCCAGGGCCCTGCGTCCACCTCTGCACCGGGAAAGGGCTGCTTGGCTGGATACTCGCCCACCACGGCCACTAACCGTGATGATGGCCTTCCCACTAAAGGATCCTTCATCACCCTCATGCGCTTTCTCAGTTGCCAACAGACTAGTTACAGCGCGCTCCCTGGAAAGCGGGAGAAATCCTAAAGCAGAACAGAGAGTCCCCATCTGCGCCGAGGCTGGGCGTCGGGTCCACATCGAGTGTGTTTGGGCAGGATGGCTGCAAAGTCCGAGTGAGAACTGTTCTCAGTGCATCGCTGCCCGGTCCCACAGCTCTGTAACAAAATAAGAAGAGGAAATTTTACTCCCAATAGTTCTTTAAAAAGCAACTCAAAGTCTAAAGAAAAAAAAACAAACACAACTTTCTAATGGTTTGAAACATGCAATGGCACAAAAATTCATCAGGGGCTTGTCTTCAGCTCCTAAACTACTTCTACTTGGGAAAAGAAAGACACTACAAAATAAGAATTATTTGAAGTTCTCAATTCTCTTAAGCAAAAAATGAGACAGATAAGTACAGACATTAATGCACGCAGCAGAAAGAGCAGCTGTTCAAATAAGTTTTTACATCAGATTCTGTACAATATGCCTATCTGCCTTTACAGACAGACACACATCCCTGACAAATCAAACAGAACACCTGCAGAGCACAAGGGAGGTGCTGAGCGCACAGGGAATAGGTTCAAATTCAAAAGCAGTTTTGACTGCAAAATAATTACTAAAAACCAAATATAAGGCTCTTGGGAGAATGTCCACTGAACAGCCTCCTATGTTTTCCACCTCTGCCCAGGCTGTGCACAGAAACACAGGGCAACTCTTCTAGATAGAGAAGAATCAAGACAATCATAGAATCATAGAATGGTTTGGGCTGGAAGGGACCTTAAAGATCATCCAGTGCCACCCCTTGCCCTGGGCAGGGACACCTCCCACCAGACCAGGTCGCTCAAAGCCCCGTCCAACCTGGCCTTGAACCCCTCCAGGGATGGGGCAGCCACAGCTTCTCTGGGCAACCTGGGCCAGGCTCTCACCACCCTCACAGCAAAGAAGTTCTTCCCCCGATCTCATCTCAATCTCCCCTCTTTCAGTGTCAAACCCTTCCCCCTCCTCCTATGGCTCCCCTCCCTGACCAAGAGTCCCTCCCCAGCTTTCCTGGAGCCCCTTTAGGGACTGGAAGGGGCTCTAAGGTCTCCCCAGAGCCTTCTCTTCTCCAGGCTGCAGCCCCCCAACTCTCTCAGCCTGTCCTCACAGCAGAGGGGCTCCAGCCCTTAGAGCATCTTTGTGGCCTCCTCTGGACCTGCTCCAACAGGTCCATGCCCCTTCCTGTGCTGAGGACTCAAAGCTGGACACAGTACTCCAGATGGTGTCTCACTAGAGCAGAGAGGGAGAATCATCTCCCTTGGCTGCTGGCCACACTTTTTTTGCTGCAGAAACATGCCCTCTACTTACCATTCCTTCTGCTGCACAGGAACACGATGCTATCCCGCTGCCTGCTTGGAGCATACCGCAGGAGGAACAAGGCTATCCAGCTGCTGACGGTTCCCTGTCTCAACCAGCCATTCGTAGAATTTATTTTCTACCAACATCTGAAACCGTTTCCTCTGATCCCTGAAACCAAAAGAAGATCAGCAGGGAAGTATGCAAACGTCACATTTATTTATAGTATTACACTTCTAAACCTCACCTTCGCTACCAAAACAAGTCTCCATGTGTATCAGCTAAGAGCTGGGCTTGGTTCATGAACTGCCCGTCCAGGAAGAGGTTTTTACCAAGGGAATTTTACTATAATGAACCCTAAGTGCAGAACTTGGGGAAGGTGGCATGACTCCTCTAACTCCACCGTCCCACTACCACAGCACCCCTGCTCCACAGGGCTGCCTCTGCTTTACTTAGAGAGCACAGATTAAATCTGTCTGAAAAGGGAGAAAAAGAAGATTAGTAACCAGCGCTTAAGCACTGAAGACACAAAATTGTGTTCTGACAGCGTCTGAGAGAGAGAGGATGGAGATCAGGAACAAAAAACGTGCATAGAAACAACACTCCTCAAATCATTCCCATTACTGGGAAATAATTTTTGGGATGTGTTTTGTAAGCCCAGCAATAACAGGGTACACCATTCAGCTCAGGCTCTCTGTCTCTGCCACTGCTGGATGCCCACGAGCAGTGTGGGCTCACGGCAGTATTTCTCCGGAACAGCATCCCAGCCATCTGGCACCACCTCAGCTCCACAACTTCTTAAGCCAAAGGTGGCACAAGCGTTGAGTAACTCCTGCTGCACTTTTTTTTTCCCCTGTGAGCTTATGCAATTCCTTTCTGAACTCACGTAAAACATGAACATTTTCAATACCCTGTGGAGAGTTTATGTGGTTTTGCTTTGAACCCATCCCTAATTCGATGTGCTGATCCCACCCTGGACTGGGAAAAGCCCTGTGCGTTTTTGTGCCGCTCCGTTTCAGAGAGGCTCGGTGTACCCAGACCCTTTTTTCAAGTTAAAGGCTTTCCTTTGTACTATCACTTCCATCTGAGACATCCCCCAGAAAGCAGGGTTCTAGGACAGAAAAACTAACCTAAATTCCTCCCCAGTGAACGTGAACACAAAGGCAGCCACTTCTTTCTTCCCTTATGGTTTTATCTTCTCCAAGTGCTTTTTATATACCTTGATCTGCTACTGACCCTGAAAGACTTTGTGTCTGATATGCTCGGAAAATGAATAAACAGGATTTTATGCTTTTTCAAGTTGTTCCTCAAGCTGTCTTACTGGTCCTGTCTTACGGGGTTTTTACTTTCAGCCTGGCAGGATTTACATTCTTTTTTTGTCCCACTTTCCTCATTCTGACAACTCCAACTTCTTGAAAGACATCGTCTTATTTCTCACAGTCTCTCTCACCTCCCAGTTCAAGCACGGCACCTTTTTTCTTTCTACATCTCTGATATCCTGTTTGCTCTAAGCTTCCTAGTTGTCTCCCTAGTTGTTTCCTTGCCTGTAGGAGACAGAGACATTTTACACTGTCAGCTGCGCAGTTTCCTTCAGCAAGCTTCTAAACCTGGCACAGTTTTCTCTCTTTTATGAAATAAGTCACTCCAATACCGAGCTCTTGCCTCCTGTGACTGCTGTAGAGGATGTTACATCTAAGCACATCATCCGTATTACCTCCCATTTCTTTAACAGTAGGATTTTTGACAGGTGAAACACCTTCACAAATTCCTGGGGTGAGAAGCAGCAGCCCTGGGAGGACAATGGCTGGAGGAGGAAGAAGCACCTTAGGATAAGGTTGGTAGATACAAGGGAAGACTCTAGCACAAGGGCTGAAATCACCACTTTCCTTCCTGCTGCTCTTTAAGACTGAGAGTTTTGAAGGTTTTTACACTTCTGTCACCGCTACTGGGTCACTACTGCTCAACCACCCTCCCACTTGCAGCAAAATCCTGCCCCAGAACCCTTTCTCTCTCCCAATCTAGAGCTCTTTCAAACTGGAGGCTCCTCCACGCTCAGCACAGAGGTGCCTGGGTTTCAGAAAGGAACAAGGGAAGCGGAGGGAGCTCCTCCAAAACAAGGAACCATCCAATGGACCAGAAGTCCTCAGCTTGGTGTGATGGACAGTGCTCACAGTTTGACCCAAGAGGAGGTTTTCATGTTCTGTGTTTCCCCAGAGGATAAACCCCTCCGAGATCACTGCTTATCAGCACCCAGTTACATGCCCATCACAAGTCTTCGACTGAGCACGGAACAGAAAGAAAATCTACACAGTTCAAGCGCAGCTTAGGGAAAAACACTTGTTCTCATCTCTTCAAGCCTTTACAATTGAATATCTGAATTTCTATCCCCATTCTGCATTTGCGAAGGAAGCCAGGTCCTTCAGGTTGCTGCCCCAAAAAGGTTCACAAAAAGATAAAAGCAGCTAAACTGAAGTCGGCAGAGATTTGCCCGATCCAGCTGGCTGCAGAAGAAAGCAGAGAGGCGCATCAGCACATGAGATGGGCTAGGACAGGCCTAGCCAGCACAGGAAGAGCTGGGCAGAGGATTCAATGCAATCTGATATAAAAGCTACTGTCCATGAGGTGACCTGTTGGAACAGTTCACACGCACATCATCAGCTCATCTCAGCAACAGACGGGACAGTATTTTAAAGCTTCAACCTCAATGTAAAGCTTGGGCCAAGAGTGACCATCCATCGGCTGCAGGCCAGTAATTAGTGGAGCTGTTGTTCAGGGTACGCAGGGCAGCACGCCAGACTGGAAGCGGAACAGAGACAGCAGACAGTACCCAGCGAGAGGTAAGCTGTCAACTCTGACTGACAGGGTGGACCCCTCACCTAAGCAGTATCTAGGAATGCTTTTCCTTGAGCTTCATAAGCTAGGAAAACCCAATCACGACAAAGCACCTCCTTCAGAGTTACGACTGTGAACATACATTAAGAGCAAAGACCAGGATCCCAAGATTGCTAACCACTAATACTCTAGAAATGGCATGCAAGACAAGGCTCACACAAAGTAACCCGTTATTAAAGCATTTTTGTTGAACCACATTAAATGAATCTTCCAATTGTATGGCTGAGCTGAGCTGCCATGCAGCTCACCGGGTCCTGTTCGGATGCAGCACTCACTTGGTCAGTCCTGTCTCCTTCACGGTTTTCTGCCAGATCTGTACCTTCTGCTCTCGCTGACTCAGCGCCTTCTGATACGCGTGGGGAAGCCCACCCGGCGTCTCCGTGGTGTCTCCTTCCATCTCAAAAGGAATCACGAAGGTGTAGAAGTCCAAGGGCGGCAGGAGGCGGAAGACGCTTGTGTCACCGCTCTCCTTGCACACCAGCATGGGGCTGTCCCAGTAGTTTGGCAGAGTGGCCAAACCCACCTGAGCCATGTGGTCTTCAAGCATGGGATAATGGGTGTGGAAAGGGGCAAAGCTGATTGCTTCATTCCCCAAGAGGATGAGAGGTTGGGTAGGCGTGAGAATGTAAAAGGTACAGCCAGAAGTGGAAGAAAGGCACAAACGATGGCAAACCACAATGACCTTGACGTTGTCACAGCTGTGGACATGAACAGATGCTTGCACAGGGCCGAGGACAAAAGTGCTATTCCGGCACTTCTCAATGGTCACGGATCTGCCAAGGAACAAGAGTGAGGACACAGTGAGCAGGAAAGACCGAAACCAGAACTTTTTCACTGCTTAGTCCATCTAAAAAGAACTTAGCGCTTGAATAAACTTGCTGAAAAGACATCTAGCTGTGCCTCAAGAGAACAAAAACTCACCGGAGAGGAGAGAGGAGATAAATGAAGGACTCGTTGCAGCGATGAATTCTTATGTGAGCCCCCACCAGGGTGTCCGAGCTCTTGGCCAGCGTCTGCTTGTAGACCTGGCTCATGATCACCATGGGGAACACCTCAGGCACCACACGAGTATTGCAGGCAATCTTTGCTCTCCTGGTTGTTCCTTCAACTGCAAAATAAAGTTAACCAACACATTTAGAATGAGGAAAAAAAAAAAAAAAGGCACAAAAAAGGCTATACCCGATTCCTACAGAGACACAGATATGCTGGTTCACTGTCCACATCACTCAGCAATCCCTCAAGAAAATAATCAGCCCAAAACTTCAAGGACGGTACCATCAAACCGAGTCAGTTCACGCACCAGTCATACCATCCACCAGTGCGTACTGGGCAGGTCAGCAGCACGTAGCAGAAAGAAGCTCCAGAATTCAGGGCATGTTAAAAGATGAAAACCACTTCAAGATTATTCAGAGGTAGGTAAAGCCTCCCATAAGCTACAGACAGCCCTGACCTAGGCATCTCCATTTCCAGAAGTTTGCTCCCGAACACAAGATTTAGCTTGACAGGAAGATCTGTAGGGTAATTTTTCTGTTGAAAGCAGAAACTATTATGTTTTAAAACAGTGAAATGCTCCCTCTACTGTACAACCCTCGAGCAACCTCACAGTCCTACCTAATGCACTGCCACTCTTCCGACTGTGCAGTCAGAGGAAACAAAATATTAACCTGAATTTTTTTCTCCTAAGGTGGAAAGTGCCTCGGCTCCACTGCCATGTCCTTGCAGGTCAAGGAATGAAATTTAAGGCAAGGAAGCCTAGATCAGTAACAGCTTTGCCACAAACACATCATGTTATCTATTCTCTGTGTCCAGCTGTACTTGGATAACGAGGATAGCGATGCTGGCCTCACTCACAGGGGACTTGGAAAATAAAGTCATTAATGCTTGCTCACCGAAGTGCTCCAAGGACTGGAAAAATACACACAGATGTCATGCAGCACCCTCTGGTCCCCCAGACTCACCTCTAAGCTGCCACTTTCCCCATCTCCATTGACAGTAGGAGGAAAAGCAGGCAAGCCCCCACACCAGTGCCAGATCCCCAGACAGCAAGAGAGGACAAGACTGGGAAGTTATTTCTAAAAATCAAGGCAAGACCTGTAGCTACCTTGCTGTGCCCAGGCGAGTTTCTTCCCGGACTTGAGGCAGGCAGTCATTCCAAAAGGGTTTGTCGTCAGGCAAGACCGCAGCCAGCTCTCTAGTTTGGGGAATGAGAAGGCTCTGGAGACCTTTGAGTAGCCATTCTGCCCGTGACAGGGCTGCCAGAGGGCAAGCTCGTGCAGGGGATGGACCATTCTGGATTTGCTCACCGTCCCTTCAATAAGAAAGCTGAGGGCACAGATGGCTTCGTAGGACACCGAGCTACTATGGGTGGAATGGGAGGAGGCAGTGAGCTGCTCCGGCTCCAGCAGCAGTTCCAGCATATCCGAGAGGTGGCTCAGCACGAAGGCATGGTGGTCCTGATCGTTCCAGTTCTTAGCGGGCAGAAAAACACACAAGGAGGAGGTGAGTTCTCACAGAGCTGAGCAAGCTCCATCGACTTTATACAACGCATCCTTGCTTTCACCCTTCTAAAAGAGGGAAAGTAAGTCAAAGGTGGTGCTCTCGCCTGCTCACTGCTTCTGCTTCTTCCAAAACACAGAAAGCAATCTCCCCCCAAGAAGAAAACATTTAATTCTAACTCCAAGTAGCAAATATTTCATTCTAGAAAGCAGACACAGACTCTCCTACAATCCTTCCCACACAAATTCAGCCAGCTGCTGCTGGCAATTGAAGGTAGGAAACAAATCAATAACTGACAGTCAAGGTCTCGCAACTGCTCTATTGGAAAATCACTGCATCTGTTCCAGACCTTCAGATTTGATTCAGTGCCGCCTCCCGAGGCACTGCAGGGAAAAAAGCCGAGGGTCATTTCTTCACAGGCGAGCAGACCAACAAACCAAACGACCTCTGAAAGAACCATTAGTTCGAATTCTAAAGGGCTTCAGACCCAAAAAAAAGCAGGAAACCAGAATGATGGCAGACATTAATAAAGACAACCTTTGCTGGCCTGTGAACTGCAGTACAAGCAACATACGGCTGTGATTACACGTTCCCCTCACCATCCGCGAGGGCTGTAGCCCAAAGGGTGTAAAAAGCAGCTGCGAGTGTCTTGTCCAGCGGCTGGAGATCCCTGCACTGTGACAGAGACCCTCTTGCACTGCACGAGACTCACTACACCATTTCAAAAGGGGGCACGGTTCATACTGGGTATCGCTGAAGCTGGGGGCATCCCACCCAATCGCACAGAGAAAAGCAACAGCAGGTGAGACAGCCCCAACCTCATCAGGAACAAAACCTCTGGGAGGGATACAATGGCAGCCAAAATGCACCTCCTTCCTGTCCAGTTTTATGTAATGACTACACCTGATGAGCACTTAAAAGAAAACATCTACTTTTAAATAACACTGGATGCTCCATGACCACCCAAGACACAGCCCTGAATCAGTTCCTCTCATCTCAGCAGGACTTGGGGGTGTTGGTGGATGAGAAGCTCAACACACCCCAGCAACGTGCACTGACAGCCCAGAAAGCCCCCCACACCCTGGGCTGCATCCCCAGCAGCGTGGCCAGCAGGGCGAGGGGGGGAATTCTGCCCCTCTGCTCCGCTCTGGGGACACCCCCCCCGCGTGCTGCCTCCAGCTCTGGGGCCACCAACAGCAGAAGGACATGGACCAGTTGGAGCGGGGCCAGAGGAGGCCACGGAGATGCTCTAAGGGCTGGAGCCCCTCTGCTGTGAGGACAGGCTGAGAGAGTTGGGGGGCTGCAGCCTGGAGAAAAGAAGGCTCCGGGGAGACCTTAGAGCCCCTTCCAGTCCCTAAAGGGGCTCCAGGAAAGCTGGGGAGGGACTCTTGGTCAGGGAGGGGAGCCATAGGAGGAGGGGGAAGGGTTTGACACTGAAAGAGGGGAGATTGAGATGAGATCGGGGGAAGAACTTCTTTGCTGTGAGGGTGGTGAGAGCCTGGCCCAGGTTGCCCAGAGAAGCTGTGGCTGCCCCATCCCTGGAGGGGTTCAAGGCCAGGTTGGACGGGGCTTGGAGCAACCTGGTCTGGTGGGAGGTGTCCCTGCCCAGGGCAGGGGGTGGAAATGGATGGTCTTCAAAGTCCCCTCCAACTCTGATCATTCTATGATTCTATGATTTCTTTTCCCATGAGTTCAATCTTTCAGTATAAAGTCACCCAGTCCCTATTTTTAATCATTTTAATCATTTCAACTTGTCCCAAATTACATTTCAGTAGCTTGTAACACCATAGTAATGACAGAAATCTGCTCAGGTTTGCAGCCCACCTTCCTAACGATGCTGTCAATCTGTAATTCACTCTCAAATACAGAGCTGCCCACAAGCTGCACCCGATACACCCAGCTCACTTCTCTTCTTTCAAAATACTTTATAGGGGACATTAACATTTTCATGTGGTCGGTCTACAGCTGAGCAACTAACTCCCCCCTCCAAAATACAGCTTAATGTAATTTTGTCAGAAAAGCCCCTGGGATCTTAATACTCTAGAGCGAATTAGGGGAAAGAAACCTCCAGTGTAAGAAAAGCTTCCTTCCCATTTGGTTAACAGAAAAAAGCAAAGAAGCAGTCACAATCCTAGAATAGTCTGGGTTGGAAGAGAACTTTAAGATCATCAAGCCCAACCATCCACCTCACACTGCCCAAACCACCACTAATCCATGTCCCTCAGCACCATATCTGCCCGGCTGTTAAATACCTCCAGGGATGGCGACTCCACCACTGCCCTGGGCAGCCTCTTCCAAGGCTTGATAACCCTTTCGGTGAAGAAATTTTTCCTAATATCCATCCTAAACCTCCCCTGGAGCAACTTGAGGCTGTTTCCTCTTGTCCCATCACCTGTGACTTGGTAGAAGAGACCCACCCCCCCGGCTACACCCTCCTTTCAGGGAGTTGTAGAGAACGAGAAGGTCTCCCCTCAGCCTCCTTTTCTCCAGGCTGAACATCCCCAGCTCCCTCAGCTACTCCTCACAAGACTTGTGCTCCAGACCCTCACCAGCTCCATTGCCCTTCTCTGGACACGCTCCAGCACCTCAATGTCTTTCCTGTTGTTAGGGGCCCAAAACTGGACACAGCCCTCGAGGTAGGGTCTTACCAATGCCAAGTACAGGGGGACAATCACTGCCCCAGTCCTGCCAGCCACACTATTCCTAGTACAAGTCAGGATGCTGTTGGCCTTGCTCCTTAACAGGAGAATTGCCAGTGCTCTGAGAGAGCTTTCAGAGTTAGTCTGATTCTAGTAAATTCCCATGGGCAACTTTTGCTGCAGAGAATACACCAGCCTCATTTTGTTTAGCGTTTAGCAAAGTATCTCCAATTTGACTCTTGCTTAGACTTTACTGCGGGCAGAGTTCCACCTGCTCAGGAACAAACCCAAGCACTTTTCAACCCACCTCAAGGCAGGACTTTGCAGTTTCCCACGCAGCCCCGCAAGGGCAACCCCACAGCCGCACACACCTTATTCTCGCTGGCGGATTTTCCAGTCAGGCTGGGAGACTTGGTCCGTGGGCTGGGCCATTCCTCCCCGATCAGAGACCTTCGCAGAGAGACCTTGTTCACTTGCTGGACGTACAGGAAGAGCAGGAACTGCAGGGTGTCCACCGACAGCTAGCCAAGAGGGGAGAAAAAGGGGCGTTAGGATGGGCAGGGCTCTCCCCATGCCGCCCGGCCCGGGATGGGGCTCCTGCCTTGCTCCGCTCCTGCTCCAGCTCGTCGGGGCCGGCACAGGCCGCTTCGGCCTCGGCCCACTCGAGGCGGCGCGGCGGGTCCGGCCGAAGGAGACTGCGGAAGAGCTCGAAGTAGAGCCAGGCCAAGCCGCGGCCCAGCTGCAGCTTTCCGCAGGCGATGTGCCGCCAGCGGGGCCACGACAGCCGCGGGAAGCAGCCCTCAGCCGCCCGCGCCCGGGCGTAGGCCGCCATCTTCCGCAGGTAGTGAGGGCTGAGGCGGGCGGGTGGCGGGGCAGGCAGGGCCCCCACCAGGAACGGCTCGGTCTTCACCCACAGCCGCACCGGGGCCTCCATGGCGACCGCCGCCGCCGCACACCCGCTTCCGGTGCCGCGCAGAGCGGCCGCAGCACAGAGCAACGAGACGGCCCTTCCCTCACACCGTGGAGGACTCCGGCCAGACCCGCCCCCTCGCCGAAGAGCCGGCTTGCCATTGGCTGCTACAGCCCGCGCGGAGGCGGGAATAAGTGCCGCTCCCTCTGATTGGAGAGAACTCGCCCTCCCGCGCGGCGATAGGGCAGGGCGCGGCAAGACGCGCTGAGCCGTGATTGGGCCGGCGGGCTGCGAGCCGACGCCCTGCCAGGCGATTGGCCGCTGGCGGTGAAGTGTTCGCAGCCGATAGGCTGGAGGCGGGCGGCGCGCGGGGCTGCGGCGCTCTCCTATTGGCTGGTGGTCTGGTCGCCGGGCTCCTCCGCTTACAACGTCTAATGGTGGCCGGGCCGGGGCGGGCGGCTGCGGCGCTACGGACCCGCCCGGAGACCGCCGCCCCCCCACCATGGCCCCCGGCTGGCTCGGCCGCCTCTGCTTCCTGCTGCTCTGCCTCTGCGGGGAGGCCGCCGCCGGGTGAGTGCCCCGCCGGGCCCGCACCCCCCACCGGGCCTCACACACACACCGGGCTTACCCCCTCCCCGCCGCCTCAGCGCCGGGCCTGCCCCCCCCCGCCCCCCCCGTCTCGGGCTCGGCGCTGAGGGGGCTTCCCCACCCTCTCTCTCCTTCCCCCCCGGCAGGAGGGACTTCTACAAGATCCTGGGGGTGTCCCGCGGCGCCTCCATCAAGGACATCAAGAAGGCCTACCGGAAACTGGCGCTGCAGCTCCATCCCGACAGGAATCCCGACGACCCCCGGGCGCAGGAGAAGTTCCAGGACCTGGGAGCAGCCTATGAGGTGAGGCCGGGGGTTACTCCCCCACACACACACACCCTGTGGCGTAGGGTACGGTGTATGAGGTCTGGGGAAGGAGAGGGGTGCAGGTGTGCACCCTGTTGTAAGGAACTCAGAGAACCTTCAGCCTTTCCCAGGCTGTGAAAGGTGGATAGGGTTCATGGTAAAACACGCTGGGAGCATGAAGCTGAGCTTGGTCTGCAAGTAGTCCCATGAAGAGTAAACTCATAGAATGATCAGAGTTGGAAGAGACTTTGAAGACCATCCATTTCCACCCCCTGCCCTGGGCAGGGACACCTCCCACCAGACCAGGTTGCTCCAAGCCCCCTCCAACGTGGCCTTGAACCCCTCCAGGGATGGGGCAGCCACAGCTTCTCTGGGCAACCTGGGCCAGGCTCTCACCACCCTCACAGCAAAGAAGTTCTTTCTAGTGTCTAATCTCAATCTCCCCTCTTTCAGTTTAAAACCATTCCTCCCTTGTCCTATGGCTCCCCTCCCTGACCAAGAGTCCCTCCCCAGCTTTCCTGGAGCCCCTTTAGGGACTGGAAGGGCCTCTGGGGTCTCCTCAAAGTCTTCTCTTCTCCAGGTCTATAGGCTTCATCCTATAACACTTGGGAGAATGAGAAAGAGCCCACTTGGGAGGTCTTCTAGGAAATGTAAAGGCTCTTCCTTCTATAGGGCACAGTGCAATCCATCCTCCCCCGATTACTATATTGAATTTCAGATATTCTGTTAAATAAAAAACAATGGTAGAGAGGCTGCCAGGTTGATTACAGAGCTCCTTCTGTTGGAGGGAAGTAAATGATCTTGACTCACTTAGCCAGGAGAAAGTGAAGGCAGCAAGTTAAAGTTACTTGGTATTTATTAATAGCTCTTTGAGGAAGAAATACAGTTGCATCAGTTATAAGCATTGGCCCAGGAGCAAGTGTGTGTCTGTATAGGGCCTGGCTACCAGTAAGTCTGAGGTGACGGGAGACAAAAGGTGGTTGGCCTGGCTTTTTAGAAGACGTTACAGTGAGAAGAATAATGGTGGGTCACACGCGCATGAGGGTCCCTGTTGTTTCCATGATAATACAGTAGCCTACAAATGACACCTGACACTAATAGTACAGTGCATTATATAAATCCCATATAGCTTATTCTATTAGCCAAACGTTTTAAGTCAAAGCCTACTTTCTCTGCCACGTACATACATGTTAATGCAATTTAAGCAGGGTGATAGGATCTGTTTCTTCCACGTTCTCTGTCCTTTTTGTCTCCCTTCTGCCACAGTTGGTTTCCATCTGCTCCTGCTGTCCCCCATGGAGCAGAGGGCCCCTGGGGAAGATGGTGCTGACCAGCCAGAATTTGTAGAGGCAGGTCCACCGGGATCTTGCCTCCACCAGTGGGTTGTTTGGGTGGGAGGTTTGTGGCCTCTGAGGAGCTGAGCTTCGGAAGGAAAAAGTTTGAGTTCCTGCTGTAGGGTGGTGGTGCTGCTCAGCCTGCAGCTGTGGCTCCTGCTTCCATCCCTGATGCTCCTCTGCTCTTTAGATATGCAAATATCAAATGAATGAGGAAGTGAGAGAAGCAGCTTGGATGCATTCCTCTTTGGTCAAAAAGAAAACACATTAACTTTATTTTTGTATCAGAGGTGGGACCTCTTTTTAGTTCAGACTCATCTACTCCTAAATAAATTGGCTGAACCATCACAGGGAAACCAGTGACCGTAAAGAAGTTCTTTTTTTATGGAAAAAAGTATTTGTTACCCATCATTTGCAGCATCTGCAGGTTGATGCAGGCGGTTTACTCTTTGAGTTTGTCATTTCTGTGAGTTGGGATCTTGTCATATTTGACTGTACTTTGTGCACGGGAAGCGTTTCTCTATTTCTTCCCCAAGTCCCAGGGTACTTAAGTCTTTAGTATAGTAACTGTTGAGAGTACTTTTCCGTTAAAAATGGTTATAAAATCAAATCATCAGGGGATATGGTGGCAGGAGTAGTTGAATATTAGCTTTTGTGGGCAGTGACTGGGTGTCCCTCTTCCTAACCAGGGTATTATTGAAGCACAACAGCATCGGAGTTGTTTGACATAAAGTGTGAAGCTCTAGTGCTAACACAGTAGGAATACAACGAGCTCTCGCTGGGTGCTAGTGAGAATTAAACTTGGAAACCTCCCTTCAGAGTCTTTGTTTGAATGCTGCTTGTTGAAGAGAGATGCGTCAGAATATTGAAACCCAGTATTGATGGATATGGTTTTTGCAATAGGTTTGGAAGAAGTAACATTTTGATGTCCTGCAAGGTTTGGTGTTGTCTCTTTGTTTAGCCAGTACAGCTTGCAAATCCTCCTGCTAAACGAGCCACAAGATGCAATGTGTGGATTTGATTAGGGCAAAAGGGAGCTAGAGTTAGGTTTCCCTTATAACCTAAACCAGGATGCTTTTTGCCCCAAAGCGACAGCCTCTGTTAGTAGTACCGCTGCTCGGGGTTTGGCCAGCTGACTATCCACAGCAAAGTCTTAAAAAAAAAAAAAAAAAAATAATAAATTGTGGGGAAAGTAGGTTAATTAAACTACTGGGTCTCCATTTTAGCAGCCTAAGTGATTTCCACCCTGCAGCTGTGTGGTCTGAACACAGCTGTTTCCAGGAGAGTGATCCCATATGAGGGAACCATACTCATTAGTCTCAGGATGGTTTGAGGGTGGAGTTTCCAGGTTTGTGTTTTTTTTCCTCAGTTTACCCGTGGTAGTTGCTTTGCTTTCAAGGCAACCTAACAAACAAGAACTCTTCTTCACGGTGCTTGAAATTGTGTGCTGGGAGTTGTGTTCTCCAACAGCCTGCGGAAAAATGGAAAGGCAAATATGTTCTTAATTCCTTTCTTATTGCTGGTGATATCCTCAGTACTGTGTGGTGCTCTAACAGAGGAGCTTTGCTCTGACTCCAACAGGTCACAAAACGGAAAGCTTATCCCAGTTTTAGGAAATGTGTGTTTTAATGCAAAATCTGAAGTGGGAAAGAGAGAATTGAACCCTTACCTGCAGACTGAAGTTAGTAAAGTTACTGCTGTTTGGTGGGGTTTTTTTCCCCCTGTTGCTAGCATTTGTCACTGGTTACAATTTCAGACTGGTTTTCATGGTTTAACCAGCTTCTCTGCTCTTTTAGTTCCATCTCCACCTGTTTCCACTCCTATCTAGCCCTCTGAAAGCTGACCTGGGTGTTTAGGATCAACAGGGGATGGAAGGCTAAATGTGACTGGAAACTTCTGGATCTCTGGAGGACGAAAGAGCAAAGATCAATACTTAGGAACTAAAACTGAAGCTATTCAGACTTGAAAGTCATGTGTGTTGGGATGTGTTATTCTGCCTCAGTACCAAAGTTACTTCTAACTTTTCCTGCTTTTAGAAATGAGGGCCAGCATTCAAACTGGTGCGGAGTGGCTGTGTTTGGCAGATTTCAGCTTGTCAGGCAAAGTTGCCATCATTGCTAATTATTACGAAATAGCAGTCAGAGAAATACACATTCTGTGTGCTTGAAGACCAAACTGATTTTTTTCCCGTGTCCTGCTTTGTAGGAACTGATTTCAGTTATTCCTTCTGATTCTTTTTTAATCCTTAAGATAAACTCAGTATTGTTTATATTTTCCATGTTGCTTCTGATGTTTTAATAAACTAACCTTACTTTTTATGGGGTTAACTGATAAACGTTTAACTTTTCTGGTCCAGAGTAGCCAGCAAGTCCTAGCCAGTGCTTCTGTAATGTAAAGCACTGCTGCTCATCCCCCAGTGAGGAGAACTGGGGAGCTTCCTCTCAGAGCTGTGCTCCCAGTTCAGCTGGGGGTGAATGTCTTGTCTTGCATCCCTTTGCCAGGTGCTGTCGGATGAGGAGAAGAGGAAGCAGTATGACGCGTACGGTGAGGAGGGACTGAAGGATGGGCACCAGAGCTCCCATGGAGACATCTTCTCTCAGTAAGGAGATTTTGCCACTTGAGGCTATTCTGTAGTTGGAGCTCTAATTTTGTGGTGGTCACGCACGTTTGATGTGGGCAAATCCTCTGTTAAAGCCCTTTACCCAGTCGGGAGGCACTGATCTGAAGTGACAATTGAGAATTTGAAGAAATTAAGATTAGAGTGGATATCCCACCTGCAGCTTTCAGTTGTGTTGCATCAGTCCTTGCTTCAAGAGCAGTAAGTAGGACCTAGTGGTGTCTTCTCACGTGGGCAGCTCTTGCTCACTTGGCAAGCTGCGTCGCCGGTGTGGGTGGTTTGTCAGGTGCTGCAGCTGCATTAACTCAAGAAAGTTCTTACACGTTTATCTGGTATGTGATTGATGTTTAACCAGTTGGCACGGATCATGTGCGCACTTTGGGGATCACTTTTGCACAATAATGCTGTAGTGACTTGCACTCCGTTGCAGAGCAACTGTAGAATTTGGATCATCCAAATCTGAAGGCGCTTGCGTGTTGCTCAGGCAGAATCTGATTTTCTCTTTGTTTAAGCCCCCTTTGGTTCTGCTTAGCACAAATTGACTAAAACAATTCCTGAAGCTGCTTATCTCGTGTAATCCTTTTGGGTGAGAATTCACACTGTCTGCTGGTCTGTTTTGAGGAAAAATAGGCAGACTTGCTAGGAAGGTGGGTTTTTTTCCTCATGCCTCTTCTCCTCAAACTGCTGAAAACCTGCTAGCACTGACTTGCGGTGCCGGAGATGCAGTGGTGCTCAGAGTTTGCACCTCGTGGCGATGGTAGCTGAGCACCAGTGCGGTACGGAGAGGCCTTCCCTTAGGCAGTGGTCAGATTTTGAGCTGTTGGCATTCAACTCCTGCTCCAAAACTTGTTTTCTTTAGTACAGAAAACTCTTCCAAAGCGACTGCTTTGTCTGAAGGCATTAGCTTTCAAACTGGAGTCCTGGAGGAGCGAAAAGAGGTATCTGGATTTGTTATGGTGTTTTTGTACTGTGAGGAGGTGGTTCTCTAGGGGGCTGGAGGCATAGAATCATAGAATGATCAGAGTTGGAAGGGACTTTGAAGACCATCCAGTCCCACCCCTCTGCCCTGGGCAGGGACACCTCCCACCAGACCAGGTTGCTCCAAGCCCCGTCCAACCTGGCCTTGAACCCCTCCAGGGATGGGGCAGCCACAGCTTCTCTGGGCAACCTGGGCCAGGCTCTCACCACCCTCACAGCAAAGAATTTCTTTCTAGTATCTAATCTAACTCTCCCCTCTTTCAGTTTAAAACCATTACCCCTCAAATGTGCTCAGCAGACCAAGTTGGTGCTGCCTTGGGTGACTCTTCATCAAAGCCTCATTTGATCAGAATCCCTTCCTGAACTAATCGATGTGCTTTACTCCAGCTTCTTTGGGGACTTCGGATTCATGTTTGGAGGTAACCCTCGCCAACAAGACAGGAACATTCCCCGAGGAAGCGACATCATCGTGGACCTGGAGGTTACTCTGGAGGAGGTGTATTCAGGAAACTTCGTAGAAGTAAGTTTGACCATTTGCCTGTTGGTCTTTCCAGGTCTTCTCAGGTTTGAGAGGTCTGGCCTGGTCACTGCTCAGAGTAATATCTTCTCCCAAAGAACAGAACTGAAATAGATGCTCATTTGCTCAGTATCTGGCAGTGGAGGATGTTGTGATGCTATTTGCTAGCAGTTACCTGAAGACACGATACATTTATAGAGAAATTGCCCAATGGCAACGATGAATAAAGGATGCTTGTTGTGATAATAGCTTATTTATTGGCCGTTGGTAACTAGTTGTAGCTTCTTTTTATTGCAGTAGCCCAGTTGGAAAAACACGTGAGTGGTCTCTAGAATTTAGTGATATTTGAGGGCCCATTCATAAGTCTCAAATTCATTTTGTTATTCTTGCAGAACCTTCTTGAGGATTTTTCATAGACTCTTTATGTGGCCAAACACGTCACTGCAAATTTTTCAATACATGCTTGGCAAATGTATGGTGGCCTTTTATTTTTTATTATTTTTTTAGGTTTTTTTTTAAGCAAGCTAGGCTTCTGGTGCTGACAATCCCTGCTATTCTGCATGTTAGAATTTGCATTGATTGAGTTTGTGTTGTATCTGGCTAAATGGGGAGCTCCAAATAGTTTTTTCTATTGTGTGGAATGAGGAAGCTATTGTAACCGGTGGTGTCAGATGTTTCATCCTGGTGTTACCTTCCCTATTTAGAAAGATGTGCCAGAAAAAGAAAGAAAATGGTAATAGTGGTGTCAGACAGGGGTTTTTTTTCTGATATTTTGGTATTTAATGTTTGGTCAGCAGGAAGTGTAAGGTGAAAAATTACCAGGCATATTTTGCCAAGACCATGTGGAGCTATTGTGGAGGCAGCAGAGAGTGCATTAAAAAGAAAAACCCAAACTATGTTCAGGCTGTTTGAGAGATCCAGACCCTTGTGGAGACCCAGGAGTGCCACCAGTGCTGGTGTCAACCTCTTCCTCTCTTGTGCAGGTTGTCAGGAACAAGCCAGTGGCAAGACAGGCACCTGGCAAACGGAAATGCAATTGCCGGCAGGAGATGAGGACCACCCAGTTGGGTCCTGGACGTTTCCAGATGACTCAAGAGGTGGTTTGTGATGAATGTCCCAACGTCAAGTGAGTTTTAAGCTCTTTGCTGCTCTATGGATGTTTATTCAAAACCTGCCACTAGATGGAGGGAAGCATCTGTACTACCAGCAAGACCTGGGGAATTTGGAGAAACTTAGCACAGGTTTCTCGTTTCAAGGAGCCAGTCTTTATTCTTACAGTAGAGATGATCAGCTCTATTAGATGTAGAGCTCCCCAGTTTGCTCTTTCAGCCTCTTATTCCTTGAATAATCGGTCATACTCATTCAGAGTTGAAATCCCACAACTAAATCAGAATAAAGCGAGGGAAGGCCATGGTTTCCAGCTGGGAAGAATTGGACGTGGAATACTGTGGCGTAGTCACACATCCAGATACTGACTGTGCATTTAGGAGCCTAACTTTGCCTTCTCTGCTAGCTGAGTATCAGCACTCAAGAAAAGGCAGCACTCGCCCTCCAGTTTTAGATGTGAGCAAGGAGAGAGTGGTAACTTGTGGGAGTCTTCTCATTACCCCAGTAACATAAGTAGGTGTTGAAAACTTAGTGCTTGCTCTTCCCGTTTCGCAGGCTTGTGAATGAGGAGCGAACACTGGAAGTGGAGATAGAGCCAGGCGTGAGGGATAGTATGGAGTATCCCTTCATTGGTGAAGGTACGTATGTGCCCGGCTGCTCAGCTTTGACTTGCTCCTTTTTTGTGATGCAAGACTGGTCTTCCTGGCAGTGAAAGTGTTCAAGCCCTGCTTTGGTGACTGATCAGCACGTGTGGTTTGAGTGCTGTGTCCTCTGCAGGCTGCTGAAATCCAGGAGCATGCTCTCTTAAGTTTGATTAACGCTCTGAGTTCCTGCTCCCTTTGTTGCTACTGGGGGCATGCGCGCGCGCGCACACACACACACACACACACACAAAAAAAGCTCTAAATCTGATGTTTTGGATAACTTTTGAGTAGGAGCATCTGTTTCAGGCTTGAGTATGTGAGGGAATCCCCTCTGCCCAAGGAAAAAGTCCTTCAATGAGCAAAGGCCATCATTAGCATGCAGGCAAGCCTTTCAGAAAGAGAGGGAGGAGCTCATTGAGGCAATAATCAGAAAGTCCTAGGCTCTTCAATAACAGATGTATGTAAGCAGGGTTTTTGGTCATGTAAAGATCAACTAGTTGGTTTTTTTTCCTTTAATGCGTGAGCTGCAAATCTCTATTGTTTAATATGCTGCTTGTTTCTTCAGTTGTTCTTAACTAGCTCCTTTAAACAGAGCTTTTCTTTCTTTTCCGCAGGTGAACCCCATGTTGATGGGGAGCCAGGTGATTTGCGCTTCCGAATAAAAGTTCTTAAGTAAGTAGCTGGCCCTAGTTAGACCGCTCTTTCTGGTTCATCTAAAGAAAGCTTGCACACAACTGCCTGGCCAGCATTGCCAGCTTGGCTAGCATGTAGCTTACCCTTCAGCCCAGTTGGTGCAGCTGGGTATCTGGCTGTGGAGGATGGCATCATAGAATTCTGTGATGTTCAACCACGGTGATGCCAGAGTAACTGGATTCACCACTGTTAAGATGCTACGATAATTCCACTTTTATTTTGTTTGGCTTGAATTCTGGCATGCATTAGTAGCTCCTGGGTGATTCACTTGAAATATCTCCGCTTTTCCATAAACATACTATCTTCCTATTGTAAGGAAATGCACTGCTAAGAAAATCATTGGCGTGAGTCACAACTTCTTGACACGCCTCACCACTCATTGCCCTAGAAATAGAAAGGTTATTAGTAGAACATATCTCGCACAGGAAAGCAAAGCTTAATTTCATTCATTCTTCACTTCCTCTCGGATTTGTGAATGCTCCAAACTCGCACATAGAAGTTGGGGGGAAGGTAAAGGACCTATTTCTGCTATGGGGAAGGAGAAAAGTTCCGTGTCTTTTATTTCTGTAGGCACCCAGTCTTTGAAAGGAGAGGAGATGACTTGTATACAAATGTGACAATCTCGCTGGTCGAGGCACTTACAGGCTTTGAAATGGATATCGCCCACTTGGATGGGCACAAGGTGAGGCGACAGTTTGCTTTCTTGCTGTGTGGAAACAGAATTTAACTGTAGGTCTCCTGTGCTGAGGATTACCTTGCTTGGGGTCTGTGCAGCTGCTGGTTGTGTACGGTATCCCCTCTGCTGGAGACTTCCAGACGGATTCCTGTGGCCAAAACAAGCTCTGTGCAAGGCGTTCACAGTGTGGGTCTGGGTTCCAGGTTGTCACAGCAGTTTATTGCATGTGGAGCCTTGGGTGGTGGTAGTTCTGGCATGTGTCCTGGCAGTAATGCTTCTTGGACCCCCTCAATATCACTGATTTTGGCAAGGAATCAATATCAGTTGAAGCTTTTCGGTGGGTTGGAAAGGGTATTGGGGTACACACACAGAACACTAACAACATTCTGAAATTTCTCTTGTCTCTAGGTTCATGTTGCTCGGGATAAAATTACAAAACCCGGGGCCAAACTCTGGAAGAAAGGAGAAGGTCTTCCAAATTTTGATAACAATAATATCAAAGGCTCACTAATAATAACATTTGATGTGGAGTTCCCCAAAGAGCAACTGACAAACGAGCAGCGGGAAGGTGCGTGTTTTAAAGCTCTTGTCACGGCAGTGGCCTGCGCAGACCTCTCCCCAGCACTGATAAGAACTTGGCACAACCACAGCAGTGGCCTGTGGCGGTCAGGAGGGGCTCTCCTCTCCCTGTGCCCCTTGTACAACATAACACAGTTGGCCGATGCCCTGTGATTAACTGCCATTTCCCTTTGAAGTGGCTGCTGCAGTTGTAGGGAGCCAGATTAGGTGCTGGGATGTGCCACTGCTGGGATGTAGCGCTTGGCAAGTTGGCAGGGGCTTTGTTTCGTAGCTGGCCATCTGTCTGAGCTGAGAGACTTCCTGGGCTTAGCCTCTGTCTGCTTTGCCTTCGCTGGAATGGGATCACAAAGCTGTTTTCAAACCCTTGTTTCTACTTTCTTGGAGGCAAGACTGGTGAAAATCCCTCTGCTGTGAAGGGTAAAGAGCGTCAGGCAGCATCAGGAGAAGAACTGTTCATCTCTACATCTCCTACTACCCCAAGTGCTTTGTTTTTATAGGGAAGAAGGGTGCAATGCGGATGTCTGGTAGGAGGGATCTGCTTTTCAGCTTCAGTGCTCAAATGGAAACTTGATGAACCATGTAGAAGTCCTAGGAGGGCAAGTACTACACTCCTAGCTGGAAATTCCTCTTTGCTTTAACAGCCTCTGCAGTAGGTTCTGCCACTCTGTGCAAAGCATCAGAGTAGGCATCAAGGGCCACTTCCTCTGCTACGGGGCAAAAAAGTTCTTGACACATACCAGTGCAGCTCTTCAGAAAATTCCCATCCCCAGAACTTCTTCCTGCTGCTCAGGGTGTCATACTTTCTTCTTCTGAAGGTGCCCTTTTAGTGGATTCTGGCAGCTGTCCTGGTAGAATGGGGCAAACGCGCAGCTTTCCTGGACTCCTCAAGTTAGTAGAGGGAAGCCAAGCCCTGGGTGGGCTCCTCTCAGCTCTGCAGCACTTACTGCTGCATCGGTGACACTGTGCTGGCTACCAGTTGGAGCCCAGCTGGTAGCTTCAGCTCCTGACTGATGTTCTGTGGCTCTTCCTGGAGCTGTTTGGGCTGCGAGGGCTGTATTTTGAGTGAAGCTGGTTTGTGTTTTGACCCTTTGCTTTCCTGTTTGTTGCGAGCACGATGGAGCAGTGAAGTCTCATTCCAGGCTCTGCTGCCCTTCTCGAAGTTTTGTAAGGTGACAACACCTCTCGAACAGACATGAGGTTTTTCCAGCTGTTGCTCTTGGCAGTTTGTGAAGAGACTGGGCAAAGAGCAGCGACAGAAGCCTGCGTGTTTATCAAAATTGCTTGCACATGTTTACGGATATCCTGGGAACAGAGAGGTGATGGTACTGGCATGAGTGTGTTCAGGCACGGGGCCTTTGGGTGTTTCACCTCCCTCCTAAAGCAATTCCACACTTCCCAGGGGAAGGTGACTGGGTAGGCAGTCAGATGCCTTTCTATGTGCTACGATATCTCCAAACATCCAGTGATTCAGGGAGTTTTTTGAGGGAATAGGTCTCTTCGTGTTGTGTGGCAGCAGTTCAGCGTACACATTCAAAGGAAGACTGTAGGCTTCAGAATTCAAAACATCCCTTTTTTTCTTATTGTTGGCAGTGGTCCTAATTTCTTATCTCATAACCATATGTCCAGCTCCTGGGGCAATCAGAAGATACTGTGTCTCCAAGAGCACCACTGGTCAGTGTAAGCTTTAGGGTCAGAGAAATAATATGCTTGCTTTCCTGCCAGTGTGACATCAGGAAATTTATTGCTTGTTGATAAGAGCTGACTTTCTCTTTGACACATCTCTCATTCATCTCTCCTGATGCTTGTTTGTTGTGGTTTTTTGGAGTTTTGGATCCCATGCTTTAACTCGAGTGCTCAGAGAGTGATGGCTGGCAGCAAAGTGCCCGGGTTGTGTTGTAGCCTCTCACCTGCTGGTGGTGTCAGAAAAATCTCGAAGTTGGCTCTATTAAAAAAAAAAAAAAAAAAAAAAATTTTAAAAATGCCTGAGGTGCAGCAGCACCAAATGTCAGGATTCCTGGCTGGAATTCCTGATTGAACATCAGATACATGTTGAAATATCCTGTGCACTAATGAGGGTATCCTTTAGGCCAGCAGGCAGCTGCCTAGAGCTAGCTAGCAGGAAACGAGGTACGAGAATGGTGCTAATCCTGCTTTTGTCAGGGTTACGGGAGCATACCTTGCTCCAGCAGTGTCCTTCCTTTCGAAGAACCACACATCCAGGAGGCATATCCTCTTGCCTATCAGCCAGGAAGTGCCTCTGAGCCTCCTTTGGCTGTGGAAGGGAAGTGAACTTGCCTCGCACTGCCCTGGAGAATGACTCCATCTTAATGATGAGCAGCTCCCGTCGAGGGGCTCGCTTTGCCCTGCTCTTGGGGATGTTTCTGAACGTAGAAAAAGTTCAGGATTCTCTGGGAAGCAAGCAAGAGGCATGAATTGCTTGGCAGGGCACCATCTTGGTTCCAGTTATCACTTCCAGGACAGTTTCCCAGTATTTTAAGAAGAGCTACCGTGACCCTCACACATCAAATCGGCAGCTCTGAAAGGAGAGTATTTGTAGCCAGGGTGATTGAAGGGCAGGCAAACAGGAACAGGTTTGCAGGGAGACATACTCTCTTTTAGCTGGATTAGTCCTGAAGAAGGGTTGCATGCCTGAAAGCTTGGGTGGGTTGTTTTTTTTCCCTATAGAAATAAATTGGCTGATTTTAATTACTGATCCTCTCTCTCTCTCTCTCACTTAAAGCTAACAGCTACTGCAGTGTTTTCTAGGCAGCCTAATCTGACCTGTTGTACAAACACGTAAAGCATCCAGCCCCCCTTCCAACAGCAGTATTGTGACAGTTTAGCTTGATTTTTTTATTATTATTATTTGAAAGTTATCTATGGGTTGGGTCTCTATTTTGGGTCCTGACAGCCCCTGCTCCGGCTCAGTGGTTTCTGGTGCTGGTCAGAGCAGAGATGCTGCCGTGCCCTGAGGGCAGTAGGAGGCCTGGCAGCGTGTCACCAGGCTGACTTTAAAGAGGGAGTCCCCTCTGATTATCTCTGGAAAAACAGTGTGGCACGTCCATTCTTGCCAGTCTGCTTCCTCTGCTGTGCGCGGACTTGCCCTTTAAGTAGCAGGGAAGACCTGCCAGCCTTTCCCTGAACGTGCTGACCCCAGTAGATGAGCTATTATGATTTTAAGGGCTGACTCACTCTTCTCTTCCTCTGCTCTGGTAAGAATTTGGTACTGACGGGACCTCAGAGCAGTCAGGTCTTTGAAATATTTTATGAATGGGCTTTCAGGGGTGGGGAGGATGGTATTTGTAGCCACCTAGACTCCTCTGTGAAACAGTGGGCTTCAAAAAAACTCCAGGTTTTCAACCTTCAGTAGGATATTTAAGCCCACAGACGACAAGTTTGCTTACTTTTACTTACTTCAGGGGCTACTTCTAGTGGACAGTAGTGTCCCCAGGCACCACATACCGGTGTGAAAACCTCTGCTTTCTAATTACTCATTAGTCCAGAAGGATTCAAATGCAGCCTTCCCGATCTTCTAAGATTCCTCTTGGGCTGTAGAGGGAGCCTGGGGACATGAGCTGGATGAATTAGACTCTGGAAATACTCAGAAAGCTGTTTGTTGTGGCAGTTTTACTTAAGATGATAAAACTATTCTCAACTTCCATAGCAAAGCAGCTGTGGGAGCCAGATTTATCCCTGTGAGGATCTCAAGGTGGTGCTCTAGGCTGTGAGTTTGTAGCAGAGATCCTTTTTTCCTCCCTGGATCCACTGGCCTCGTGTGGTCCCGAGAGCGCATGAAAGCACCTGGGCACTATTTCTCCTTGAAATAGTAAAAATAGCAGGAGCAAAGCTGTTGCCCCCCTGGGTTTGGGGGGGGGGAATGTTTCCTTCTTTTTCTTTTCTTAATGACGCTCTTAGTATTTGCATTACTTAGATCCGCGGGCTCAGCGTGGAAAGGCTGGCTCACGGGACCTGTGAGCCAGATGTGTAAGTGCAGCAGGAACATCCAAACGCAGAGTCCTCCTCCCGTTCATGCCGTGCCGTAACGCGCTCTCCTTTCTCTTACAGGTCTCAAACAGCTGTTGAAACAAGGATCGGTGCAGAAGGTGTACAATGGATTGCAGGGATATTGATGTGTGGGAAAAAAAAAAAGGGACTTAACCGAAAAGGAAAAGTCAGATTTGTTTGCAGTCTTTTCTCCTGCCCGCTGGAGAATGGAAAAGAGGGAGGGGTGGGGCATTTGTTGAGGTATATATAATATTTTTTTTCTTTGTCAATTGTGGAAGTGCTCAGATGAGTTGGGGGGAAATACTACCCTTTTCAGGACATACCTGGTGCTGCCTATCACGTTCCGCGTCCTGGAACAACAAAGAGACTCCTTGAGCAGGAAAAAGAAAAAAAAAAAAAAAAATTGGGGGAAGGAGTTTTAAATTCCACCCAGATTGGAATTTCTGGTTTTTAAATATATTTTGATGTGACTTTTCTCGACCATCTCAACATATTTTCATAGCTTCTCCTGCTTTTTATGTCCTTTGTGTCAGTCTCTTCCAAGTTTCTGTTGTTTTGGGGTTGTTCCTTTTTTTTTTTTTTTTTTTTTTTAAATCCCAGTCCTTCCTGCTCTTCCCCTCTGAGTCCAGAGCGCGGTGTTGCTTCAGAGTCCGTGTTTCTGGGGCAGGAGTTCGGGTACTGTTGGGAGTGGACTGGCAGGAGAGCCTCTAAGGGCTACATTAGGCCCCATAAATGGATAAATGGTTGGGAAAGCAGGAGAAAAAGAGTCTCTTAAGGCTCCTGTGGACTCTCTTAACTACCAAGTAGTCCTCATGTCCCAAAAATTTGGTTTTCAATTTGAAGTCACAACAGCTTAGCAAAGACTCCTCAGACTTCCACGGTGAGGACTTTTGGAAAATAAACGGGAATGGCTCCTCGTGGCCTTGGTTCTTCCTCGTTGCCCCCGAATGTAACCAACAGCTTGTCTGGAAAAGTTCACTTACCTCCTGCGCTCTGTCCTCTGTGAGGACGGGTGACGCTGAACAGCACAGAAATAAAGACGTTTGAGTTGGAATGGCAAAAACTACCTGGTGATGTCTTTCAGCAGCCCTCACCCTGGCTCAGCTGCGAGTCCTTGGGATGAACAAGGAGTGGTCCCTTCAGCGATCCGAGCTGTGAGCTGCTGTAAAGGGTGAAACCACAGCTGAAAACACCAGCAAAAGCTCTGTAGCCGCTTTATTTGAAGCAAGGGCCTGGTAACCTGGCAGGGGGTTTCCCGTGCTGCTGCAGTCTCTCTTGAAGACCCCCCCCCCCGCCCTGCTTTAAGCATCCCCATCGGGGACTCTCGTCTCCACGTGTTCTTCAGGAACGGCAGCTGAACAGTGTCTCAGAGGAGCCTGTGTCAGACTCGTGCTTCTCTGTGACAGGATGTAGGCAGGGAGAGGAATGAGGCGGTTGTTCGTGTAGGACGGTGTTCTGTTCCTTCCCTCCGGGCTCTTGAGGGATATAAAGTGGGATCTTTACAGCTCCTGCCTTTTACCTCCTCCCCTGCCGGGGAAATGGATGGAATCTGGTGTTTCTACATGGAAATAATTGCTGCAGGAGACTCAAGGTAGTTTTGGGGGGTTTGGTTTTTGTTGGTTTTCTTCATTGTGGATTTTTTTTTAAGTAGCTCGGATCTGAGCTCGGAGAGGTGGAGAGCAGCTCTGGCCCAGACCTTGTGTCCTGCTGCCCTTGGTCTAGCAATGTCCCACCCAAGCCTTGAGCTCCAGCGGGAGCTGACGCAGCGGAAGCAGCAGCGCCGGGAAGGTTTCCTGTTGGATCCTTTGTAGGTTTGCCTTGGCAGAGCCAAGGGGGGGACTTCGGGAACAGCTGAGAGAGGGGAGTGAGACAAACCTGGGATGCCAGACCCTTGGTGTCAAGGCTCATCTTCCTCAAAAGCCATAAGCGTTAATCCCAGGTGAGGCCTCCAGTGTGCCCACTTGATGACCTGCTCTTTCCAGGTGTCTGTAGGAAGCTCTGCCCCAGCTGCTCTCCTCCCCCCTCCCCCCCCCCCCAAGCTTAGATTTCGAAGAAACCTCAGATTTCAAAGAAACTCCTTCCGATATCCCTGTGCGTGGGGCTGGTTCCTGTTCTCTCAGCCCCTCCAGGGCCCATTTCATGGTTGCCTTTCTGCCTTCCTCTTCCACTGGCGCAGGACCATGCTGGCAGTGCTCCCCTGTAGAAGTAAAGCCAAAAAAACAGGACTTCACCCCAAATTCTCAACTTCCCTGGGGGAGAAGGTGGTGTAGCCTTTACCTGCACCCCCGGCAGCAGATGGTGAATTTATTTCAGGCGCCAGTGCTTCTTCCTGCTGCTGCTTTTTCCTTTCCCTGCTAATTCTTTTCCTTCCTGTGGTTTGGGTTGTGGTTTTTGGTTTTTGTTTTTCCTTTTCATTGTGGGTCTGGGCTCCTCTGAGAGGCCCATACAACAGCTACAATAGCTGCAAAGCCCCGGCTTTCACCAGGGTGAGAAGAAAAACAGAAAAGACAGACCAAAATCATAGCAAGCAGCCCTGCTTCCTGCTGTCTTCCTCCCCCTGCTGTGGGTGTGAGCTGAGGTTCTCGCCCTTTCCCACCTCCAGGCAAAGCTTCCAGGGGGATGTAGAAACATTTTGGTGGCTGTGAGATCCCATGTCCCCTATTTCAGTGACATTTCGCCGAGCGTGAAGGAGTTATAACCTGCATGGACTCTTTAATCCCATATAAGCGCTTCTTAGGAGGCTTAGGTGTTCACATCACCTCTTCTTCTTGGTTTGGGACCAGGGAAGCATCCTGAGGGTGACCGCCCCTGAGCTGGGAATCCTGTCCTGCACAGTCTTCGTTTCCAGCCCCTCCTACGCAACCAAATTGGATAAAATAAAAAAAAAAAAAAACACCTCCCAATTTCTTGGTCCCCTTTTACCCTAAATCCTTGTACGAGTCAAGGATTGTTGAGGGTTTAGAGATGGGCGTGTTGTTCCCTTCCAGCAAAATGCTTGTCCTTGAATATATTTCTTGCTGTTTTGAGAAGGGGGGTGTTTAAACCAGCACCGCGTGGTCCTTGCCTGAGCTAAAATGGGATCCTGGTTTATCTCTGAATGGTTTTGATCCCCTCCAGAAGCTGTGGGTGTTCCTCCGGGGCATCTGGCAGCGCGGTGTGACCACCCTTTGGGCTGGATGCCTCCCACCCCAGCAGAGGTGGAGGCGTGGATGAGGGCAAGGACTCCAGGGCGGGTGGATGATGGGGGTGAAAAATGGGCTTCTGATCTGCTTTCCCCCAAAGCATCGTGCCCTGGTCCCCTCCTCCGGGGCTTCCTGCAGCCAGAGCCATGTTTGGCCACCCCAGACCAGATACTGGCCAGTTTTGGGGCTGCGCATGGGAGCTTCAGGTACGTGGGAATGGCCTGGCCCAAGGGGGTGGCTTCTTCCTGGTGGCTTCAGCCCCGCAGAGGGTCACCCCTGTCCTGTTTGTGGCACTTGCTCTCCCAGAGCATCCCTTCCTCCCCGAGCCTGGGCAGGGGCTCAAAGTGTTCCCAAACAGCGGATTCTTCTCCATGGAAACTTCTCTGCAAGTGCAATCCAGGCACGCTCAGGGTTGGGTTTTTTTTTCCCCAAAGAGCTTGTTATTTTAAAGTACTTATCTATATCTAAACTTTTCTGTGGAGATTAGGAGGGGAGGAGTGACTGGTACCAGGAGAAGATTACTCTGGGATACAGCTTTGCAATGTTCCTGAGTAGATCTCTTTAAATGGCTGGAGACCCTGGTGGCCTCTGGCCGGGAAGGGGAGGTGGAAGCGATGGTTCCTCCCTGGGGTGGTTTGGAGGTGGCAGCCCCCGTGGGGCTGATGAACCGCAGTGGAGCGTCATGCTTGGGAGGGGACAGCCTGGCTGGGGCGGGGTGGGAGGTGCGGTGGCACTGGTGGCATCCCGCTGCCCGGAAAGCCTCCCTTCATCCCAAATGCCACGTAGCCCTGTTGACGGTGGCCAGGGGCCAGCTTTCTCCTCCCGTTTCCTCTGGCTCGGTCAGGAGTGCTGACCTGGGAGGTGGGAGGAAAGGGAAGAGGGCAGCCATGGGGCCTGGGCACCCACACGCCCTACCAGGACTCACCAGCACAGCCCTTTCCTCTGCCATTTGGTATTTCCAGGGACCTGCCCCTTCTTGGCTGAGAGGCAGCAGGTCCCCACCACCCTCTGCCCCCAAAACCACGTTGCGCCCCCCCCCCCCCCCCCCCCGAAAAAGCATCCCTTGCCCAGGGAGAGCTGCCCGGAGGCTGCGGATCCGCTCACCCCAGGTTAAAAAGGATGTTTGCAAACTGGCGATGCCAGAAGCCAGAACATCTGGGGCTGTGACAGCGTGACCTCCGGGGAATTTGGAAGAAGGGAGCTTGTTTAGTGCAGGAGAGCGATGATGACCCCAGCGCCGGCACCGAGTGCGTAAGGGGTGTTTATAAAGATAATCCCTTCTTCCCGTCCCCGGGGGCTTAAACCTGGTGCTACCCCTTTTCGTGACAAGCCCTGATACCCTCGGTCCAAAGTTTTTCCCAGCTGCTGGGACATCCCCACCCCATCCCCACGGGAGCCCCTCGCTGCATTTTCGGGTGGCTCCTGGAGCCATCCGGCCCCTTGTCCCCTGGGATGGGCAGGGCAGGGGGCCAAGGATGCTGCGGGAGCAGCTGGAGAAGGGGAGAGGCTCTTCCTCACACATTGGCATCGTCTTACTCACCGGAACATCCTTCAAGGCCGGGGGCGTCTTATCTAGACCCTTCTCAGCCTGGAGAAAAGGAGGCTGAGGGGAGACCTTCTCGCTCTCTACAACTCCCTGAAAGGAGGGTGTAGCTGGGGGGGTCGGTCTCTTCTCCCAAGGAACAGGCGATGGGACAAGAGGAAACAGCCTCAAGTTGCACCAGGGGAGGTTCAGATTGGATATTAGGAAGAATTTTTACACAGAAAGGGTTATCAACCCTTGGAAGAAGCCGCCCAGGGGAGTGGTTGAGGCACCATCCCTGGAGGTGTTCAAAAGACGGGTTGACATGGTGCTGGGGGACATGGTTTAGTGATGGTTTCTTTGTCAGAGTTAGGTTGGTGGTTGGACTAGATGATCTTGAAGGTCCCATCCAACCTAGATGATTCTATGATTCTCCAAGGCGGTGGGAGCAGGGCTGAGTGGTGGAGACCACGCAGGGAAAGTAAAGCCTCCCGCAGCTGTCGGTGCAGGTGAGAGGGACAGTCTGCTTGGGATGGTCTGCTCTGGGGGGGTGGTTGAAGCCCCCAGGGTCCATGTGTGGGGTTCGTTCACCCTCTTGCAGAAAGAGAGACAAACGTGAGGAGCAAATGAAAACCAACCCTGGGTTGACAGGAGATGCGGTCCCAAGCCGTGATCGAGGGCGGAAGACCAGCCAGGTTTGGGAAGGGACCAGCCATGGAGGTGGCTTTCAGCTGCTGGAGAGATGGGGCGGCGGTAGGGAGGGACCCCCAGACTGGGGCAGCTGGGCCACATGTCCCCAGCGTCCTGCTGCAGGACACGTGGTGGTGGCCCCACGACGAGGTGGTTTGGGGCTGAGGAAGAGAAATTTTGGGGCAGGGTGCGGGTTCTATTGCCGTAACCCCTCGGCTCTTGGCCACCGTGCCCGCATCGGGTGCCAGTCACCACCAGGGAGGTGGCCCTGGGACAGAGGGGTGGCATCTGTGGGTGCGTTGCCCGTGGGCAGGGTTTGGGATGAGGCTGTTTCCTGGGGATGCCACGGTTTGGGGGGGGGGGATCCCTGCGTCCCCTCATGAGAGCTGGGGGGGGTCTCTGGAGGTTGGCAGCAAAGTCGTCCCCTTTCTGGAGCCTTCTCCTGCTGCGACCGACACAGGGGGGGGCCCAGGGGCAGGGAAAAGGCTTTTCCAGAGCTTCTTAAAGCGGAGACTTCCTTATCTGTCCAAAAGATGACGCATTTCAGAAACAAAAAGCAAAACAAGCCCTGTGTTCCAGACCTCCCTGGTTTCTCCAGCCTCCCCTGGGTCTCCCCCCGCTGCCAGCCCCCGTCCACCGGCACCTTCCCGGTCTCGGGGCATCGCTCTCCTGTGGGATCCATGCTCTGCCCTCCCAACCGGAGCAAGGAGCTGCAGCTCCGCCCGGGTGTGTGTGTGTGTGTGTGTGTGTGAAGGATTTGGTGTGAGAATCTTGGGACCGTGGCGGAACATCTGCCTCCAACGTGGAGGAGAAAGAGATGCCCCAAGTCCAAACACCATCTTCCAGCCGAGTTCCTCCTCGCTGGAAGAGGGCTACGAGCGTTTTTATCCCTTCGCGGGGAGCAAACCCACCACCCTCTGACCCCCAGCATCAGCCTGGCATCCCCTGACGCCTGCGGTGGGGACAGGCAGTGCTCGGCGCACAGCAGAGCTCCTGCCAAGGGCGCTTCTTCAGAGGCCGAGCGATGACGTTCACGTGCCTCAGCCTCCTTGTTTTGGAGCCTCCAGCCTCTTGGCTGCCATTTCCCCTTCACAGAGGAGCCCCCTGAAGGGTGGGGAGCACCCCGGCCCCTGCCCCAGGAGCCTGGGGGAGGCGGGGGCTGCTCTGGGGGGGTGGCCGGCGGCCAGGATGATGAGATGTGGACTTTGGAGACCTCCTCCTCCATCCCTCCTTACGGACAACCGCTATGTCATCTTCTCATCCCCTTTCTGTCCTGCAGCTCTTTTCCCATCTCCCCCCCCCCCCTTTGAGCCGCAGGGAGGGGTATTTAGAAAGGAAGGAGCTGGAAGTTCATCCAGGAAAGCTCCTCGCTCCTCTGCTGTCCCCTTTTTGGTGGCCCAAGCCAGCGCCTGGCTTGCCCCCAGCCCTTCCTGCCCCCGGGGGCAGTAGAGCCGAGCACAAGGGGAGGTGTTGGGCTCAAAGTCTTGCTGTGAGTGAAAGGGAAAGCAGCCAAGAATTTATTATTAATATAACCAAGGCCTAAACGGTCAAAGGGCGGTTTTTCGCCACGCTCTTGACAGCAGAAAAGGAAAATAAAGCAGCCACGAACGCGGGTGAGCTCAGGAGGTGCAAACCCTCTCTCCTGAGGCCTTGCAAACTCAATGCATGGCCCAGGGTCTGACCCAGGGCTGGCAATCCCAGCACCAGCAACTGTGGGTGCCTGTCCCCATGACGGATCTGCAGCCCCATGGTGGATCCACAGCCCCACGCTGGATCTGCAGCCCCATGCTGGATCTGCAGCCCCATGACGGATCCACAGCTTCCTGGCGGATCCACAGCCTCATGATGGATCCACAGCCCTACACTGGATCTGCAGCCCCATGGTGGATCCACAGCCCTACACTGGATCTGCAGCCCCATGATGGATCCACAGTCCCATGGTGGATCCACAGCCCTACGCTGGATCTGCAGCCCCATGGTGGATCCACAGCCCCACACTGGATCTGCAGCCCTACGCTGGATCTGCAGCCCCATAACGGATCAGCAGCCCCGTGATGGATCCACAGCTCCATGATGGATCCACAGCCCCACGTCGGCGCTGCTGCTGGGAAATGAGAACAGCCGAGCCCGGTGGGAGAAGTGGTGGGTGGTTTTATTACGCGATATCTCCGAGACGTGCCACAAAGGTGTGACACCCTCCCTCCTGGGCATTTCTCCCCACTGCAACAGGGATCGAACAGGGTTCCAGTGCCTCCTTTTTACGCCTTCTTGGCTGTTTCTCCTGCCACTTTCCCCACCACCACCCCTACCCCTCTTCCCCATTTTTTTCCATCTGTGCCAAGCATTAAGTCTCAGTGCGCCGTGCCAGCCTGGCGTGGGGACCGTCCCCAAGGCGGGGTGCCGCTGCTGGGGGGGTCAACCCAGCTGGGACCGGGCAGGGAAGCCACCGGTGTGGTGTCCTTTGGGAGCAAAGCCTGCGGCGCTGGGGAGACACCTCCCTTGCAGGGCTCAGGTTCAGTCCCTGCCTCCGCAGGGTGGCGGTGGGTCCCGTCCCCTGCCTCCACCAGGTGACGTGGGACAGCTGCCACCTCTGCTAGCAGCTCCCTCCCGTGCACAAGAAGATCCCCATGGCCATGCCCAGCAAGCTGACGGTCCCCAGGATCAGGCCCAGCACCAGTGGGGCGTGCGACCGGCTGCTCTGCTTCCCTGCAAGAGGCAAGAGGGACAGAGGTGATGACCGGGGTCACCCCCACCGTGCCACCATGTCCGTCCCCCCCCACCTCCCCAGTCCCAGCACGGACCCATCCCAGTGCTCTGAGCCTGCAGGATGCCCACGCAGGTGGTGTTGAGGAAATACTGGAGGTCCTGGGTTGTCTCGGGGTACTTCATCAGCTCCCTCTCGGCAAAGGCGGCCACCGCGTCCCTGCGGGGCCAGCGCCGCTCCCAGGTGGCGGTGGGGACGTGGAAGGAGAGGAAAGCCGTCCCGTTGAGGGTCACCTCGTAGAAGCTGTGGGCCGTGCCGTTGGGGAAGAGCTGGCAGCCCAGGCGGCAGCACAGGCTCTGGGTGTCTGCGGGGACAGAGGGAGGGGGTCAGGCTCAGCACGCTCCCACCCTCGGCAGCCCGTTGCCGTCACCAGCATCGAGCTGTGCGTTGAGTTTGTGCTCTGCCCAACCCACCCACAGCTTTGCTTTCGTTGGGTTTCACTGCAGCGGTGTATTTTCCAGTGGCCAGGCGGCTGCGCTGATTTTTCCCTTCCTTATCTGCGCCCGGCGCAGCTTCGGTTTTTATAGGGGCAGGAGGTTTTTCGGCACAGAGCGAGATAGGCATCGCTCTCGTGGAAGGATGCGGCACAGGGAGCGCAGGGACACTGGGCGAGGGGAGGCGTGGGGCTCACACCGGAGACCCCGAGGTCAGAAAGTGCTCTCCAAGGGTCGGGTAGAGAAACACAGAGCTGGGGCAAAACTGGTTTGGGGGGGTAAGAAAGAAAATGAAGGTGAAGCACACCCTGCATGGGAACACTGCGGGTAACGGGGGCTTGTGGAGCAACGTGAGGAGGAGCCCGAAACCATCACTGTCAGCATCCCACGCCTCCCGGGAAGGCTGTGGGGTGCAGGTGGGGTGCAGGCAGGGTGCAGGCAGGGTGCAGGCAGGGGCTGCAGGCAGGGGGAGCAGGCAGGGTGCAGGCAGGATGCAGGCGGGATGCAGTCAGGGTGCAAGTGGGATGCAGGCAGGATGCAGGCAAGGTGCAGGAGGGATGCAGGCAAGGTGCAGGAGGGATGCAGGCAGGGGGTGCAGGCAGGGGGTGCAGGCAGGGTCCCTACACCTCACCGTCTCCCCAGGCTGCAGCCCCCAGCCCTTTTCCCGAGGGGCAGTGGGAGGTTGAGCGTCACCCTGTTCCCAGGGTTGGCTCCCGGTAAGAAATTCCCAGCTCGGCAGAAGGGCTCCTTTTTGCCCAGTGCGAGGTTTTGCACATGGCTGTGTCCCTGTCCCTTTTCCCAGCTGTCCCCAGCGAGCCGTCCCCATGCCCAGGCAGAGCAGGGGGGCTCCCCTTCTCCAGTGGGACCAATCCCCCCACCAGGCTGTGCGTCCCTGTGTCCCACCCCGGGGTACCACTCACAGTTGATGGGCCTCTCCTTGCTGAAGAGCTTCACCAGCTCGCTGAAGTGGAGCAGGTAGGTGGTGACATCCTGCTGCCGCTTGGCCCAGGCGTCCGGGGGCTCCAGCGGCAGCACCTGGGTGACATTATGCCCCTCCAGGAGATGGCTGAGCCGCCCGTCCAGGCTGGCGTTCCCCCAGAAGATGGAGTTGCCTTTGGAGACACGGGTCCGTTGCAGCATGGTGAAGGTGAGCGGGGCTGCGAGAGATGCCGGACATCACCCACCGCCCTGTCCCCCTCCCCTAAAGCCGTGGGTGTCCCCAACGCCAACCCCAAGTCTCTCTGACCCCACCGCCACCGTGTCCTCGCCTTACCCGCCTGGTCTGCCCCACAGCCCAGGGCTCCGCAGAGCAGCAGCAGCCGGAGCATCATCAGGACAGGGATGGGGACGGGAACTGCGGCCCCACGGCTGGCCTGGCGGGGAGTTAAGCGTGGGGACGGGGATGGGGACAGGAATGGTGGCCCCACGGCTGGCCTGGCGGGGAGTTAAGCGTGGGGACGGGGATGGGGACAGGAATGGTGGCCCCACGGCTGGCCTGGCGGGGAGTTAAGTGGGAGCGGGGAGGTGGGGCTGCAGGAGGAGGAGAGCGGGAGTGCAGCCAGGTCTCTCCCATTTCCTTAGCCCTGCCACTCGCACCCCTTCCCTGCCGGACACGCCGGGGGTGCAGCTCAGCCCGGGGCACTGTGGGACTGCATGGCACCGTGGGACTGCATGGCACCGCTCCAGCCGGGAGGGAAGAAGCCAGCGCCTGCCTCAGTTTCCCCATCCCTTGGCTGGGCAGGGGCCCCGTCCCTGCTCCCCCGGGTGAGGCCAGCGGGGACACAGCGGTGGGGGACTGCTCCAGGAGGAAAAGGGAGGGATGGGGGGAGCAGCCTCGCAGGACCACACTTCTCCTGGACATCCAGCACCAGTGGCCCCAGCAAGCACTGGAGTGACGGGACTCCCATCCCCAGAAGGATGTGACCCTCAGGATGCGGCATTCCCGCAGCCCCCACGATAGACTGGGTGGCGGGGGGGGGACGCTGCAGGCGGGACCGAGAAACCCCTGGCTGGCCTTGCTCCGTATGTTCATTTTTTTTAATTCTACCTAAAATAATCAGAGATTAAAATTGAAGAAAATATAAAATTTATATTAAAATATCCAGCTCATCCCCTGGCAGCATACACTGGCACTACACCGCCTGCCACAACACAGTATGGCACAGTATGGCACAGTATGGCGCAGTATGGGACAGTATGGGATGGTATGGCATGGTATGGCACAGCATGGCACTGTATGGCATGATATGGCAAGGTATGGCACAATAAGGGATGGTATGGTACAGTATGGCACGATATGGGATGGTATGGCACAGTATGGCATGGTATGGGATGGTGTGGCATGGCATGATATGGCAGAGGGTGGGACAGTATGGTGCAGTATGGCGCAGTATGGCATGGTATGGGATGGTATAGTGCAGTATGGCACTGTGTGGCATGATATGGCAAGGAATGGCACAGTATGGCGCAATAAGGGATGGTATGGTACGGTGTGGTATGGGATGGCATGGCATGATATGGCACAGGGTGGGACAGTATGGTGCAGTATGGCATGGTACGGCATAGTATGGGATGGTATGGCATGCTATAGCTCGGTATGGGGTGGTAGGGGACATAGGGGACAGTATGGCACAGTATGACATGGTATGGCACGATATGGCACGGTATTGCACGGTATGGCACGGTATGGCACGGTATGGCACAGTATGGTTCGGTATGGGATGGTATAGTGTGGTATGGGGCGGTATGGCATGGCATGGAACGGTATGGGATGGTATGGGGTGGTATGGTGCAATATGGGATGGTATGGGGCAGTAGGGGACAGTATAGGACGGTATGGGAGAGTATGGGATGGTATGGGGCAATATGGGGCGGTATAGGACGGTATGGGGCAATATGGGGTGGTGTGGGGCAGTATAGGATGGTATGGGGCGGTATGGGAGAGTATGGGGCAATATGGGGTGGTATGGGGCAGTACAGGATGGTATGGGATGGTATGGGGCAATATGGGGTGGTATAGGGCGGTATGGGATGGTATGGGACGGTATAGGGCGGTGTGGGGCAGTATGGGATGGTATGGGACAGTATAGGGCGGTATGGGGCGGTATGGGGCGGTCCGGCACTGCATGACGCCGTATGTCGCGATATGTCGCGGTCCGGCGCGCCACGGCCGCAGGGAGGGGCGTGGCCTGGCGGGAGGGGGCGTGGCCGTGGTGGGCGGGGAGGGGGCGTGTCCCCGCGGGGGCGTGTCCGGCGGCGCCGGTGCCGGGAGCGCAGCGATGGCGGCGGCGGAGCTGGAGCGGCTGCGGATGGCGGGGGCCGGCATGGCCATCGCCGTCCTCACCAGCGGCGGGGACGCGCAAGGTGGGGCCGGGCGGGAGGAAAGGGGGGGGATCTGGAGTGGGGGGGACACCCCGGTCCCGCCCCGCGTGTCCGTGTCCGCCCGGCCCCGCGGGCGCGGCGGGGACAGAGTCCGCGGGGCCTCGGGGCGCGCGGCGCGGAGGCGGCCCGCGCTCCTCCCCCGGGAGCGGCGAGGGGGGGGGGGACATCCCCCCATCCCGTATCCCCTCCACCGGGGGAGGGTCGCTGCGTCCCACCCGCCGTATCCCCGTTCCCCCCGGAGCACCCTCCACGGGAGGTCACGGGCCCCACGGTGGAACCCCCCCACGGTGTGGCCCCCCTCCCCGCCCGGGGATGAGCAGCTGTTTCTGACACCTATCGCTCTCCGGTGGTTGCTCATCTGCAGCTCCCACCCATGCACTGAGTTTCCCCGGTCTCTGCCTGCCTGCCCCCCCTCCCTGCACGGGAGGGGACACCTCGAGGTCACCTATAGGATCTGGTCCCCTATGGGGTGTGGGGTCCCTTGGGGCCACCCCGGTTCATGTCTCACCTTTCCAGGGATGAACGCTGCCGTCCGCGCTGTCACCCGCATGGGGATATACGTGGGAGCCAAGGTCTTCCTCATCTACGAGGTTGGGGTACCCCCTGGCTCCCCGCAATGGGTAGGGGGCAACCAACACCCCCCCCCATGCCGGGACACCCCTCACCTCCGTCCCCCCACTTCTCCGCAGGGCTACGAGGGGCTGGTGGAAGGGGGGGACAACATCAAGCAAGCCAACTGGCTCAGCGTCTCCAACATCATCCAGCTGGTGAGGATCATTGGTGGGGCCGTGGGACCTCCAAATCCCACCCCACGCCCCCAGATCTGCGTGACGAGCTCTGTGTGTGTGTGTGTGTGTGTGTCTCCCACCACTTCGTCTCTCCAGGGTGGGACGGTGATCGGCAGCGCCCGCTGCAAAGCCTTCACCACCCGGGCGGGCCGGCTGCGGGCCGCCCGTAACCTGGTGGAGCACGGCATCACCAACCTCTGCGTCATCGGTGGGGACGGCAGCCTGACGGGGGCCGACATCTTCCGTTCCGAGTGGGGTGGGCTGCTGGAGGAACTGGTCCGAGACGGTGGGTGAACCCCCCCCCCTCCCAAAACCCCTGGGTGGGTAGAGCTGAAAGCATTCACCAGAGGTTGAGGTCCAGAGCTTCCACCCCATCGCCGTGACCCCCAAGGAGGGCTGGGCTCCTCCGCTGCCTGATGCCGGGAGGGGGACGGGAGCACCCTAAAATAACCGGTGGCCTGGCCGTGTCCCCCCCCGCAGGGCAGATCAGCGAGGAGGTGGCACGGGTGAACAGCCGCCTGAACATCGTGGGGCTGGTGGGCTCCATCGACAACGACTTCTGCGGCACCGACATGACCATCGGCACCGACTCGGCCCTGCACCGCATCATGGAGGTGATCGACGCCATCACCACCACGGCGCAGAGGTGAGCAGGGGCCAGGGGCCGGGGGCTGGGCCACCCCAGGCAGCCCACCCACCCTCCTTCTCCTCCCACCCGTCTCCTTGCAGCCACCAGCGGACGTTCGTGCTGGAGGTGATGGGCCGCCACTGCGGGTAAGCCCCCACGGGTGGGGAAACCACGTTTCGGGGCCGGTCCCGGTGCCGGCACTGCCACCGCCGTGTCCCCCCAGGTACCTTGCGCTGGTGTCCGGCTTGGCCTCGGGCGCCGACTGGCTCTTCATCCCCGAATCCCCTCCAGAGGACGGCTGGGAGGACCTCATGTGCGAGAGGCTCGGGGAGGTGAGCCGGGGCGGGGGGGAATGTTTCCTATGGTCCCGTCCCCCTTTTGTCCCCAGAGAGTCCCCGCAGGGACGCGGGCTGAGCCCCATGGCTGGCTCCCGGCCCTTGCGAAGCTTCGGGAGCTCCTGCCATTGTCCCTGTGAAACGGGCCACTCAGCCGAGCGCAAATCCAGCCCTCCTGTGCCAGGGGCTCAGACGCCCAGAACCTGAGTGTCCCCCCCCACCAGGCTACGGCCGGTGGGGACAAAGGATGCTCGGGCTCGGCCGCCGGTGAGCTTTGGCTGAGCCGTTTTCCTCCTCTCGCCCCAGACGCGCAGCAGAGGGTCGCGGCTCAACATCATCATCATCGCCGAGGGCGCCATCGACCGCAGCGGCAAACCCATCTCCTCCAACTATGTGAAGGACGTAAGCGCCCGCTCCGGCCCCCGCGCCAGCACCCGCGGTGACACGGCGGGTCCCTGGCCTGACCTCCTCCCCTCCTCTCTCCCTCTCCTCTCCTCTCCTCTCCTCTCCTCTCCTCTCCTCTCCTCTCCTCTCCTCTCCTCTCCTCTCCTCTCCTCTCCTCTCCTCTCCTCTCCTCTCCTCTCCTCTCCTCTCCTCTCCTCTCCTCTCCTCTCCTCTCCTCTCCTCTCCTCTCCTCTCCTCTCCTCTCCTCTCCTCTCCTCTCCTCTCCTCTCCTCTCCCTCTCCCTCTCCCTCTCCTCTCTCCCCTCCCCTCCTCTCCCTCTCCCTCTCCCTCTCCCTCTCCCTCTCCCTCTCCTCTCCTCTCCTCTCCTCTCCTCTCCTCTCCTCTCCTCTCCTCTCCTCTCCTCTCCTCTCCTCTCCTCTCCTCTCCTCTCCTCTCCTCTCCTCTCCCTCTCCCTCTCCCTCTCCCTCTCCCTCTCCTCTCCTCTCCCTCTCCTCTCCTCTCCTCTCCTCTCCTCTCCTCTCCTCTCCTCTCCTCTCCTCTCCTCTCCTCTCCTCTCCTCTCCTCTCCTCTCCTCTCCTCTCCTCTCCCTCTCCCTCTCCCTCTCCTCTCCTCTCCTCTCCTCTCCTCTCCTCTCCTCTCCTCTCCTCTCCTCTCCTCTCCTCTCCTCTCCTCTCCTCTCCCTCTCCCTCTCCCTCTCCCTCTCCTCTCTCCTCTCCTCTCCGCAGCTGGTGGTGCAGCGCTTGGGCTTCGACACGCGGGTCACCGTCCTGGGCCACGTGCAGCGTGGAGGGACACCCTCAGCCTTCGACCGAGTGCTGGTGGGTCTTGGGAGGGGACACACAGAGCTGGGGGGGGGTCACCCCGCAGAAGGGAGCAGGCAGCTGGGGAACCCCCCCTCCTGCCTTCCCTCTGCCCATGGCAGATGAGGGGTGAGGCTCGAACGGGTTCCCCAGGCAGAGCCATGCGCCCGTTTCCCCTCATTTCCTGCAAATTTTTTGGGGGGGGTTAAATAAAACCAGCCGCACGGTTTCCGCTGCCGGGGAAATGTCCCACCCGGGTGGCACGGGTGGCCAGCAGCTGCGGGGGGGGGGGGGGTTGCCCCTTTGCCTTTTGCAGAGCAGCAAGATGGGGATGGAGGCGGTGATGGCGCTGCTGGAGGCCACGCCGGACACCCCCGCCTGCGTGGTGAGCCTCTCGGGGAACCAGTCGGTGCGGCTGCCCCTCATGGAGTGCGTCCAGGTGGTGAGTACTGGGGGGCACCCGCTGGGTGGGGGTCCCGCTCCCCTCCCCACAAAGCCGGGGTGTGACGGTGCTGCGTCTCCCCCCTCCCCAAGACAAAGGATGTGCAGAAGGCCATGGATGAGAAGAGGTTTGAGGAAGCCATCCAGCTCCGTGGAAGGTGAGGAGCGGGGGGACTGGTATGGGGGGAGATGTCCTTACGGGGTGGCCGAAAGGACGTGCTGGGGTGGGGGCTTCTCCCCGGGGTGGAACCAGCTGGGGAGGGTGTCCCCCCTTGCACCCTGAGGTCCAGGCGCGCCTCGGGGCCACGGCGTCCTGTCCTTGCAGGAGCTTTGAGAACAACTGGAACATCTACAAGCTGTTGGCGCACCAGAAGCCGGCGCAGGAGAAGGTGAGGAGGGATGGGGAGTGGTGGGGGACACCTTCCCCGCCTTGGGGACAGGTAGCGACGTGCCATCCCTGTCCCCGTCCCCGCAGAGCCCCTTCAGCATGGCCATCCTGAACGTGGGTGCTCCGGCCGCCGGCATGAACGCGGCCGTCAGGTCGGCCGTGCGGATCGCCATCTGCCAGGGACACACCGTCTACGTGGTGAGCGACGGCTTCGAGGGCTTGTCCAAGGGGCAGGTAAGGGGGACGGCGAGCCTGGGGGACAGCGGGTTTCCCGGGGGGGGGGGGTTTGGGCTCGGAGGGGGGTGCTGGGGTGCTCCCCCACCCTAAAACTGCTGCTTGCAGATCCGTGAGGTGGGCTGGCACGACGTGGCGGGCTGGCTGGGACGCGGAGGGTCCATGCTGGGCACCAAGAGGTAAGTGCAGCCCCGGGAGGCACAGGGGACATAGGGGAGGGGACACCGCTGTCCCCAGGGATTGCAGGGACCCACCTGTCCTCACCCCGCGGTCTCTCCTCCCTTTCCCCACCGCAGGACGCTGCCCAAGACCTGCATGGAAAAGATCGTGGAGAACGTGCGGAAATTCAACATCCAGGGGCTGCTGGTCATCGGGGGGTTCGAGGTGCGGGGGGAACCCTCAGCCCTGGTTTGGTGGGGGCTGGGGTGGGCTGTGGGCACCCTGGGCCACCCCTTTTGGGGTGCAGATCCGTCTCCCCAGCCCTCGGTTGTTTGCAGGCATACGAGGGGGTGCTGCAGCTGGTGGAGGCCCGTGGGCAGTATGAGGAGCTCTGCATCATCATGTGCGTCATCCCCGCCACCATCAGCAACAACGTGCCCGGGACCGACTTCAGCCTGGGCTCGGACACGGCCGTCAACGCGGCCATGGAGGTGAGGGACAGGGCAGGAGGGAAGCCCATGGGGCCATCCCGCTCCAGCAGGTCCCATGGTGTTTTGGGATGAACCAGCGTCCCATCCCGGGCAGCAAAGATGGGGTTTCCTGGTGTGAGCCCCCACACACACACACTTTTTCCCGGCACAGAGCTGTGACCGCATCAAGCAGTCGGCCTCGGGCACCAAGCGCCGCGTCTTCATCGTGGAGACGATGGGGGGCTACTGCGGGTACCTGTCGACCGTCACCGGCATCGCGGTGGGCGCCGATGCCGCCTACGTCTACGAAGATCCCTTCACCATCCACGACCTGAAGGTGAGTGAGGCAGGGCGCTGCTTTCTGGCTTGGGTAAAATAAGATGGAAAACCAGGATAGAGAGGGCTCCAGCCAAGCCCCATGAAGCCACCGGGTGACGTTAGTGGCTCTGGAGTCCATATGAGAGGACCTGGGATGGCTGCAGAGGACATGCGACGCCGCTGGCATCCTGGTGTTCGTTTTGCAGGCCAATGTGGAGCACTTGACCGACAAAATGAAGACGGATATCCAGAGAGGGCTGGTGCTGCGGTGAGTCGGGGATCCCTGGGGACACTCGCTGGAAAACCCAGCCCGGTGGCAGGGAGCGAGGCCAGCGCTGAGCCCTTCCCACAGCCGGAGAGGGTCCCTGGGCACAGTGAGGTTGGGCACGGTGGGTGCACGACGTCCTGCCCGAGGATGTCACACTCGGCCAGGGGGACAGTCCTGCGCTGGGTGCCTCCGCTGCCCTCCCCACCCCATCCCCAGGGAGAACAAAACAGCAAAAAAAAGGTGTTCAGGGGAGCACGGAGGGACCTCCTGGGGACATCAGCTTAAGGTGCAGCTCCCCAACCCCTTCCTTCTGCTCCCCCAGCAACGAGAAGTGCCACGAGCACTACACCACCGAGTTCCTCTACAACCTCTACTCCTCTGAGGGCAAAGGCATCTTTGACTGCAGGATTAATGTCCTGGGCCACCTCCAGCAGGTATGGATAGGACAACATGGGCCACTGCTGTCCCCAAGAGCCAGGCGAGCTTGACATCGCCATTTCTTTGTCCCCAGGGGGGAGCCCCGACCCCCTTTGACCGCAACTACGGGACCAAGCTGGGAGTGAAGGCAGTGCTGTGGATGTCGGAGAAGCTGCAGGAGGTCTACCGCAAGGGTGAGATGAGGCATGGGGTCCTGTGGGGTGGGAGGTGGCACTGGGCAGCCCCTGGGCATGGCACTGGGCAGCAGGGTGGCCATGGTCAGCTGTGTCCCCCTCCCAGGGCGTGTGTTTGCCAACTCGGGCGACTCTGCCTGCGTGATCGGGCTCAGGAAGAAGGTGGTGGCCTTCAGCCCCGTGACGGAGCTCAAGAAAGTCACCGATTTCGAGTAAGCCCCCATCCCCATGCCCCAACGGTTCACCAGGTCCCAGGGGACCTTCCCGGGTCACTTGAGAGCCACGTCCCCAACTTTGCAGGCACAGGCTGCCCCAGGAGCAGTGGTGGCTGAACCTGCGGCTGATGCTGAAGATGCTCGCCAACTACCAGATCAGCCTGACCGAGTACATCTCGGGGACGATGGAGCACGTCACCCGCCGCACCCTCAGCATCGAGAAGGGCTTCTAGTCCCACCAGCCTGAGCCGTAGCCCCCTCCTCTGCGTCGTCTCCATCCCCACCTGCTGCTCGGGGAGCACCGGGTCCCCCCTGTTCTCAGTAACCCCCCAGCTTTGCCACCGACCCCTTAAAGCAGGCAGAGCCTGGTCCCGGCTCCCAAAACTGCACAATCCTGCCCCGAATCGCTTGTCCAGGGTCTGGTCCCCGTGCAGATGCAGCCATGAGGTGTTGCTAGAGCCCCCTTAATCTTCCCTTAATGGTTTATTTCTATTATTTAATGATGGGGTATCCCGATTTCTTAATTAGCGGCTTGACCGCCTGAGCCAACTGCTGCTTTTAGTCGCCTGCCCTGCGTGCAGGAGGGGAGCTGAGGAGGATGCAGTGCCGTCACGGAGCGGGTAGGGTCCAGGGGGGCTTTCGGCTGCCCCGTGAGCCCCAGTAAAACCCCATCCTCCTGTGGCGTTTGCCCAGTGGGGTGTCTCAAGGGCTCAGCGCAGAGCATGGGTTCTGGCAAGCTCCCTCTTCCCTGGCCGCCTTGCATGACGCTTGGCTGTGACCGTCACCGTGCGGCCCCAGGTGCCGCTGTCGGGGCCGTGCCTGTCATCTCACCGCTGCTCTGTGACCCCCCCAAAACCCTGTACCGTTCGCGGCGCTGATCTCCTCCTCTAGAGATAAAACCCGCTGGAGCCAAACACGCCTCGCTGGAGAGTGGTCATTGCGCGCCGAGTCCCCGTGGGGAGGAATGGGGGACATACCTGGGGGTAGGATGGGGGACAAGCAAAGCCGGATGGTTTGCCAGAGCCGGATTAATGTCGGCACAGGATGTTTCCCCGCTCCATGCGTCCTCAAGCCTGGGAGAGCGGGGCCTGGTGGGTGCAAGGGTCATAGAATCATAGAATGGTTAGAGTTGGAAGGGACCTTAAAGATCATCGAGTTCCAAACCCCCTGCCATGGGCAGGGACACCTCCACTAGAGCAGGTTGCTCAAAGCCCCATCCAGCCTGGCCTTGAACCCCTCCAGGGATGGGGCAGCCACAGCTTCCCCGAGCAACCTGTTCCAGTGTCTCACCACCCTCACAGGAAAGAATTTCCTCCTAATATCTAATCTAAATCTCCCCTCTTCCAATTTAAAACCATTACCCCTTGTCCTGTCACTACACTTCCTGACAAAGAGTCCCTCTCCGGCTCTCCTGTAGGCTCCCTTCAGATATTGGAAGGCTGCTATGAGGTCTCCCCGGAGCCTTCTCTTCTCCAGGCTGAACAACCCCAGCTCTCTCAGCCTGTCTTCATAGGGGAGGTGCTCCAGCCCTCTGATCATCTTCATGGCCCTCCCCTGGACCCGTTCCAACAGGTCCATGTCCTTCCTGTGCTGAGGGCTCCAAAGCTGGACACAGTATTCCAGGTGGGGTCTCACAAGCACAGAGCAGAAGGGTAGAATCACCTACCACGACCTGCAGGCCACACTTGATGCAGCCCAGGATGGGGTTGGCTTTCTGGGCTGCCAGTGCACATTGCCGGCTCATGTTGAGCTTCTCATCCACCAACACCCCCGAGTCCTTCTCCTCAGGGCTGCTCTCCAGCCATTCTCTGCCCAACCTGTATTTGTGCCTGGGATTGCCACGTCCCAGGAGCAGGACCCTGCACTTGGCCTGGTTGAACTTCATGCGCTTTGCACAAGCCGATCTCTCCAGCCTGTCCACGTCCCTCTGGATGGCATCCCTTCCCTCCAGCGTGTCGACCAAGCAACTGAGCTTGGTGTCGTTGGCAAACTTGCTGAGGATGCACTGTATGCCACTGTCCATGTCTCCAACAAAGATGCTGAACAGCACTGGTCCCAGTACCGACCCCTGAGGAACTCCACTCGTCACTGGCTGCCAGTTGGACATTGAACCATCGACCACACAACCCTTTGAGCTTTGACCTTTGAGTGGGTCAGCATCATCCCTCTGCGGGCAGGATTGGCAAGGCCGGGGGAAAATCGCTTCTCCCTTGTTTTGGTTCCCATCTTCAAAGCAAGCGCAGAAGTGATTTATCAGGGCGATGTTCAGGCAGTTTCTCAGGGCGGCTGCCAAGCGCGCCGGCTCCCGCGTGCAGCGCCGGGGCTTGGCTCCGCCGCACTCGGCCCGTGCCAGACGGCTGCGGGTAGCCCCTTTCCCAGGCCGCTTTCCCCCCGGGGCTTTCGGCTGATGGCTCCAGCCTCTGTGACATCGCCAGCACCAGGACGCTTCACGCTCTTTGGGGTCAAACACAGAGTTTGTTTGGTGTTTTTTTTTCCCTCGCCATGGAGTTGTCCCCAAGTGACAAGTGTCCTCCCCCACCCCCACCCCCAATTTCAGTGCTTTTCCCCCAGCTGGACGTGTTCCTTGGTTTAGGCTCTGGAGGAAGATGATAATTATTGTATTTTCCCTGCCAGAGCTAGGCACATGGAGAAACAGCAGACCTTGCTGATGGAGGCAGCCTCGCTGCTCTTCCCGGGCAAGTATCTGCTCTGGGGACCCCGGGGACCCCAGGCACAGACCTGGCTGCTCATTCCAGCGCTGGGAAGGCAGCGGGCGGAAAACACGCTCTTCAACTATCCCATGTGCTGCTTTCCCAAGCAGGAGCCTCCCTATGAGCCGTGGACCCCCGCATCGTGGTGCTCCTGTGGGCCTGACTCGCCATCGGCCTCGGAGAGTCCCCCGGGATGTTTCGGATGCCAGTCGTGCTGGATCCGCGCCGTCAGGCAGACACCCACACGTGTTTTCCGTCCCCGGGAAAGGTCTGCCCTTGCCGCTCGCCACCCCCCGCTGAGGCAGGTCAGGGCGAAAGCAAGACACGCCGAGAAGCCCCGCAGTCGTACCGTGGCCCAGGTGGAGCCTGGCAGGCTCCAGGCGTTCAGCTCCTCTCCAGCGCGTCTTCTCCAGCCTGGCGCTCTCAGCAGCAGGGGTCTCATAGAAAAGAATCATTATGGTTGGAAGGGACCTTAAAGCCCACCCAGTGCCACCCCCTGCCCTGGGCAGGGACACCTCCCGCCAGACCAGGTTGCTCCAAGCCCCGTCCAACCTGGCCTTGAACCCCTCCAGGGATGGGGCAGCCACAGCTTCTCTGGGCAACCTGGGCCAGGCTCTCACCACCCTCACAGCAAAGAAGTTCTTCCCCAGATCTCATCTCAATCTCCCCTCTTTCAGTGTCAAACCCTTCCCCCTCCTCCTATGGCTCCCCTCCCTGATCAAGAGTCCCTCCCCAGCTTTCCTGGAGCCCCCCCCTTTAGGGACTGGAAGGGGCTCTAAGGTCTCCCCAGAGCCTTCTCTTCTCCAGGCTGCAGCCCCCCAACTCTCTCAGCCTGTCCTCACAGCAGAGGGGCTCCAGCCCTCCCAGCATCTTTATGGCCTCCTCTGGCCCCACTCCAACAGCTCCATGTCCTTCCTGTGCAGGGCACTCCAGAGCTGGAGGCAGTGCTCCAGGTGGGGTCTCAACCAGAGCAGAGCAGAGGGGTAGAATCCCCTCCCTTGACACCCATGTCCCTCGCACCACATCTGCCCATCTTTTAAATACCTCCCAAGATGGTGACTCCACCACTTCCCTGGGCAGAAGTGTCCCCACACTCAGACCAGCTGCACATTTGGAGGAGCTTGGGGACAGGCATCACTGCAGCCCTAACACCTCGTTTCCACCCAAAAAAAAAAAACAGCCCAGTGTGCCAAATTCCTGGATGTAGACCAGGGGCAACGACCCCATGCCCTGCCAGGACGAGCAGGAGGGGACGTGGTGACTGTGCACCCAGGCTCCCTGGCACATCCAGCCCAGCCCCAGCTTCCCAAAGAGAAGGCAGAGCACAAAGCCATGAGCATCTCGCGGCGAAAAGGCAGGCTGCCAGGCCCCCGGAGCGAAGAGGCGTGAGCTGAAAGGGCCAGCATCCCCCCGGGGCTGTGCCGAGAGCGAGGGGACATCATCCCGCACGGAGCGCTCGGGAGCATCGAGGGCAGCTGCCTGGCAGCGGCAGCACCCGCACCAGCCAAGGATGACGAGCGCGGCACGTAGGCAGCGAGCTCTGCTTGGGGCCAGTCCTGCCATCGAGGATTAGCAGAGGAACTGTGCCAGAGCAGCCTCGGGCCGTGGTGATTGCTCCATTAGCCGCCCTCACCCACAAACCAGCCCCGATGACAAACTATGACGCTTGCTTTGATCATTCTCCCAGCAAAGCTGCTGGGTGTCCGGCACACCCAAACGGCAGCGCTCCTGTTCCCCACGATGCGGACGGGGGTGACTTCTGCCACCCAGCAGGCTGCTGAGACAGCCCCGGGAGGACTTGCCCTCAGCACAAGGGCAAGATGCAAACAAGATGACAGATAAGTCTCTGGGGCCCTGGCTGTCAAGGGGAGTCTGGTATATTATAAATCACACTGGCCATTTAAATGCAGCCGGTGTTAATGCAGAAGGCAAGAACTAGGTCATTTGAGGAGCTCAAGGGTCTGCAGCTGAGCGGCACCGAGGGCTCGTCTCCTGTGTCTCAGGGGCCATCGTCCTGCCTGCACAGGTTTTCCACCTCTGCACAAACAAACCAGCTTTGCTCAGCAGGTCTTTCGCTTCCCGCGCTCTGTGTGGATTTATGGCCGCAAGAAGGTTCCCAACTAGGACCCAGTGCCTCTGAAAAGCAGCCCCCGCAGCAGCTCGGCACGGTATCCACCAGCAGCGCAGGCAGGCGAGCCATTTCATCGGCCCAGTGAAGCGGGAGGGCGCAGGGGGCCCCCAGCCCTCCTCCTCCTCCTCCCGCTCCACAATGCAAGCTGTGAACCAGACGTAATGGAGCAATGCCCAGAGTCAGTTGTTCTCACTATGTTTGCTGAACCCCAGCCACTACTTAGGCGTCCTAGAGGGATAATTGGTTTTATTTGGTATGTCACAACGTTTTAGTTTGTATTTAACAGCGCTACAAAATCTCAGTAAATGCAGCTTTTTCAGTTAAAGAGAAACGCCGGCCCTGATGCCTGTGCAAACCGGACAGTAACACTTGGCTTGTCTTCTCCTAACTGCAAAACGCCCAGGGGCTTTTTCACTCTGACGTGGTTTCCTTAAGCTGCTCTAATGCCTGCAGGGGCACGTGGGGGTGAGAGTACAGCTGAGCACTCGGGAGCTGGGAGAGAATCACTTCTGTTTCACCTAGGCTGCACCGAGCTTTTCTTTGGGCCGCCTGACCGCCAAGTCAGATGCTGCATGCGCTAAGGAGGACCAGAAGAAGTCAGGAGCTGAAGATAAATGAAGAATTTGACATTGACCTTCACAATCTGCACCAGAGAGTTCTTGGTGATCACTTCAGGCAGCGTCTCCCCAACAGACTTCACGAAAACAAACCTTTGTGGTAGAAACTGCCTTCAGAGTCTGCTACACACACAGAGAGGCTGGCCAAGGACAAGTCCAACAGGGAGCCACCAACAAGCGGTGACCTTTCTAGCCGCCAGCAGGCTTTGCCACCCCCCTTCGATGGCATGGCACAGCAGCAGCTCTCACTGCAGCCCCACTTTGCCCATTCCCCTGCAGCTCCCATCAAACAGCCCCAGCAACACCAGATACAAACACTAACGGAGCCTGCTATGAAAGAGCCAAGAGCCAGATGGGGTGCTGCCAGCCCCGGCACAATGTGCACAGCCAGGGGTCACATCAGGAGCTATGGGGACAGCCAGCAGCACCCCTAATCCAGCCCCTCCGCAAGGGACACGCAGCGGGAAACGCTGAGGCTTTGGCAGCCAGGCATGTGTGGGAAGAATGGCGCTGAGGGTCTGGGGCCGGCTGGTGCTCCAGGGAGGTTTGCAATGGCCACCGTCACTCCTCCTGCAGCTCCTTCTTCCGAAAGGCCTGCAGCCTCCTCCCCACCGTCTGCTGGACGATCTCCAGACCCTCCGCATCCAGTTCCTTCATGAGGAGCAGGATGGCATTCAGGACGTTGTTCTGTCGGGAGGAGAGAGACACTGCCTTATACAAGCATGTTAACCCCAGCCTGGAAAAGGGACAGTGGACTTTCAAAGAGCTGCTTCTTTCTAGGAACCCCCCCACCACCACCACCGGCACCAGTTTGCAACAGCCACCTGCAGCTAGAGGGACAGATTAAGCAAGCCCTCGGGGCAAACATGGGCAGAGATTTCGTGTGACGAGGCTAGCTGGAATGCAGGACAAACCCGTCCGCCCAGTCCCCGCACACACTGCACACATGCCTCTGGCTCCTGGAAGGAAAGGCGCATTCAGGAGCAGCCGCCCTCTCTCTCCAGCGTGACCACGTGTAGGATGGGAAAGGACAGGAACCCTCTGATCCAAGGAATAAGAGCTGGTGGAATGGCAAAAGGATGAGCTGGAAGGAGCCCTTGGAGGTCCCCAGCCCAGCCTCCCACTGAGGCAGGACTACTGCCAACGCCAGACCACAGCTCTGCTAAACCATGACTTGAAAAACTCCAGGGAGAGATTCCGCAGCCTCTCTGAATAACTGTCCTTCTAGGGAAAACCTTTTTCGTAATGTCCAACCTGAACCTCCCCTTGTTTAATATTTCCCCCAAGGCCAGAGCCTGCGGTACCACTCATGGTGCTGCAAAGCAAGACACTCAAGTACGTTCAAAACATGAAGGAAAAGAGGGATCGCAGGCAACTAATGTCAAAATGAGGCAGAACGTGGTCTAGATCTCACCCTGCTGATTGAAGTGATGGCACTGAGCGCAGCACACAGCAATTCCCATCTGAGCAGCCAAGATCCATGAGGTTCCCCTGAGGCTCCACCACAGAAGGGTCTGAGGAACCACCTAAGCTTTCAATTCGGCAGTCTCCTGTCCCCCAAGCCAACAGGCCGCCAGCTGCATTTCAGCCACTGCCCAACTATGTCCACAACCCCGGTGAAGGAAAACACGAGCTCATGTGCAGACAGATCAAGAGGACAAACTCCATCGGGCTTTCTTTACATTGCATGATGCCTTAATGATAGAGTAGAGTAGAATAATTTCAGTACGAAGGGCTGACCTACAACTATCACCTAATCCAACTGCCTGATCACTTCAGGGCTGACCAAAAGTTAAAGCACGTTATTAAGGGCATTGTCCAAATGCCTCTTAAACACTGACAGGCTTAGGACATCAACTACCTCTCTAGGAAGCCTGTTCCGGTGTCTGACCACCCTCTTCATAAAAAAATGCTTCCTAACATCCAGCCTAAACCAGCTGTGAACCATTCCCACACATCCGATTGCTGGATCCCAGGGAGAAGAGCTCAGCACCTCCCTCTCCATGTCCCCTCCTCAGGAAGCTGTAGAGTTCAATGAGGTCGCCCCTCAGCCTCCTTTTCTCTAAGCTAGACAAACCCAAAGTCCCCAGCCGCTCCTCACAGGACATGCCCTCCAGCCTCTCACCAGCTTTGTTGCCCTCCTCTGGATGCATTTGAGGACCTTCACATCTTTCTGGAATGGTGGGGCCCAGAGCTGCACACGATGAAAACCAAATTGGTCTTTAAAAGATACTCACTCTCTTCTTTCGGTTGCAGTCAGTCTCTCGAGGTGAAAAGGAGGAGAATTTATCCCTGGGAACAGGTTTCATACCAAGCTCCTCTCGAATTTTGCTAAAGAAGGGGAGGAAGAGCAGATGTTATTACAACCAGCTGGCAGAACCTTCCTCTGCCAGGCCAATCCTTTCCAATCACGGGCAACCATGCAAGAGGTATCCAGCTGAAGGACTCAAGGCACATCTATCCACACACCACCAGACCACAGCACCCCAAGTAAAATTCCCAGGTGTAGCAAGAGCCTCAGGGCTATAAAATGTAAACCAGCATGCCACTACGAGGTGTCTGCTCACAGCCCCACCCAGGAGGACAGGTCCCCATGCCTGGTGCCAGCTGGGGCTGCGGGCTGGCTGTGTAACGCTGCCACAGCGCCCACACACACCAAAGCACATCGCAGAAGCAGAGGTAAGTGGGAATGGGCTGGAGCTCACACTTCAGAGAGGATCCACCCCTCTCTGCACACGCAGCCGACACGCTGGAGAGCAAGCACCCACCTACAGAAGAGCCTGTTTTGCACATACAGAACCAGACCCACAAGTGGAACAATGGGAATTCGCACCAGCTGCAGGCCTGGCCCATGGAATATCAGGGCTGGCTGGCAGGGTCCTGTCATGCTAGACGCGAGTTCAGAAACCCAGAAACCCCAACAGCTCACGAGGAAGCCCTCACTTTGTCTCCTCCAGACTGAAGCTCAGCAGTTCACTCTCGGTCTCCGTTGTGGATTCAGCAGCACTGGACTCGGTGGGCTCAGGGCAGCCGTTCTCCACACTCCTCTTGGCTGGTGGGGCCGTGATCTCCTCACCATCAATCAGGGCCTGGGACAGTTCTTCTTCTGTCACAGCTGCAAAAGCCAAGACAAAACCCTGCTGCAATGAACTCCAGCAGCGCAGGAAGATGGCTCCTGTAACGAGGCATGTATTGCTGCAGCAGAGCTACACCGCAGGGGTTTGGTCCAAAAACTGTCCTTTGTACTGGCCTTTTGCTTTCGTCCTCCTCCTGCAGTAAAAGCCGTGAAGGAGAACACCATCACCAGTCTCTCAAAGCGGAAAAGATATCAGGGAGGGATGCAAACATGCTTTGCCATTTCTTCTCTCTGAAGATGGCTCCAAAAGCCACCAAATTACTGCTACCAGGCAGAAAAGCTTCTCCCTTTTTTTTTTCTTTACGGCAGCAGATCCAATTACAGAACCTTTGTTTTGCCACAGCAAAGGAGAGAGCTCTGAAGAAACACTAATTAGTGGTACTGTCTCAGCTATAATGAGGCTCTCTCAGATAGTCTTAACTCTGGCACTGCAGGGAAGGGAAGGAAGAAAACAGCTTTAGAAGCAGTGGATCATGCAGAAGGGACACTCAACCTCTAACAGATCCTGACTCAAGGAAAAGCTGAAGGTTCCTCCTTAACGAGAGGAACCAACAAGTCACCGATTTCCAGTTCACCCTGCCCACGGCTCGGGACTGTTGGTTTACCTGCAAACACTCACCTTGGTTATCAAGCTTCTGCAGGCTGGGCAGGTTACGCAGCACCGTCATTCGGTAGCGGTGGGGGTCTGACCCACAACAGGGATTTTCAGACAGCCACAGGACCCTCAGCTGGGGCAGGTTTTTGAGGTAGAAGAGCTCATTTAGGCTTGCAATGTTGTTCTTCCTCAGATAGAGTTCACTCAGATTCTGGCACTGATTCAGCGGCTCAAGGTCCGAGATGCCATTCACGCTGAAGAGAGATGGGGGGATAAGAGACCAGCGAGCCCATACCTCCCTCGCTGTACTGCTGAGGGGGGAGCGCAGCAGCCCCTACAGCGCAGCAGCCCCTACAGCACATCAGCTTTCCAGCCCCCTTTCCTGCAGCAGCTTCACCCCGGCACAGCACAGCAAGGAGTTCAGGGGTCTACGGCTTTGCATAGAACAAAAAGACAGCATTTCTATCTTTCTAAATGGAGGATAGAATTAAAGAAAGCAGTCTCTCCTCTGTGCTGAAGGTGACAAACAGCCTTTGCTTCCCCCAAACGCCCATCACACTCGCACCCTTTCCTGTAGCAGCTCCTCAGACTCCCTGCGGGAGAACCCATATAAGATTCCCAAGCTAAAAAGCTTAAATTTGCAGACAGAGCTGGCTCCGTGGGATCCCCAGGACAGGTGAAGGATGGGTGTGCTGGGGGGAGCCTTACGGAAATCTCTGTGAGATCCAAGAAGAGCTTCAACAAGCATTGTGCAAACTGGCCCCACACCGTGGCTCAGAAGATCCCATTTAAACTATGAGATAGGACTTCGGGAGCAACACTTCTAAGAGGTTTTAACACTTCTCAAAACAGGGGTTATTTTCTCGAGTAGCAAAGGTGCAGAGGAGCTAGAAGAAGAATAATCATTTCTGCATCTCTGCTGCTTGAGAAATCAGGCAAGAGGAGCCAGGCAGCTCAGACACACATCCACAGAAAGGTGGTAAGAAACCAAGGGCCAAGCCACAGCCCCACGAGAAAGGTGATCTCCCCTGCCTTCTCCACGGCCGGCAGCCTGACAGTCACCTGAACGTGATCACCTCGATGTTGGGCAAATCCCGGCATATCGATATCTGGGCAGGACGAGACAGACAGAGCAGGTTGGCACTCCCAGGAATAAAATCACGAACAATCAAGATAAAAGCAAGAACAAGAACTGAGGTTTGCTTCCATTTAGCCCAAGCTTAACACCACCGGGGAGAGATGCTGCCGCAGCCAGTGTGGAGTCAGCAGCTCCTCAGCCCCGCAGCCAGCAGCCAGCATCACCTCCCTCTTCTGCTCCAGCAACTCTGCCATCTCCGCGCTGGTTTCCAGCCACTGCGCAGAAGGTCGGACCCCTCTCTCACCCCAGATGCCACCGCACAAAATCAAGGACCCCTCTCTCTCACCCCAGATCCACCGCACACAAGGACCCCTCTCCCTCTCCCCAGACACCCCCGCACACGAGGAAGGACCCCTCTCACCTCTCCAAATGACAGCCCTCTGCAAACCAGAGTACCTCACCCAAACTCCGAGAGACAGGCCAGGGTCCCGCTCTCCAGAGAAGGCCTCAGAGAGGAATTTTCCAGGCACTCTCTGGAAATAACGGCAACCTCCCCTCCCCGCCACCCTTTTTTTTTCTTTTCTTTTTTTTTTTTTTTTCCTTTTTTTTTAATATAAGACACTAATCAACCCTGACAAGCCCGCTGGCACCAGGCCACCCCCCGCCCAGGCCTGCGCCTCCCTCAGCATCCCCGCCATCCCTCTCCCCTCCGGCCTCTGCCTGAGGCCTCCCCTCCGGCGGGGGCTTGGGGGGGGGGGCTCCACGATGGCGTCCGCGGGACCCCTCCTCGCTGTCCTGGCGGGCCGGCAGCGGGCTGCGCCCCTACTTACATCCGTCAGGTGGCTGCCCCTGCAGGAGGGAGGAGAGCGGGGAGTCAGCGGGGAGCGGGGCAGGGCCCGTCCCCTCCGCCCAGGCCTACCCGTCCCCTCAGGCCCGGCCGCCCCCTTCCCGCCTCCCCGCCCCGGGGACGGTTCCCCCACCAGCAGTTGAGGCGGCGGACGCCATCGAGCGCGGCGGCCTTGGCCCGAGCCAGCACGGCCGCCCGCGTCAGCCTCATGGCCGGGCCGGGCCGGGCCGCGGCGCCGCCGCCGCCGCCGCCGCCGTCGCCGGGGGAGGGACCCGCAGCCCCGCGCACGCTCCTCCCGACCGGGGAGGGCCGGCCCCGGTGCTCCGGTTGTCCGGGCCCGGCCTCCTCCTCCCGGGGAGGCCAGAGCCCCAACGGGAGACCCGCGGGGGGGTTGGGGTGGCCGCCGCCGGCTCGCGGGCAGAGGCTGCATCCCCAGCAGCGTGGCCAGCAGGGCGAGGGGGGGATTCTGCCCCTCTGCTCCGCTCTGGGGAGACACCCCCCAGTGCTGCCTCCAGCTCTGGGGCCACCAACAGCAGAAGGACATGGAGCTGTTGGAGCGGGGCCAGAGGAGGCCACGGAGATGCTGGGAGGGCTGGAGCCCCTCTGCTGTGAGGACAGGCTGAGAGAGTTGGGGGGGTTCAGCCTGGAGAAGAGAAGGCTCCAGGGAGACCTTAGAGCCCCTTCCAGTCCCTAAAGGGGCTCCAGGAAAGCTGGGGAGGGACTCTTGGTCAGGGAGGGGAGCCACAGGATGAGGGGGAAGGGTTTGACACTGAAAGAGGGGAGATTGAGATGAGATCTGGGGAAGAACTTCTTTGCTGTGAGGGTGGTGAGAGCCTGGCCCAGGTTGCCCAGAGAAGCTGTGGTTGCCCCATCCCTGGAGGGGTTCAAGGCCAGGTTGGACAGAGCTTTGAGCAACCTGGTCTGGTGGGAGGTGTCCCTGCCCAGGGCAGGGGGTGGCACTGGGTGGGCTTTAAGGTCCCTTCCAACCCAAACCATTCTATGATATATCTAACTTTACACATGAGTATATATCCTCCTATATTTATCTATATATATGAAGTATGCATAAATAATGTATTTATACATATTTCTACACCACCTTATATATTAATCTATAGAACTATAGGTAGCACTGCTGACTGCACCAGCACCAGGATCCCCAAGGCCAATCTTCCTCCATCACAATTTGGGGTAAAATAGCAGTGATGTGCCTCAGTTTGTATCTCCGGGGACTCGACGCTCAGCTTCGGTGGTTGGACTGGGACAGAGGAAATGAAAAGGCCTACAGAAGCGGTGTGGTTCGCAAAGGCTTACGGTCCAAAATAAGGGATTAATGGGGAGTTTCTTGATGTTTTTCTGCACCTTTCTGCCTTATTGAGCAACAGAAACAACCGGAGGATGGAGGCCGGTGGTTGTTTAGTTGTTTATGCTGGTGTTGTTTGGGTAAGCAAAGGGCCAAGAGGTGCATTTATTGGGATTGATGGGTATGCGCTTTTCAGGAAAAATGTGGGATGGGCGGGTGAGGCAGATCATCCCTCTGGATTTTCTTTTCTTGGTGCTGGGCTGCCCTTGCAGCCACGGACAACTAGCTGGGACCTCGGGCTGGGAGGCCAGAACGCAGGTGTTGCACTGAGGTTTTTTAGAGTTGGATAAACAAGCACTTGGAGGCAGCTGAAGGGATTTTCAGAGCTGTTGGCTGTTCTGTGCGCGGCCGTTGGCGGGCCGGCTGGGGTGAGGTGGCTGCTGAGACACGGGATTTGGCCGCTTGGACCATGTGTCAGGGAAGGCAGCTGCAGGATGAGAATCCTGGGCGTCGCGGGAGGAACAGCAACGTACACGGCTGTTAAGGAATCTTCTCCAGGTGCCACAGAGAGATTTTTGTACTCCTCTCGCTGACAAAAGTGCCGTTCAGTCAGTTTAAACATACACATCCTCCTCTGTCTGCTCTGCCATCTCTCCTCTCCCACAGCTGAAACACGCACAAAAGATTGTTTTGTTCAGGTTAATTAAGTAAAATAGGTTTTAATCTTCAGTTTAATATTGCAAGTAGTATCAATAATAACCTCAGGCAAACCTCCTTCCCGGTCTTTTAAAAAGGAGGGAGCTTTAATAATGCATATAGACTTGTAAAGTGCATTAAAGGAGCAGCCTGGAGAGAAGAACCGAAGAACCAGTGAACTCTGGGACCACGGGGCCCCCTAAGGCTGCACAGGATCATCACCTGCAATCCCTGGCACGTCCACCTCCCACTCGCAGTCCTGCAGATCTTCCAAGGCTCCAGCGCAGAGATTGACCCTCCCCAGATTCTCAGCTTGTCTCATGCTCAGCCGTGATGAAGGTCCATGATGAAGGTCTGACTCTCCTGTTAATTCCCAGCGGGGGGTTGTTCTCGCTTCCCAGCTCCACCGGAGCAAGAGAGCGAAAAGCTCTTTGTGCTCTTGGGCTCCTATCTAGAGTATCTTCAGTTTGGTCTGCACTGCGCACTAGCCACACGCTCTCTTTCCGGCTCTAGATCAATGTTTTACATAACGAACCTATTATCACTTGTTTAATTGCTTTGTGTAGGGTCCAGGAAAGCCATTTCTTTCACGTAATGCTTATACATATTTTCTCATTTCAGAAAAGCTCTGGTTTCTGAGATCCGTGATTCCTCCACACAGGGTCTCACAATTACTTGTAACGCCCACAGCAGCTCCAGAAAGAAGCGTTTGAACCCCCGAGCGTCCCGGCTGCTAAACTGACCCTTCCTGGGAAGTGCTATGGGATTGCTGGTGGTGCGTGAGTCACGGCAAAGGGAATTCAATGGGGTAGAAGGGGCGGGATGGGTTTGGGGGAGGCACTGAGAGAACCTGTCATATCCTCCTGGTGTCACCAGAGGTGGTCGGCACTCCTGGAGATGGGCTCTGCTGCCTGCCTTCCTGCGTGGTGTGGGGCAGGGAAGGGTCAGCCCCTCCGGGGAAGCCACTGGGAGCTTCTTGGGAAAGTCCCACTTGTCTGAGTGTGTCTCAGCAGCCATCTGCGGGCGGGAAGTTGTTCCTGTGAGGGCTCCAGCGTGACTTGGTGTTACGGGTTTGAGAAACCCACAACAATTTGTTGTCGTTTAGACAGTTATTCTCTCACCCGATGACCCCTCCCCACCCGGGAAGGGGAATCGGGAGAAAACAAGGAAACCTGAGGGTTGAAATAGAAACAGATTTAATAGAATAAGACTAGGTAATTAACATTAATAATACTAAAGAATCAATATTGATCCCGATGCCAATATAAAATACACCAGGACTATACCCATTCCATCCCAGGAAGCCGCGCACTCCCAGCAGGGACAGCCAATGTGGGACACTGCGAGCGCTGTGGATTCAGGAGGAAGGGAAGGGCTCAGGGCTCCAGCACCGGGGCAAGGAGTTCTCAGGATCCCAGCCATCAAGGAAGAGAGAAAGAGAGAGAGAGAGAAGCTTCACCAAACTTTCTAATTAATGTTGCATGTGACGTTCATGGTATGAAATAATCCTGTTGGCAGCTTGGGTCAAGTACCCGGGTCTCACTCCTCCTCATCCCCGCACCTGGAGAACTTGAAAACCCTGAGACCTTGAAACCCGCACACCAGAGCTGGTTATAAATTAAATATTGTCACAAATTCAGACACTAGAGTCATCCAAAAGTGCAGTTTTCCCAGGCATTAGAAGAGAAATAAGTCCTGTGTTGCGCGAACCAGCGTCATTGCAAGCTGGACGACGTTGTGGTTCAGAGGATGCTCTGCTCATGGCAGCTCTCCAGCAGCTATTCCACCCACAGGACGTTCCTGCTGTGCAAGCGTCACTGCTCCGGGCTCAGCACCACCCGGTGGGATCACTGTTTAGATGCCGGCAGGAAACTCCGCAGTTTGGTAAGAGCTAATAAAAAAAATCTTGTCCTCATGGAGACAGGCATGTCACCATGGACCTCCACAGGCTCCCGCAGAGGCTCGGGTGCTCCCTTTGGAGACCATCCCATCCGGCTCCTCTGAAGAGCCAGCCAAGAGGAACACCGGTGGAATGCCAGTGTTTACCAGACACTGCCGGAGCCAGTGCAGATGAACGCTCCTGGGGAGTGCTGACAGCTGGAAGCTGACAGAGCGGCTTCTGCAGAAATTCTGGAGAAGAGCTCTGGACTTCCAGGAAAGCTCCTGCTACCAACAAGAAGGAGGAGCAGCAGAGATTTTCCCCTCTGATCACAGCAGCACTGGCACTATTTGACTGGAGAGCTGTATGGACACCACGGCAAGTGCTCCTGAACCCACCTTGGGACATCACGTAGCTCCAGTGATCTGGCCAGGACCAGGAGCTTCACGACAGCCAAGACTAACCTAACCCAACAAACGTGATTTCTTAAGAATAAGTCCACAGTTAAAAGAAACCAAACCAGACACTTGAATAAACAATAGCTTAAAATTGCACCTTTCTCACATTAAGCTAAAACATAGAAAGCATTAAATCAAGAACTTGCCAGTTATTTATAGAGCAAATTGCTATATTATGTTATTAATTTTTTCACTGTGAGGGTGGTGAGAGCCTGGCCCAGGTTGCCCAGAGAAGCTGTTGCTGCCCCATCCCTGGAGGGGTTCAAGGCCAGGTTGGAGGAGGCTTTGAGCAACCTGGTCTGGTGGGAGGTGTCCCTGCCCAGGGCAGGGGGTGGCACTGGGTGGGCTTTAAGGTCCCTTCCAACCCGAACCATTCTATGATTCTATGACTATTAAAAGCTAATCTCATGGGAGCAGCTTGCTGCCCTCGTAGCCAAGCGGGTAGAACAAGTCGATTTACTGTGCGGACTACAAAATGAAGAGTGAAGAGGCAAAGGGCCACCAGATAACGCGGAAGGCTTCTTTCTTCAGACTCCTCTTCCCTCCTGTGCTGGCATTTCTGCCCTTTCTTTTACACACTGTTGTTACACCCAGACAGAAATGGCCCAGCAGCGTCGCTGTGCTGCTGCAGTCCGGATTTCAGTGGTGCCGGCAGAGCTGGTCGCTGGTCACAGCTGAAACGCCAAAATGAGGAGCAATTTCCACCGCTCCCAGTGCTCTGCAGAGAGCGTCGTTATCAGTTCCTTTTGCCAATAACACACATCGTATGAAGACATTTACACGGGAGTTGGCATCCTGCTGATTGGCGGGTAGTCACAGAAAAATACTACGCTTCTTTATGCAGAGCGTGAGATTGACAGGAAGGAGCCTGAAGAGATCAGGGTGACATGTCCCTGCCTTATGAAGAGACCAAAATGCATGCAAAAAGGGCAGAACATCAGACTCCAGGTGGGTCAGAAACCTCTCTCTTGCTCTAAACCCATAGAATTAGTGAAGCAGAGCAAAGGGAGCCAAAACACAGCAGGGAACCGACTGCCATCAACTTACTGGAAAGGGGTACTGTGTCCAGTTCTGGGCTCCCCAGTTCCAGAAGGACAGGGAGAGGGGACAGCAGAGGGCTACAAAGATGATGAGGGGACTGGAACATCCCTCTGCCGAGGAGAGGCTGAGGGACTTGGGTCTTTTAGTCTGGAGAAGAGAAGGCTGAGGGGGGATCTGATCAATGCCTATAAATACTTAAAGGGTGGGTGTCAGGAGGATGGGGCCAGTCTTTTTTCAGTGGTGCCCAGGGACAGGACAAGAGGAAATGGGCACAAACTTGAACATAAGAAGTTCCACCTGAACATGAGGAGGAACTTCTTTGCTGTGAGGGTGGCAGAGCCCTGGAAGAGGCTGCCCAGAGAGGTGGTAGAGTCTCCTTCTCTGGAGACATTCCAAACCGCCTGGACACGTTCCTGTGGGACCTGCCCTGGGTGGACCTGCTCTGGCAGGGGGTTGGACTAGATGATGTCCAGAGGTCTCTTCCAACCCCGTATCATTCTGTGATTCTGTGGGGGTGAATAAAATAACAGGTACTAGAGAAGAGAGAAAAGGGGGGAAAAAACAGAGAAATCCTTCAAAAGGGTTTATTGATCATTGCAGACACAGTACCAGCACATAATGCTCTAGATTTTGAAGTCACAACCAAGTAGGATTCTTTAATTACATTTTTAAAAGGATCTGGAGAAGAGCACAGGGAGGTACAAGGAGGTGATGGGAGTTTAACCATGCTTTCATCGGGATTTTTCTGTTCCCGATCAGCTGTCATACCAAATTAGCAAAGGACGTTCCGGTGGAATTTGCACACGCTGGGCACGGTGCAAACGCAATAGCTCTTGTAAAACCTGCGGGAAAATGAAAGGTTTTTATTCCGTGCTGTGTAAGGCTGCTGAGCAAGAACGATCAACCACCTATGATGGGCTTCGAGTGACTAACAGCTATCGTCTGTAATTCAAGGAAAAATCCCCTCCTGTGAGTAACGCAAGATGAGGAAAAATGATTATTTTGACATAGATCTTTGTAATGTAAAAGGCAAATAGCGATGCTCACCCGGGGGTTGCTAACTCCTTGGTATTTGCTTCCCGAGTTGCAGCCTGTGAAAAAAATCTGCACTTCTGAAAGTTATGCAAAGATGTTTTTTCCAGCTGCGTGCTCCAGTTCCAATGTGTCTGCAGCTGCAGAGCCACCCTGACGGCTCCCCGCTCCCCCTCTGCCTCTTCTTGTCCCCGCACAGCCTGCCGCTGCTCACTCGAGCACCCAGAAACAACATTAGGGAGCTCGAAAATAATTAATGGACTGGCATTAGGGTGCTAAGGGCGACGGTCCAGTCTCTTAAACAGCTTTTCAGCGGCAGCGCGGGTGTGAGCTCCCACCACCACTGTCACGCTGCAGCCCTTCTTCCCGTCTGTGTGCTGCCCAGAGCAGTGCCAGAACGAGCGCTGGTGCGGCTCTTCACTGGGAGGGGATCGGAGAATCCAGCCTGCTAAGAATAATAACCTTTTTCCCTGAGCACCGGCTCACCGGCCCGCTGAAAGAGCAGAGGGAAATGAGCACAGAGAGGACAGTCACTGCTTGAAGCAGTCATAGAATCATAGGATCATCTGGGTTGGAAGGGATGATCATCATCTCCAACCATCAGCCTCACACTGCCCAAACCACCACTAACCCATGTCCCTCGGCACCACGTCTGCCCGGTTGTTAAATATCTCCAGGGATGGCGACTCTACCACTGCCCTGGGCAGCCTCTTCCAAGGCTTGACAACCCTTTCGGTGAAGAAATTTTTCCTAATATCTATCCTAAACCTCCCCTCGAGCAACTTGAAGCCATTTCCTCTTGTCCCATGGCCTGTGACTTGGGAGAAGAGACCGACCCCCCCTGGCTACCCCCTCCTTTCAGGGAGTTGGAGAGAGCGAGAAGGTCTCCCCTCAGCCTCCTTTTCTCCAGGCTGAACACCCCCAGCTCCCTCAGCCTCTCCTCATCAGACTTGTTCTCCAGATCCCTCACCAGCTCCGTTGCCCTTCTCTGGACACACTCCAGCACCTCAGTGTCTTTCCTGTCATGAGGGGCCCAAAACTGGACACAGCACTTGAGGTGGGGCCTCACCAGCGCTCAGTAGAGGGGGACCATCACTGCTGCAGTCCTGCTGGCCACACTGTTCCTGATACAGGCCTAAGCGCGCTCTGGTTTCGGAGCTGTTTGTAGATCTTGAGGGATCTCTTCTGAGGAATGAGTTGCACCTGAAGATGCTGTAGCATGTGTGGGACCACTACTTTAACTGCACAAACAAGGTTTTTATAAAATCTGATGGGAATATGGCTATGGGGAACATGCTCAGGAGTCCCGCAAGTGCATATTCACGTGGTAGAAATGCAAGCTGGAAATAGTCTGAGAGAACCAGAAAAGGTCTCTTAAATCCAGTTGCACTCCCCAGGCCGAGGGAGAGGAAGGGCTGCATCTCCAGGTGCCACTGGGAGCAGGGAGACCATCTCCTTGGGATCATCTCGCACCTGCGTCACTGCGGCAGAGCCCGACAGCAGTGGGCTCAGGTGTTCGCCCAAAGTAGGTTTGCTCTTGGCTGACCAAGTTTAGGTGTGACTAGAAAGGAGCAGAGAGCTTTCTGAGGGCAGAGGACTGCCTGGCTTCATAAATACAGACCGAGGGCTGGAAAACAGATGGCAAGTAAAATTCCTGCAACAAAAGCGAACCAAAGGAGCTTCCCTGCAAAGTGGAGGTGCTATCCCTCAGAAGTCTCTGCCGCGCGTTTTGGGTGAGTGTTACGGTTTCTGAAGATAACCCAGAACTTTGACGTCACGCTCCTGAAGATTAGCCAGCTTCGACAGCTCCTGTCAGATGTCTCTCTCTGCCCCTTCTGTTACAGGCAGCAGCACAGAGGGACAACAGATTTTTCTGAGCTTGAGCTCTCGGTGATTCAATAAACACGGTGGTGGTTTCCGTGCCTGCATCCTCCCACCCCTGCCTAGGACTTTGTACAGCGCGGCGTGTCGCTAACCATGCTATGACCCCAGCAAAGCATTGAGATGAAACCGTTGAAAAGTAGCATTACAAAAAGCTGTGGTGTCTTTAAATCAGCAGAAGCTGCGAAAATGCTGTTCGCCTTCCTCTTTGGCTGATAAATTCATCGTTGTATTCTGGGGCTGGGAGGGTAAAGGAAGGCAGCCAAGCCGCCTCCGGCTTGTCTCTTCTCATGAGCGTCAAAGCTAACAGGAACGGAGCTGGAGTAACCCCTGGGCCTTCCAGGAGCCATCACCTGGCAATCTGTGGTGCCGAGCTGCTTGCCACACAGGTGGCTCACTGAGGTTTAAAGCCATCAGTCAAATTGCCATCTTCGCTTTGCAGTTTGCCGCCAGCCTGCTGCCTGGTATTTTCCGTCCTACTGCTCAGGTGTGTTGCTGCCACCTCTGAAATCCGTGCGGCAAATGGCGCTGGGAAGAACCTCGGCAGCAAAAAATCCGCCGTTAAAAAATCCACGGCACAAATGCAGGGGTGTGCAGAGCATCACCCCAACTCTCATTATACAGAAAACGCCTGTAAGTGAGGAAAAATAATTGCTGTTGGCGTGTCAGGTGGTTACGGGAGCAGTGATGGAGTGGGATGGCATCCTTCAGCAGCAGAGTGTGGGGTGACCGGTGCGTGGGGGTGTGCCGACGGGGTGTGATGACTCCTTCTGCCCCCAGACTTCAACCCTCACGCAGAGGCTGAACCCCCAAGAGCACTGAATCAGTCGGTATTTTGCTTAAACCGGGGGGGTGTATTGTAAGTCATGGCAGTCCACGCCATTTGGGTGTCCATGTTTAACACCTGCACAGACGGAGCCGTGCTGACCCTTTGGGGAGGACGCAGCTTTCCTCCTGCTGCTTGTCTTGCCAGGGTGAAACAAAACAAACATGACAACGGTCAGTGACAGGCGGAGTGCCTGCGATGGAGAAAAAGATGTTTGTGTTGCTCCCCGCAGACGCAGTGGTACGTGTTTTATGAAGAAACAACTCCAGACCTGAGCAAAAATGTCTGTTGAGTGAAGCCATGCTGCCCTCGCGTGGGTATTTTAGAAATAGCCCTGTCTTCAAATCCAACCTGCACTAAAGTAATGCTTTAGAACTCTTGGGGCATCTCCTCCAAGAAAGACCTTGCAATCACAGTGATTTTTTTAAACCATTTCCACGGCCCATGTGGCCTGTGGAAGGTTAGGTTAGGTGGAGAATGGCTGGAGAGCAGCCCTGAGGAGAAGGACTTCGGGGTGCTGCTGGATGAGAAGCTCCACACACCCCAGCAACATGACAGCCCAGAAAGCCCCCCACACCCTGGGCTGCATCCCCAGCAGCGTGGCCAGCAGGGCGAGGGGGGGGATTCTGCCCCTGTGCTCCGCTCTGGGGAGACACCCCCCAGTGCTGCCTCCAGCTCTGGGGTCACCAACAGCAGAAGGACATGGAGCTGTTGGAGCGGGGCCAGAGGAGGCCATAGAGATGCTGGGAGGGCTGGAGCCCCTCTGCTGTGAGGACAGGCTGAGAGAGTTGGGGGGCTGCAGCCTGGAGAAGAGAAGGCTCCGGGGAGACCTTGGAGCCCCTTCCAGTCCCTCAAGGGGCTCCAGGAAAGCTGGGGAGGGACTCCTGATCAGGGAGGGGAGCCACAGGACGAGGGGGAAGGGTTTGACACTGAAAGAGGGGAGATTGAGATGAGATCTGGGGAAGAAATTCTTTGCTGTGAGGGTGGTGAGAGCCTGGCCCAGGTTGCCCAGAGGAGCTGTGGCTGCCCCATCCCTGGAGGGGTTCAAGGCCAGGTTGGAGGGGGCTTGGAGCAACCTGGTCTGGTGGGAGGTGTCCCTGCCCAGGGCAGGGGGTTGGAACTAGATGATTTTTAGGGTCCCTTGCCACCTAAACTATTCTATGACTCTACTGAAGAGAGGATCCTGACCTTGACCGCAGCCAGCCCCGGCCGGGCAGGCAGGACCACCTCTAGCGGGCAGTGGAGCTGGCTCAGAAGGGGCCACTCGTCAGGCTGTGACTCCTGAGGACCGAGCAGCTCCCGGGGACGGAGAGGACAACCCCACTACTCGCCACTCGCCGCCATCGCGTCCCTTCAGGGCGGGGGGGCGGAGCCTCCCCTCAAAGCCGGCGGCGAGGGAGGCGGGGCCTTGGCTCTGCGGGCGGCGTGGGCGGGGCCTGGCGCGGGGGCCCGCGCGCCGGCGGGGCGGCGTCACTTCCTCTGCGGAGAGCACTGGCGCGGGGACGGTCGGGTCGGGTCGGCGCGGCGGCGGCGGGGAGCGGCGCGGTGCGGCGGGACGATGAGCGACAGCGGGGAGCAGAACTACGGCGAGCGGGTAATACACGGAGCCTGAGTGCGCTGCCCGGCCGGGACACCCCACCCCGCCCCCCTTCCCCCTCCGCCCCTCTCCGGGTGGCGGAGCCGCCGCGGGAAGGGCCCGCCGTGGCCCCGGCGGACGCGCGGGAGAAGCGGCGGGCTCGGGGTGGAAGACGGCGGCCGGCCCGGGCGGGCCGGCGGCGTGGCCGCTCTAGCCGCCCGCCCGCCGGCGCGCTCCATGGTGAGTCTGCCCGGCGCCATCTTGGGCTGGCGACCGGGAGCGCCGGAGAGGGACAAAATGGCCGAGGGCGGCGGGGCTGCCTGTCCCGGGACCTGCCGCTGCCATCCCATCGGCCGGGCTGCCTTGTCCCTGCCCCGAGGGGGCGCGAGGGGCGGTCGGCTCGGCTCCCCCGTTCCTCCCGCTGCAGCAGCTCGACTGGTGCCGGGGTACCTCGGCCTCCACCCCCCTGCCCGCCTTGGGTAAACGCCTGGGCCAGGGAGGAGAATCCCCTGCCGGTGGTAGCCCGAGCCTTTGTTCTGCTCTCTCCGGAGCTGCACTGCAACCCACTTTTGGTGAATTACTGCCTAAACGGAGCTGCGATTTGCTGCTCCTGGCGCTTGCTTGTGAAATATTAGCTCTGCTTCTTGATGTGGTTGCAGCCTTGCATCCAGGTGGCTGGGCCCCTTCATTGAATTGAAATGCCATCGCAGTAGTCGAAGGGTTAAGGCTCAAGCTGAGCCCTCGCAGTGCCAGGGCCGTACCCTTGCTTTGTGCAGCCTGCAGTAGGTGTTCTCTTAAAGGTGTTGCTGTCTGGGTGGAATTTTACTAATAGCGAAGTAGATGACTTGCTAAGCTTCACCTTTGTCACGTACATCTGCAGTACAGATTACCTGTAGTTAGTTTTTTCTTTGGTGAGTCACTCTTGTTTTCCTTTGAGGTCTTCAGCTTTTACAGACAAGTGTAGCGCAGGGATCAGTACTGTGGTTTGGGTTTTGGGGTTTTTTTTCCCTCATCAGTCTGTAATTTTTTAACTTCTTACAGCACCAGAAGGAGTTGTGGAGGTGATAAGTAGTTTAAATTTTTAACCTTTACTGGGGGTGGCAAAAAATAATAATTAAAGAGAATGCAGTAATTCTGAGCACAAAATTGCAGTGTCTTTCCTTGAATATGGCCTTTTCTTTTTCAGATTCTTTATAATAAGCTTTAGTAGTACAAGTGTTTCTACTTCAAGGTAGATTAGGTTAGAAAAATTTGGTCTCCAGGAGGCTAAAAATGCTACATGGAAATGAATGCTGAAAGAGAGGGATTAATGAATAGAGTCGTACCGCCCCCAGTGTTCATCTCTTCATTGATGTGTTCATGCCATTCTTACAACTGTTACGTTTTTAGGGAGGGAGTATTACTTCTGACTTGCTCAAGGTGGATTTCTGTGTGTTAGCTCTTTTATAAGAAGTTGATTTAATAGCTATCGAGCGAGTCAGACAGAAAACCAGTTTAAGATGGTAGCCTAACTTGAGTAAAGTTTGCCAGGATAACCTGCATTGTATTTCCAGTCAGATCAAGTCGAAATATTAAAACCTTTATTTCCAGTCAGAATGAGTGGAAATATTAAAACCTTTATAGCAAGTCTTTTTGAAACATAATTGTGCAGGGATAGGATAGGACAAAATTGCTATCCCACCTGCTTTCCTATTTTATCTTTTCTATACTTTTATTAAAAAAAAAATATATATATATGTAGGCAATTTTCACCAAGGCTTAAAATGAGTTATGTCTGAACCTTTTCAAGTTGTAAATAGGTAAGTAAATAGGTGTCTGTAAAATTAAAAGAGAAAACCATAGAGCTATGAGGCTGCTATTTCAGACTAGATCAGGGAGTGGCTTTTCTAATGCTATTTGTAGATATTTTTTGCTTACTTAAGGCTTATATTTTACAAGGTCAATGGCTTTTCTGCTTTTTCAAGCTGGAAGCGCTGAAGTCTCTGCTGAGTAGAAACAGTATTTGGATAAATAATCTAGGATATGGCTTTACAACTGTCTGTTAAGCTGTTCCAAGTCCATGCTGCCAACAAGAATTGTGCTCCTGAAAATGTGTTCCTGCTTTCTGCCTTATACTTGTGTTTGTATAAGCCAGTCAGATCTGGGAATTAAATCAGCTGAAATTTCTTTTCTGTTTCCAGCTGCATGGCTTTGCAGGCTTGACTTGATTGTGTAGCCACGAGTCCTCATGGCAGCACTGGGGATGAAGAAGAAATAACCAGGTGCTTTCGCAAGTGATGGGACTTGCTATTTCAGCAGCAACGCAAACTTGAACTGGCTTATGTCACAGTTTAAAAAGAAAAAAGGAAAAAAAATATACGGGGAAAAAAAAATTCCCACTCATTCTCTTTCACAGTTTATACTCTATAGTGGGATTAAACTCTGGAAACTCTTTAACTGAAGAGACTATAAGTTATTAGATGCTACTAATACTTCAAATACTGGAATACACTTCAGATACCGTCAGTATGCTGTGATAATTGCCACATTTCTCCAAGTCACTTTTATTTTGTTTTTATCCATTGAAATTGTGCTGGCTGAAGTGCATGTGACTCAGGAATGGAAGGGTTGAAAAGAAGAGTAACCAAAGGCAAAAAATAGTGGGTCTCATTGTGTGAATTAATTAAGACTGGTGGTGATTACTTGGTATGTGTTGTTTAATATGGTAGTCAGGTCTTTTGTTTGTTTTTGTTTTGGTTTTTTTTTTTTTTATCAGAGCAACTTGAATGGTGTACATGCTCAATTTCTAGATCTAGTTAGAAGGTACTTAACACATAAATTTAATAAAATCAGCATTTTTAAAGAAATGAGGAAGAAGGTCTAAGGAAGTGGTTTGAGAAGGTTAGAAACAATCCGATAGCTTGATGCCACCAAAAGGATAGGTCGTTCTTTGGGTTCCTCCTTCATCAGCTGCTCTTGGGCTGACTTCTTGGGCTGATCAGTACCTTGAGCTGTCAGAAAATCCTTTGCTTTTTGCTGCTGGATTAATCTCCTGCCAGCTTGGTGGGTTCCCAGTACCCCCACCAGTGATCCGGTTTGGGGGGAACGGGCAAAAGCTGTCACTTTTCTGGTGGAGCAATTGCTAGATTCACATTCTTCCACCTCTCTACCACTGAAGTGAGCGCAATTAGACCTTGAGTAAGTCTTACTGTAGATCTGACAGTTTGTAATGTGGGGCTGCACCTTTCTTTAAGAAAACAAGTGGAAATAACGTAATTTTATAGGAATTTAGGGTTTAAAAAAATATAGTAATACTTACGATTTTATTTGCCTGTATCTTACCATCATTAAGTAACTGAAATCTGTAACTTGAATTCCCGTGAGGAAAACCTGGATCTCAGATGTGCAAAGAACATATGGTCCTCATGTACCTTATAGCCGCTTCTGTCCATGGAAACCTTTTCTGTCGCTGCTGCTGGGACATTCCCTGCCTATCTTATGAATTCATCTTTAGGAGTGTGCTTAGAGGTGTTAAAAATGTCATCCCTACAGTATTACACATTTTTAATATGCTTCAAGTATGGAAAGAATAATTTGGAAATCCCCACCCCGCCCCAAGCCTGGACTTCAGGGCTTCCACCTGAATTCCAGTAACACCCAGTGAAGGGGAAGAACTGTTGGTAATGGTCAAAGGATCTGGTGGGTTTTAAAATCTCCACTTCAGTAATTCAAGGTTAAATAACAAAAAAAAAAAAAAAGGTTATTTAATTGTGAACACCAGTCTTGATCTGCTTACCAGCAGTGTTTGAATATAGGGAGGGTAAAGAAGTTTTTTTTTCTTCTCTTTTCTTCCACATGTCATGACAGGAGCCTGCTTTGGCATTTTAAAAAAAAAAAATAATCCCTAAGTGAAAGAGCAAAAATTAGAAAAAGAAATTTAAGAGCTACAAAACGAAGTAGTAGAAACTCTGCAATTTCAGTGGGAGAGGCTTGTTTGAACCCTCCATGGGTGTAAACTGGTTTTAGAGTGCTGTAGGCTGCTGGTGTTTGAATTTTTGGGTAGGGAGGATTTCCTGGGGCTTGGGGGAGGGAAACAGCTTGGAAATTTTAGAGGTTATTACTAGTCTTAGTAATATCTGGAGCAGGTGAAGCGCAAGGAATTCCTTTGAGGCTGGAAGTAATAAAGTAGTGGCATAATCCTGTAAAATTCAGTAGATTGAAGTGAGAAGTTTGGAAGAATTATGATCTGGAAAGAAAAATTTGGATGTTTAGAAACTGGAGAATCTTGTGAAAAGTCCAAAGGAGCTGAATGAATATAAGCCAGCTGTTTAATTCTCTGTTTTAGATACACGTATATTTCTTCTCAGATTCTAAGTGTCCTGCTTTCCCATCAATCTTAACATAGCAAAGATTGTTCTAAAAAAATGTATCAAATAGCTGAAGACTTCAGTCATTCGCTTATGCTAATATTCTCTAATTATAGAGCTTATTAGCTTATGGTAATAATCTCTACTGATTTCTTCAAAGCTTATTGACTTCTAAAAACGGGCTGTGGGGTGTGTTTTTGGGCAAGATCCTCCCTGCTGCTCCCCTCCTGTCCTGCCTTTCTTATGTCCTTCTCACTACCAGCCCCACCTGTACTTGGATGTGGCTCCTTCTGTCTTCCCTGGGTTCTGCCAAGAGGGTTATATTTTGTGAACACGAGTATTTTTTCCCCAATTGAAGAACCACCTTAATTTTTGTTTTTAGCCCTTCTTCAATCTTGCTTTGTCTAACTCTTTAATAAAGAGAGTTGAAGACTTCTTGGCTAAATTAATACATTAACTCAGAACTCATCTCCGTGGATTGTTTTCTTTTGAAGGTAATAATGCGTTTAGGTTAAACTTGTTATTTTTAACTTAAATTAATTCTCAATATTTGCACTGCCCTTTGCAGGGTTAATACATGAGGTGGCTGAAGTTTAGGACGCCACCTTAAGAGAATACGGCCTTGATTCTGTTGGTTTTGGTATTAATTGAAAATCTGACTTTATCCTGCAAGTTGTGTCCCACCCTGTCCCCTCAGTGTCGTACAGGAGGCAATTGTCAATAGTTACACTTTGTTTTAAAGTTGTACAGAAGTGGTTTAAGCACGATCAAATTTTGGGTTAGTAAATGAATTTCTCAATGCTTAGTACGGAATGCCTGTTGAGTGTTCAGCTTTAAGAGATTTACAAAGATAAAACAAGTGATTTTTGAGACAAATCCGGTACTTCAGTGTGGTTGGTGAGTGTTCTTGGTCAGAACTGACACCAAATTTAAATTGTTTATTTTTAGGAAAAAAAATAATTCTACAGCTGAATTTTAAATCTTCTTTATATCTTGAAATAAAAAATACCTTCTGGTTTGTTCAAACCGAGTGTTTGAGCCGCGTGACTGAAGTTAGCCATTATACTGATTAAAAATAAAGTCTAAAATGCTAATTAGGTTATGTCATTACCGAAGAAGATGACAAGTAAATAATAGAATAGACGGGGTGTTACTCCAGAACAGCGTTTGAATCAGAATTGCTCAGAATCACAGTTGCTCAGAATCGCGGTTCCGGTTGGTGAAAAACGGTGATTTGCTTGGAAGCCTGCATATGTAATAACACTTGTGCGGGCAGAGCAGGGGAGAGTCTGCTCATAAACCTTCCAACTAGACCTTCTAAATGGCAAGAAATGTCCCCAAAAGTACCATAATTGTAGTCATGGAAAGACCCACCGCGCTGCTCTTTCTGCGTGCAGAAGGTACATCCCTTAGTCGTCTCCGGCGCAGCAGGGACCTTGTTTAAGTCACTTTTTGTTGATTTTTGTCTTAAGTACGTGGCTGACAGTGCAAAGTATTCTGAGTTTCCTAATGCTAGAGTTCATTAGTAGATGTTCAGCTGATCCACTGTGCGTTTGCTATTAAATACAGGCATAAATAGCGAATTCAGTTGCTTAGTACTAAGTAAAACTGAATTGAGTGAATCTGTTTATAAAATAGCAAGGCATTTGGTAGATTCAATTCTTGAACTGCATATATAGTAAAAGTCCACAAAACATTTTTTTTTTTTCTAGTTTCAGTTTTGGCACTAGATTTTATCCTGGAGTTTTTAAATATTCTTCATCCTGTTCTTTTTCTATTAAGGTTAATGTTGAAGAAGGAAAATGCGGAAGTCGCCATTTGACAAGTTTTATAAATGAGAATTATTTGAAGCTCAGGAATAAGTGAAGCTGAAATTTGAAAAAAAAGAAAGTGAATGCATGCTAATTATCAGACCAGAAGTCCCACTTGTAGAATATTGAGCAATTTGTGTGAAGTGGGGAAGATGAAAGAAGTCAGAATTTGAAACGGAAGAATGAAGAAAAGGAATAAAAATGAAGTTAAGATAAGAAGTAATCTGGAATCTGAAAGCACTACGCTAAGTAATTACTAGTCTGTTTATGTGTCCCTGTATATTTTGCTAAACATGCATGCATTATCTGTTTCATAGCAAAAGTATATGCAGGGTAAAGAAGTGTCTACCAGGGAAAAAAAATAAAAAAATAAAAAATAAAAAAAAAAAAACCTTCTTAAAAATCTCGGCAGTTCTAATGCCAACTGCCCGGACACATAGATATGAATTTTTACCATTTATTTCACTGGAGCTTGTTTACGGACCTTAGGTAAAGGAGAAATTGTGTACAAATTAGGCTTTCGATATCTGCGTGCAGGAATCCCGTTCTGCTTCCAGAAGCGGAAGTGCTCATGGGTCTGGCAAGTCGGGGAGGCACACCCCTGCGAGGTCTCGATCTAAGGAGGATTCCAGGCGCTCCAGGTCAAAATCTAGATCCAGGTCTGAATCCAGGTGAGTTTACTTTTTACCTCTTCCTCCTCTTCGCAAGTCTGATCATGTCAGAAGTGAACCAAAATCCAGTTAAGCCCAGTTCTGTTTCCAGAGATAACTGGTGATCTGTGGACGGTGAATACAAAGGGGCGTGCGTGATTTCGGGATTTGAAAAGCTAAAGTATCAAATTAGGTCTTTTTTGCAGCTTTTTCTAAGAGGTAGTTGACTGTGTAGGCTCGTATCTTCACACAGCTTGGAAGCGGCCTGCCTTAAAGTCTTAAAACACTGACTAGTTTCTGAGTGGGAAGCATTAGGAACTCTAAATCTGTTTAGTTTACTAAAATAGTTTTTCTGTGCATTAAAAGAATTAGAAATGTGCATTAGAAGTAGTTTTTCTGTGCATTACAAGAAATAGGTGCATCAACACATTTTCCATTTTCACATTAACATAGGATGTTTTCTCGCTGGAAGCAGTGATGTTTCTGTAGTAGTTAACGGTATATTCTATGAAAAAGAAGCAATAGAGTTAAATGTGAATTTCAAGACCATCTGGCTGACCTTTTAAATACATATTAATTCAATTTGAAAATTAACAGGCTGGAAAGCTTTAAAGATTAGACAGCTTTCCAAGCTCTCAAAAGTTGTGGAGAAAGTAACTTCGTGTATTTGTTACGTGGCAATGCAGATGTACAACGTGAAAATGCCTTTTCCACTGCATTACCTGTCCTTATACCCATTTGCTAAACAAGCTGAGACACAAAATACGCTGGTAGTCTAAAAATAAGATGATAAACGTCACTGCTGACCACTTCACATGGGCTTTACCAGGTGTGTCATGTAAGAGGTACATAGTTAATAATGAATAGAGAGGAAACAAAACCTGTAAATGGGTGAATGATCTTATTTTCTTAAGAGTCTAGATAATTGAGGGCTGACTATGGAAATGAAAGTGTGGTTAGTGCCTTTAATAACTTTTAAGCATTCAGGTTAAAAAATAAATATGGCTGCGGAGCTTCCAGCTGAGCTGTTCACAATATACTTTTTCTGTATATAAGCAATGAATTGGGCTGGCCAAAGGTCAGACTGGAGGAGGGGTGACAACTCTGGAAGGCGTTGTGCTATTAGCAATCACTCATGATGGAAAAAGCTATCAAATACTGTGTTCAGGTCTCCTCACCCCATCAGAGCCATCAGTTTGAGAGGCTTTTGTGAGAAGGGAAATAACTTGGGAAATCTTTACAGCAGAGGGATGAGCTTGTTTTTTGTGTGGACTACAAGCACAAGTGTCAAACCGTGCGCTTGACAACCCCTGTAGTGCAAGACAATACGTCAAATTAAATGAATAAATATTTCATAGAGTGATATCGCCTTATAGAGTCTGAAATTGGGGTGACCTCCGGAATTGCTGCTAGTGAGGGGTGTGTATGGGACAGCCCAGGATGGTTCAAAACTCTGAGTGAGGCAGAGTCAGCTCTGGGCTCAGACCATGTCCTCAGGGCTTTATCCAGTTGTGTTTTGAAAAATTCAGAGGATGGAGACTGCACACACTTTGGGGAACCTTTTAATTTTAAAATAAGCAAGTCAGGACCCATCCCAGCATGTTCTGCTCCACCTCGTCCATAACCCCTAGGCATTCTGTACTCTTTAAGGAACCTTGTTTCTCACTTGCAGAATAACCCTAATACTGTGTAAGAATGCAATCAAAAATTGTATAAAATGCTGGAAGAAGCAAACACAAGATCTAGAATTTACAAGAAAGCTGGCAAATCATTTACTCTTACAAGAAATCACCCTTTAAATAATAGCCTGGCAACTGGCTCTTTTATCTTTTGATGCACAAAAGTAGAAGCTTACGACTGCCACGGCTTCCTGAGCATTTAACAGCTATCTTGAAAATGCCTATGGCTGGAAATCCTGGAAGTGTATTGCAGAGTTTAGAGTGTTGTTCTTTAGCAGATTTCGGCAGAATTGTGTCAAGGCACATATTTAGAAGCAATGTACTTTTGTTTTCAGTATTTTCCGTGCCGTCACATGTTGGGATGTGACATGAGCAGGTCTTCTAACTCTGGCTCTCACCAGAGAAATAACCTTGTGATAACTTTCCTATTTATTGATAGTTTGTGTTGCAAATGTATTTTTGAATTACCAGCTTTATAAATTAAACTTTCGATTTGGGAACAAATCTGTGTCCTGGTGTATTTGTCAGTTGGGGTGTGGATATACTTGTTTTAAAAATCTGCTTTTATTGACGTTTTCACCGGCAGCATAGCAAGAGAGCTCTGACTGACTCTGTGAGGTCTAAACTATTCTTAACAAAAGAAGAGGATTTTCAGCTGTGGTGCCTTTGCAGCAAAGGAGAATAATGGCAGTATGACATTTAAGGCAGCAATATAAGCAGCGCCTATTTAAAATAAGCCTTGTTCTCTCACACAATAGATTGCCTGGTGTAGAAGCGTCCAGCTTTTGTTCAGTGTAATGTGTGCGTTCTGTAACCTGGAACATCAGTTCTGTAATTGTTTTAAGTTCCTTTTTTTTTTTTCCTATTTCAGTGGTTGAAATGTAGCTGTATGCATGTGTTGAACTTCTTTTTATTTTTATTATTGTTTCTTCACTGTCTTCCCCACCTCAGGGAAGTTCTCTTTTTTTTATTTTCTGTTGCCAAAAGTAATTTATTCTTTATAAATACGTAGTTAGAAGTCATTTCTCCTGAACATGCATATGTGCTTCAGGTTGAGGAAGACAGAATGTAGTTGGGTCAGTTCTGACAAGGTTCAAGGCATTTTATTTTTTTTTAAGGAGACCTGTAATGTACAGAGTGTATAACGTGCAGTTTGTCTGGTGACACTTCCTTAGTGAGAAATCCCGACTGAAGAAGCTGTTAAATGCTCAGGAGTAAAAATGGGTGGAGGTTCAGAGCTTCAGGGGTTGTCAGTGTGAAACACGCTTCTGTGACGATGGCAGCTTTTGGTCTTGGTCAGTACTCACCACTTGGGCTTCCACAAACTAGAGGAAGGACATTTAAGACACAAACAAGAGTCTGAAGATTGACAATTTATGACTAAGAGCCTTTGAATGTTGAACTGTTGATTGTACTTTTTCTTTGTTAGCTGTGTGGAGTGCAGATTACTCGGGGACTGCCATCAGCAGGCCAAGCTCAGGTGTAATACTCCAGTTTAAGCGCCTGCCCAGCTTTTACAACTCAAGATTGTCTGTGTTGGGAGGGCTGAGGGTTCAGTAGAAGGAACTGAAGTGTTTCAGGACCTCACCTTCCCAGACCTAGTGCTGTCAGAAAACATTTCTGGAACTGTTGTGAGGAGACCTTGGCTGAAATAAGTGAGCAGTTACACCTTTGCCTGAATGCACTTGAAGTGTGAACATGTAAACATTCGTGAAGGTGTTAAATAACTGTTGAAATACCCAGAGATAAAGAAGCCTACTGCAGCTTGATTTCTTCAATTGTATTAAGCTCTGTTTGCCAGCCTTCTGTGCTTGTCGTTATGCACTGTGTAAAAAAGCTTTTCGGTGTCAATGAAAGCAGTGCTGTTCTGAGCGTTAGGATAAGCAGAAGTGTGCACCTCTGCTTTATGTTAAGTCATATTTACTCCTCTTCCTTTTTTCTGTTAAGCCTTTAAAAGAAAGCCACCCCAGCTGTTTTTACTTAAATCCTATGTATATTCTAAACATATACTGTGTCAAGCCAGGATAGCCTTGTTAGAGAAAGTTAAAAGCTATTGGGAAACTAAAAGCTAACTGAAATGGAAGTTGAGGTTCCTGTTCTGCAGCAGGAGTGCTCTGAGAGCATCTGTATTAATTAGATTTAGCACAGAGTTTTTGAGAGCAGTGACTAAATTGATTATAGCTGAATCGTGTAGTACTGCAGCTTTTAAGAAAATGGTTATTTGGGCTTTTTGTTTGTGAATATCTTGACATATTTTTGAAGGGTTAAAAAAAACCCAAACAAACTGAACACTGTACTCTTTCCTTTCTTTTTTCTCCCCTTAGATCTAGATCAAGGAGGAGTTCCCGTAGACACTACACAAGATCACGCTCCCGTTCCCGCTCTCATAGGAGATCCAGAAGTAGGTCTTACAGTCGGGATTATCGGCGACGACACAGTCACAGCCATTCACCCATGTCTACTCGCAGACGTCACATTGGAAACAGGGTATGTCTGTTAGAAAAGTAGCTGACTCGTACGTAGTCCTGAATATATCCTGAAATCACTGAATTAATTCATTGGGATTTTCTGGAAAAAAACGTTCTGCTTCCAGCTCAGGTCTGTTTAAAAGATAGTTGAGGTTAATTGTCACTTGGCTTTTGATGAGTTGTGGATCTCAATAAGTTAGGATTGTGGGGGGTCTCTTGTTTATTTGGCTGTTTGTTTATTTTTTTAAGAGATGCCTTTATAAGTGTTGCCAGTGGAGGCTGGTGTCAGTGTACCTGCTGTAAAAAATAAGCAAATGTATGCAGTGAAGGGTGGGGGTAGAATTAGGAGGGAGAATTCTTATTTTTTTTTTCTAATTAGAAAGCCTGGAAAACTAAAATACTCCATTAAAAGCTGTTCTGATGGTGTCTTTGTTAAACAAGCATGCAAACCAGTTTGCTTTTAGCTGCTTTACAGGCTCGGGTGGCTGAGCACAATGTGGTTGGTGTTAAAGGTAGAGGGGGAAAGTGCTAACTAACCCAAATGAAGGTGTGATCCAGGCACCTGTGTGTGTATAAATCTCTCCACATTCAACAGTCATCAGGCAGCCTTTGGAGGGAAACCTTTTTAAATCCAGTACCTATTACTTGCTGTCACTGTAGTTTGTATGCTGCCCTGAGAAATGCAGAGTATTTTTGTGAAAAGAGGCTCATGTGTCTGTAGGTTTGATTGTAATAGTATCTATTAGCAAGTTAACCCAGCCTGAATCTCAGCAGGATATTTTTGTTGTTTTGTCTTCAAGCTCTGACGTCATAACTTGTGAAATAACTGCAAATAGAAGCAATTTTTCTCTAATATCTTATCTATCTGTCCCTTCCTTCAGGCAAATCCTGACCCAAATTGTTGTCTGGGCGTATTTGGATTGAGTCTGTACACCACAGAAAGAGATCTGAGAGAAGTTTTCTCCAAATATGGTCCAATTGCTGATGTTTCCATTGTATACGATCAGCAGTCTCGGCGTTCCAGAGGATTTGCCTTTGTGTACTTCGAAAACGTTGAGGATGCTAAGGAAGTAGGTTGGGGTACAGAACGTATGGTGTGTTTTCTGTGTTCTCAGTTGCTGAGGTGTGTGTTTTTTAATGGGATATCACCTGAGGAAGGTCACTGATTGACCTTTAAAATGCTATAGGAACCTTTAATGTTAATTCCTTTTGACTATATGAAATAATCATAATACAAGCGAGTTCACAGTATCTTCTTCCATAATAAATGTTGGTGCCTTAGTTCAGAAGGTACCCACTGTGTGCTAGAGGCCCATGGATACTGGTCCCGTGCAGGCTGAGCTGGTTTGTAGCTCAAAAGCAACCCTGGGGCTGGGCATAGCGCAAACCACACCAGCAAGCAAAACGGAAGAAACACAGGCTCTCTATTTGAATTATGAGATGAGCATTCTTCTTAACTCCACATGTGATCTTGAATTTAATAACAGGCACGTTCAGCGTGGAGCAGATGGCCATTTCAGAGCTCTAACATGCATTCTGTTGACTTCATCCTGAAAGTGGGGAATCTTTCCTGAAAATAAAAAACCATGCGTTATGTGGCTTCCCGGTGCCTGCAAATGTCCATGGGAAACCCTCAGGGATTTAGTAAATTGAAGCAGTCAGTTCTGTTACTGTCAATGTCAAGCAGTCAATGTTACTGACAATTTGTCAGTAACAAATAACAAAGTATGAGATTTTTGCTTACAAGTGCTACAGAATGAAAAGGGAATTCTATGCTTGGAGGTGTAGAATTCTACACTCAGGCCACCTTTGTAGAGCTTGTGCTTATGGGCTGTAATTATGTATACATTCATGTATACATGTATGTATACATGGGCTTATATTCTGTATACATTCCACTGCTTAAAGTCACTAGTGTCGTCTCTTCCAAATTTGACATGAAGGTTTCCATCTTAGGTTGGAGCTTTGGATGTAGGTCCTGCTACTTGGCAGAAGAAAGCCCAATGGTTTTGCTTTTTTACTTCAGATTTAGTTATGACTCAAGATATTACTATATTTAAGGTTATGGTAGGTTTTGAGGATGTATTTGAGGTCTAAATGCTTTGTTTCGTGTTGTGTGCTGGAGTAGTTACATGTCCCTGCATTAATGTCATTAAGAGGAACCTTTGAACACGCTTGAGACAGTAGTATTGAAGCACTTGTTAAATTATCATCCTTCCGGGCTTTTTACATGATATAAGTCACATTTTAAGTGGTTACTGAAGCTCATATGCAACTGGTCTGGAATGTCTTACAGTTTGTTTTCTGTTACATATGAGATGTAAGTGAAATTTAGACGTGCATCCAAACTGAGCCTTTTTAAGGCTTCTCTTAATACTTGCAGCAATGGTTAGAGGCTTGTGTTGGTAATAAAGTTCACAGCTACAGCCAATTGTATTTTATCTCTCTGTTTAGGCAAAGGAACGTGCCAATGGAATGGAGCTGGATGGAAGAAGGATCCGGGTAGACTTCTCCATAACAAAAAGACCTCACACACCTACCCCTGGAATCTATATGGGAAGACCCACTTAGTAAGTTACCTGCATGGGGGTTGGTTTTTTTCCAACCCAGTATGGGATAGGATTCATTTTATTGTGTTTTGTTAAAAACTGTTCTGTATCACCTCTAAGAGACTTGATTCTCTGTGGTTTTTCCTTTTCCTTGACAAGAGCCACGCTAACACTGATGTGTTTATCTGGCAGAACTTCTGAAAACTTAACAACTCAAATGTTAAAGGTGGCTTTTCAGAAGTTTTTTGAAAAAAAAAAAAAAAAAAAAAGACTACATGTGGGCAGCCATCTGTAGTAACGCCTGTCTTTCCAGCTCTTGGGATAGGAGGAGTTAATTAATACAGCACTTGTCAGTGGCTGATCTAGGGTCAGGCTAGATTACAGTGAGCAGAAACCTGTGTTCCTTAGTTATGCATCCCAGATGTGAGCTATCTAAACATTTAAATAAGCCTACCATAAGATTTCTTTGACAATTTCTACATTATTTTAAGTTGTTCTCCTATGGACCTTCAAACATTAATGTCTTTTGCAAGCTCAAGTTTTCAAGAGTGAATTAACAAATACTAGCTGAGCAGCTGCGTGGTGTTGTTTGCCCTATCCATACAATGCACTTTTGACTTAACATGGCCAAGAGTGTAAATTGTTTTCCCAAGTCATTTCCCAGTTGTTTTCCCAGGACTTCCAGCTAAGGTACTGGTGATTACGTAGTTGATGTTGTGTTGAGACTGCAGGTTTGTGGGGGGTTTTTTGTGAATGGGAAAGTTCTTCCGTAAGGAGCTTTCTGAGAGCTAAAAGTTGTCACAGAATGGAATTTCTCATGTGCCTGTGATATCAAAAGGTTAAGAGGTTTCAGACCGAGGAGGGAAGTAGCTGTCTTAAAGTTCAAGCGTTTTAAAAAGCAATGATTGAAGTAGTTCTGTTGCCATCTGTGCTGATAGGAAAACAGGAGCACTCACAGTCATTTCAGCTGTGAGGACGCAAGCTAATAATATAACCCAGTTAAAATGGTGTGTTCTCGACTGGTTGTGTGCCTACTGAAAAGCACTGCAAACAATGTTTTATATTTTATTAAATTTAACTCTCTTTTACCACTTGCAGTGGCAGCTCACGACGGCGAGATTACTATGACAGAGGGTACGATAGAGGGTATGATGATCGTGATTATTACAGCAGATCATACAGGTGAGGCAATATTATTTTACTACTTTTAAAATTGTGCTTCCTCATCTACGTTTCTACCTCTGTAAGTGTTAACCAGTTCATCCTACATAGGAATGGCCAAAATATTTTTGCACTCACTGTCATTTCTGGAATCGTACTGTGAAATCTTTACCGAAGTGACCGCTCAGTACAAGTCAGATTGAGAAATACGTTGTGACGTTTAACCTGTGGCATGAATTATTCCGTAATGTGCTCTTTTTCATCTGCATTAAGTTTTGAAAAGCAAAGTATGTTCTCTCTGCTTTCATTTTAAAAGAATCTTTTGTTGGTTCATCTGTTGGCATCGAAATGGTGGGAATACAGGTGCAGCTCTAACGTTAGAGGTGGTGTTATGGTGCCAACTTACATTTTGAGCGTAGTGTAGTAGAGAAAAAGTGGGAAAAGTCAGTGGTCACCAGTATCCCCTACTAATAATTATGGCACCTCAAATGTTGCAAAAAAATAAGGAATTAGGTATTGGAACGTTAACTGTTCTGTAGTGGACGCTTGCATTAAAAAAGCTTTTTTTAGCATACTCTGTTGGGTTGAATGTGTGTTTTACTTGGAGGGCTCACGCCACCTATTTCTGTCTGTCTTCGGTCTAAACTTGTGTGTTGGGTAGCATAGTAGGTAGCTGAAAGAGGTGAATATTCAGGTGGCAATACACATTGGAAGAGGGCGAGTAAAGTTGATACAAAATCTGCTGAAAACATGGTTGGTATGTAATTGGGTTTGGTGATGGAGCAAGTTTATCTTCTGCATTTTCCATTAAGACTGGCAACAAGACTTGTCCCCTGTGAAATCCTCGCAATTCCTGGGACACTATTAAGTTGGACACAAAGATAGGAGTTCATTTTTTTTTCTGGCTGTAGTTGCCAAAAAGTTCCTGTAGTTCTCAGATTCTATGGTAGTACTTCCAAAGTGGTTTGCAAAGCTTAAACGCGCTGGCAGTGGGTGGATTTATGATTGTTTCTAACCATATGCTCGTGGAAATAGATTAATTCAAATTGCATCATCACATTACAGCTCAAAGACAAAGGAAATAATATGTCTGTGATCTTAGCTTGCCGCGTACTCTTCTGTTGCTTTCTAGGTGTAGAAGAAAATACCATCTTTTACACTGGTATTGATAACTGTACGGTCACTGTCAGTGATTGAGGGCAGCTGTCTCCTACTTTCAGCCACTTTTTATTCCGTCCTGGGCTGTTGGTGTTGCTTCCAGTCTGTTTCTCCCCTCCCTGCCATGCTGTCACTGAAATTGGGTGCCTTCCACGGTGTTTAAGTGCTGCTGTGGACAGGGAGGGGATCAAGATGCTCCACATCATCAGCGAACGTGTGTTCAGAAGCATTCTGGTCATGTTTCTGGGTGCTCCTCCACCTCTAACAGTCCATTTTCTTGAAACTTCAGTGGCAAGTAAACTAAATGGCAAAGGCACCGAAGGACCATCAAAAGGTGTGGGGCTAATGCAGCGTTTGGTAAGGGGTTTACACCATTGGTCTTTCTTCTTGCACTTCTTCATAGTACAGCTTTCCTTATTCTTCCACAAAAGGTCAGTCGGGGTGTACTGGTTGTCCTTGAAATCTGTTGTTTCTTAAAATGTAATTTAGTCCTTGCGTAGATAATGGTATGACTTTAAGTCTTTAGTGCGCAAGGTGTTCTCTCATTCCTGAGAGTGAACAGCGGCTCAGATGTTGGAAAAACATTATCAGAAGTTGTAATTACGTGGGTTCTGGGTGCACGCTGGTGAGAATAGTTGGGGACTGGTAGTGCCTGGTAAGGCGTGGTGTGAGGAGGTGGGCTGTGTCAGGCGGTGTACTGGTCTGAGTGCAGTATATCAGAATTCCTGGCCATACTTTGGTCCAGCTCTTTGAGGCATTCATGTACTGGGAGATGGTCTGACCATCCTGCATTCTCTCCCATCCTCTGTGTGTTGTGAACCAGGGCTTTGGGGTGGAAATACTCAGAATATAGACAATTCCAGGAGGGGTGATTTCCACTTCCTATCTTTAAAAAAAAAAAAAAGAGGGGAGAGAGAAACCCACAAAACCCTCCACCCCAATGTTTTTAAAGCTCATTATCAAGGTTTTAAAGAACCTTGATAATGTCTTTTCCTAGCAGATACTGAGGGAGAGAAAGTAAGCCGCAAATGGTTTGTGTGTGGCTGCTTTAAAAATATTATGGCATATTGGTCATTTGATGGAGAGAGAAGAATAGTGTTGTGTATGTCAGGAATGGTTCCTTGAGGAAGGGAGAGTTAGAATTGTTAAAGATGCAGTAGAGCATTGCATGCTAGTGCTCCACCCTAGAAAATCCATTGGTAACAATTCCTTTGCCTTAAGGGAAATAAAATTTCAGATGGGAATTGTCATGTTAAGGCTTTTATTTTTCTCCTGCTTGCTGTGGGATGCTTAATCTTGGCTGGAAAAGTATCTAAACTGAAGAAGAACATTAAAAAACCCAAATTTGCAGACTGGTTATCTACCAAATGGAAAAGACTTAAAAAAAAAAAAAGAGGCCTGTTGCTTGAAAGTGTGGTGCAGTGTTTGGGATTCTTTGTCCTGCTTATGATTTATGGCCTTTTTTTGAGCTGCTGTGAGACATCTGTGGCAGCGACTCTTCCATAAACCAAACTTATTTGGTCTCCTCCTGGTAATGCTTTACTGTATCTAAATCTGTGGAGGTACCAGCCCAACCACTTAATGTTGTTAAATAATATAATATAACATACTGTTTCAGTTCTACACAGCTTCTATATAAGAAGTTGTACCTCAGTTCTTAAATGTCCTTCTTTAAACATGATTGTGAAGCATTAAAATGTGTGAGTGTGGGATTTTCTCCCTGCCTCCACCTTGGAATCAATTTTTTCCTCGGGACAGTGAATCGATCTTTCTACTTTAAATAAAAAAAAATAAGAGTACAGTTGCTTGCCTCGAGTGGGTAAGCATCTGAGAATAGAAATGGTCTGTGTACTGATCTTAAAATGCTGCTGGTTGAAGAATATGACATAATAAAATACAATATTAGTCAGCTGGAACATGAGTCCTCTTTAACTGCTCCTTGACACCAAGTGTAGCCAGCTCATTCTGGGAATACATAGAAATAAAGGTAATGAAGTAATTTAGCGTTCTACAGTGTGGGGACCAATGTGTCCTTGTCTTCACATCACTTTCCTGTACTTGATGATGCTTTTTGCTTGTAGAATGAAGTTCTTGTTTATTTTTAATTTTTTCAAAAGTCGTTCTGCTTTTGTATTTGCAGAGGAGGCGGCGGAGGAGGAGGAGGAGGATGGAGAGCTGTTCAGGACAGGGATCAGTTTTACAGGTACGACAGGGAAGCTCTTGGCATCTGGTCAACAGTGGAAATACTCTTACACAAGATATTTTTTGAGTATTCTCTGAATCATGTCTAGGGCTACAAAGACGATGAGGGACTGGAGCATCTCTCCTACAAGGAGAGGCTGAGGGACTTGGGTCTTTTTAGTCTGGAGAAGAGAAGACTGAGGGGGCATCTGATGAACACCTATAAATACTTAAAGGGAGGGCATCGGGAGGCCAGTCTTTTTTCAGTGGTGCCCAGTGATAGGACAAGAGGTAATGGGCGCAAACTTGAACGTATGAAGTTCCATCTAAACATGAGGAGGAACTTCTTCACTTTGGGGGTGGCAGAGCCCTGGAAGAGGCTGCCCAGGGAGGCGGTGGAGTCTCCTTCTCTGGAGACATTCAAAACCCACCTGGACATGTTTCTGTGGTACCTGCTCTGGGTGGACCTGCTCTGGCAGGGGGTTGGACTGGATGATCTCCAGAGGTCCCTTCCAACCCCATAGCATTCTGTGAATCTGTGCTATCTTTAAACACATTAACAGAACTTGGGTGGATGCTGAGCTCTTCAGTGAGCAGTGCAGTTCAAAGGTCCCCTCAGCGCAATGTAAAGGGGTGAAGTTAGTATAGGGACAGGTTAGTGCAGCTTGGTGCAGGAAAAACTTGTCATTGATGCCAAGAAATGAATGTCCTGAGTGTTTGGGGATTATTTTTACTTACTTGGAGATTAGTGGAATTAGACAAGGAAAGGCAAAACTTGGGAGTGCCTGGATTGGAGGGGGTTGGGAGTGGGGTTGGTTGTAACATTAAATCAACACTTTATCTCCAAACAAGTAATTCAGATTGAAAGTGAAGGTGTGACTTGGGTCGCGCTGCTTGTTTGGGCACTCTTGGCTTGAAACACTGAAGTCTCAGGTATTGTGAGTGCAAGAGAGCTTTTATTAGTCAAAAGTAACATTACTCTGACCCAGTAATAGAAAAAGAGTATTAAAAAAATTCAAATCTTTGTTATCCGCTAGAAATGTTGATGAGTGAGTTACGTGCTCATTAGCATTCCCAAGTACACTCTTGACACCAGGATTGGGTTCGAGGTCTCCGCATAAAGCTGCTGCCACAGGCTTTAATGAAGGGATTTTTTTGTTGCCCTCTTCTGCAGGAGGCGATCACCATCCCCGTACTACAGCCGCGGGGGCTACAGATCGCGATCCAGATCCCGATCCTATTCACCTCGTAAGTAGCTCCCTGATCGAAAGCAAATTTCCGCTTTGCCTGAACTACTTCTTTTGAGGTTTTGCATCCGTAAAGACTGTTCGACTTCAGTGTGGTTATTTTTTATTTTGGAACCACAGTTTCCTTTAATGTTTCGTTGAGCAACTGGTAACCTTGAGGACAGAGCAAATATTTAGTTTGCAAAAAAAATAAACCAGGTGGTACCACTTGTTTAAAAAAAAAAAAAGTCTTGAGGCACCTTTTTTTTTTTTTCTCCAAAACCCGGTCAAAGTAGGAGTTTGTTGTATGGTGACAGTTTGGTTACCTCTAGGACAGCAAGGCCAAATTCCCAAGCCTTGAACGTTCAAACGCTGAAACTTAACTCCCAATGTAACTTGCTAAAGAGGAGGTCAGCTTTATCTGAGGTTCCAAATAGTCCTTTTTTTTCTTAATTGCTTATTTGCATGGAAGATAAAGCTACATTTTGATGGCAGGTTAATAAAACACAATGGCATTCCTAGCGCGTTCCCTTTGTAAGGGATACAGAGTGGATTAATTGGTTATGTTCTCATTTTGAGTCCAAACGAAGATGAGTGTAACGGCTGTTACTGCCAGACAGGGAAAACCGACCACCGAGGGGACCGGTCATGCTCTGGATTCCCCTCGTGTGCGGAAACCCCAGCCCTGGGCATGGCAGGAATTGGGGGTTTTCTGCCCAAAGGACTGTACTGGCTGGACTTGGTCATAGACAAGTCCTAAGGCTCTAGAATTCCATCCAGAGTTGAGGGATGGCAGTGAATTTAGACAAAACTCTTTAAAAATCTGTCAATCCTTGGAAGTTTAATAGCATATATATTTGTTTGTTTGTTTGTTTGTTTTTTCAGGTCGCTATTAAAGCATGACACGTAGAGGAATTCCTAGCTACAGCCTTTGAGTTGAAACTGCAAGTTTGTGGACAATATTTTTATTGTCTCTTCTGTTTAAACAAGTGACCAGTGCCTAGTGAATAGGTGACTTTTACACCTTTTATGAAGACTACTTCTGTGATGTTCAATGCTGTTTCATTCTGCATATTTGTGTAGTTTGGTGCTTTGTTTCAAGTTGTGTTTTGAAAGGAGTACGTTTTGCATGTATTTTTTTAGTCTCAATTTTGACTCCTGAAAGGTTTCTATTGTAAAGACAAACTGTTCAGTTAGTTTTTTCTACTGATTCCAAGGTATTCTGAAGATCAAAACCTGTGTAAAATGCTTTCAAAAAGTAAAAAAATAAAAATAAAAAGTTTTGTTTTTTTTTCTTTTCCTACTTTTGCGAAGTGTAAGTTACGAGTTGAGAAGAGACTACGCCACTTGTGCTGTGTATTCTGGAGTAGTGTTTAAAGCCCAGAAGTAAGATTCAACCCCCGTTCAGTGTTGCTGGGTAGTTGTTCTCTAAGTGTAACACCTCCAGGTGTGCGAACCCCGTGCGTGGAGACCTCTGCCTGCAGCTGTGCAGTGGCAGGAGCCAGGACCCTCTGTGGGCAGCGCTGTACGTGTTTGGAGCAAGACTTGCAGTAAACTCCGGGTGATGCCGTCGAGGTGGGTGAGCTGTTGGCAGATGATGGACCTTTGAATAAGGAGAGGGGCTTCTGTGGACGTAGGGCTCCATGCGCTTAGAGGAGGCAATGAAATAACATTTTGACCACTTTGATTTTTCTTATTTCTTCACTTTTGATTGTCCCTCTTCTGAAGAGTGCAACTTTATCCACATGTGCAGCTAAAATGCAATAGAACTCAGATTGCGCTTACAGGAACACTCTCTGCAGGATTTGAAGGTGCTTTTCTCAGACTAGACCTTCCCTTCCGCCTTGTGCTGTATCAAGCAGTCATCAAGCATGGAGGACCAAGAAAACAAGAGTGGTGAGATGCTGGGCTACATCTGCCACTCTTCTCTCGGCTTTTGAACACAAGTTCCTCTACGTTTTTTTTTTTTCCCTGCGTAGCAATTTCTGTACTTCTTTCATGGTCTGAGAGGACCTGCAGCCTCTTGACCTTTATTTGGTGCTCTCCCTGTATGGGAAGGGGAGAGGCAACTGCTCTCTGTGCCTTTCTGTGCCGTGTCTCAGCAGCAGCCTCCGTCATCTCTTGTCTCACTGGGGTTTCCAGATCTAGTTAGATCCTCGCGTGGAAGTTCTCAGCAGCTTTACTCTTAACTCGAGTAATTTCTGATTCTGCTGTGAGTTCTTCCAGAGGGAGGGTGGCAGGATGGAGCAGGATGGCAGAGAGTGTTCCAGAGGTTGGGCTGCTGTGGCTTTAGGTGGTACCATCGTGCTGATTTCTTCCTGAGCAGCATCTCGTGCTTGCCCTGGTTTGGTTTTCTTAAGTCCTGCTGAGCTGAAGGTTTTCCTACAGCCACTTCCAGGAGCTTGCAGCGGAGGATGGATGATGAGGAGCCGGACCCTGCAGCCTTCCTTTCCTTAGAGAATTTAAAATGTGGCTGCATGAGCTGGCACTTAGTTGGAAAGAAACATGCCACCAAAGCCACCACAGGCTGAGATTTAAGTGATAAGCCTGTTTTACCCCAAAATTTTTATTCAGTGGGAATACTGTAACAATTCTGCAGCTTAACAAGAATCCAGAGGTAATCTGGGGGCAAGTGCTGGTGTGCTCCGAGCTCCATCCCGTTTCTGTTGGGAACAGCCAGGCATTCGCTGGCCCACGATGGATAAATGGCACTTGGGGTTCTTCATGAAGTGCTTCTGTCACACCCCTAGTAAATCTGTGCAGTTAGATCTACGATCCAATTATTTTTTAATCTTGGGTTGGAGGAGATGCATTGAGCTTTCCACGTTGGTTTATATTATTAATTTTTTTTGTGTAGAAATACCGGTGCACTCGTTTCTGGACTCAGAAAATGATGTTTTCTACTGATGCAGGGAAGAAAAGGCTTTTCCCTTTTGCTCTCGGAGGCAGTTTGGCAAATTACGTGCAATGGCACGAGGCAGAAGAAACAAGCCCTGCAGGGGAAGGAGGCTGACAGCAGCACGTCAGGGAGGTTTCTACAAATACCTGGGTATATTTTTGTGTCTCTTTTCATGGTCCAGAATGGACAACAGGATGTCAGCAGCGATTTGTTTTTTTAGCTGTCAGCAGTGTAGGGCCGGGTTGGTGCTCCCGTTTACATGTCCCCTGTGGTGGGAGCATCCCTGGGAATGGTGGCAGGGTGTTCCTGGGTTCGGTAGAGCTGACCTCTCTCTGATGGTCTCTTTGTTCTCCTGACCACATTTTCTTAGTCATGGTCTTGGGCTTCCTTTGAATCACTTGGGCAGAGGTTGACAAACGTGGAGTGGAGAACGTGTGTCCTTCAGTAAGCGTCGTCTTAGTCAAATCAGGATTTCACAACTGGTGGTGGGGCAGCTGAGCTCATCCCACGGCTTCTTGCTGCCAGGAGAGCATCATCCCACCCCTGCCCCACACGGTGGTACCCGGTTCTTGTGGTGCTCCCTGCTCCGCTCCGGGTGAAAACACCCTTTTCCTCCCCAAAGGGTGCAAAGGAAAGGGGGCTGTGGTGTCAGTGGGAGGCGGCACGCCGAGCTGCACCCTCAAAATCCATTTTAAATCCATTTTGTTTTAACGTAATCCATTTTCTGAGGTTTGGGAAAGCACTGGCTGCAGCGCTGCAGCGGGGAGAGCCTTTTGTCTGGGTGTTTCCTGCTGCTGAATCACTCCCCACGGCTCCTCCTCGGTCCAGAAAGAGCCCCTGGTCAGATGCTCCCCAGCGTGTGTGTCATGTTGCCCTGCGAGGCAGGGATGACGGATGGCTGTGGTATGTGACCATCTGAATCACTGCTGGGTGATGTCCTGACGCTCTGCCGGCGCCGAAGGCAGGAACTCGGTGCAGGGGAGGGGTTGGGTACCCCCAACCTCAGCAGAATTCCCCCCCACACACATACACAGCAGGGGAGCATCCTCTGCCCCCGCGGCTGCCCCAGCAACATCTGTGAAAGGCCATGCCCTTTGCTGACCTGTTTTCCCGGCAAGAGTAGAGCAAATAATAAAAAAAAAAACTAACCAAAAAAGCCTTTAAAAGCATGTGGAAAAAGGAAACCGGGAGATGTTTGTGCCCTCTCCCCACCCCGTGCAGGTGGAGTTTCCTCTGGGTCCATTTGTGCCTCCCCCAGTGGGAGAGGTGCTCCAGCCCCCACCCAACCCCACAGCATCTCTCTGCTATCCCCCACCCTGGGCACGAGGAGGGTCCCTGAGGGGTGGCGTAGCTGGAGGGAGCCGCTGAACCAGGCTTGATACCCTCCGGGGTAGTCATGGTTTTGGTATATTCAGGAAAAACAACATTAAAGGTGGCTTACAAATAGAAATTAACTTGAAACTGGGTCTTGAGAGCATCTTAAAATGGGAAGGAGGGAGGGACAGAGGGAGGGATGTGACTGTTCCGGCACCCCTTGCACCAGCAGTGCAGCAGCTCTCTCCTGAACCTCACGAGTTCCTAAAAATCCAATTTTTTTTCCCCAGTAACCCCTTAATTTGGGTTCAAGCAACTTATTTTGTGGTTCACGTTTCAGTTCCAGCAAATCAGTGGCACAAAAGGCAGGGACTCCCACCCTGACGGAGCTGCTTTCCCAGCCAAGAGAGGCCGATCCTTCTATTTTCCCTGCTTGGATGTGATGGGTAGGGCTCGCTGGGGCGGCCATCTCTGGCCTTGCCTTGGTCCCAGGCATCCCTACCTTCAGGATCACCTCAGGAGAGCCAGGAAAACGCTGAGCCTGTTGGGAAGGAGCTGCTGGGACATCACGACTGCCGGCCTCTGTCCATCCTTCCCATCCTTAAGAACTTCCAGCGTTATTTTTCAGTTGTGCTGGACCCCTGTACGGGTGTAATTAATGGAGACCTAGTCATTAATTCAACCACCCTTCCATACTCGTTACCTTCCATCTCCCCCTTCCCAAGTTTTAAGGGCTGATGACCTGAAAGCTTCCAAAATTCCCTTCGTAGTGAGTAGATTTTCAGTGGTGCCCTAGCGAATGGTCAGCAAAGCGACTCCCTCGGGGGCTTGTAAAGTACAGAAACATTTTTTCCACTAAACTCTGAATTATTTTTCCTTCCATTTTCACTCAGTTTGTGGTGGATAATCCCACCCTGCCGAGGAGGGCACTGCTGACTGCGGCTGGTGCTGTGATGCTCTTCCCTCATCTCCAGAGCAGCTGCTCCCTTTTCTTGCCTGGGAGGATTCTAAAAGCCGAAAGAGACTTTCAAGAAAATTCATCAGTGAATGGTTTGGGCTGGAACAGACCTTAAAGCCCACCCAGTGCCACCCCCTGCCCTGGGCAGGGACATCTCCCACCAGACCAGGTTGCTCCAAGCCCCCTCCAACCTGGCCTTGAACCCCTCCAGGGTTGGGGCAGCCACAGCTTCTCTGGGCAACCTGGGCCAGGCTCTCACCACCCTCACAGCAAAGAATTTCTTCCCCACATCTCATCTCAATCTCCCCTCTTTCAGTGTCAAACCCTTCCCCCTCCTCCTATGGCTCCCCTCCCTGATCCAGAGTCCCTCCCCAGCTTTCCTGGAGCTCCTTCACTGAATTTCACTGAATTTTTTAGAGTTGGAAGGGACCATAGAGATCATCTAGTCCAACTCCCCTGCCGAAGCAGGGTTGCCCAGAGCATGTTACTCAGGACTGCATCCAGGTGGGTCTTGAAAATCTCCAGAGAAGGGGACTCCACACCCTCCCTGGGCAGCCTGTTCCAGGGCTCTGGCACCCTCACCGGAAAGAAGTTTTCCCTCCTATTTGAATGGAACTTCCCATGTTCCAGCTTGTGCCCGTTGCCCCTCGTTCTATTGCTGGCAACCACTGAAAAGAGTCCGGCTCCATCCTCCTTCAACCCACCCTTTAGATACTTATAAGCATTGATAAGGTCTCCCCTCAGCCTTCTCTTCTCCAGGCTAAAGAGTCCCAGCTCTCTCAGCCTTTCCTCATCAGGGAGATGCTCCAATCCCTTAATCATCTTTGTTGCCCTTCGCTGGACTCTTTCCAGTAGTTCCCTATCCCTCTTGAATTGGGGAGCCCAGAACTGGATGCAGTATTCCAGTTGTGGCCTCACCAGTGCAGAGTAGAGGGGGAGAATGACTTCCCTCGACCTACTAGCCACACTCTTCCGTACGCAGCCCAGGATCCCGTTGGCCTTCCTGGCCACAAGAGCACACTGCTTGCTCATTGGCATTTTGCTGTCTACCAGGACCCCCAGATCTTTCTCTTTGGAGCTTGGCTCCAGCAGGTCCACCCCTAACCTGTATTGGTGCCTGACATTCTTCTTCCCCAGGTGCAGGACCCTACACTTTTCCCTGTTGAACCTCATGAGGTTCTTCCTTGCCCAGCTCTCCAGCCTGTCCAGGTCTCGCTGGATGGCAGCACAGCCCTCTGGGGTCAGGGACTGGAAGGGGCTCTAAGGTCTCCCCGGAGCCTTCTCTTCTTCAGGCTGAACCCCCCCAACTTTCTCAGCCTGTCTTCTCCACCAGCCCCTCAGCATAGCGAGTAGGTGGTCCGGCCAGTTTTCCTCCCACCACATAGAATCGTTTTAGGTTGGAAACAATCTTTAAGATCATGGAGTCCACCCATCCACCCCTGGGAGCAGGCTATAACCCTGCTGTCTTTGGCCACAAAGGGTTTTCTTGGCTGCTGGCAGAACCGCAGCCAGAGGTTACGTTTGGCCACCGATGCTTTTGCGTCCCCTCCGGCTGCTGGAGGATGCCTGCGCTTCCCTGACACCTGGTGGCAGTGGGAGATGGCTCCCGGGGGACATCTCCCTTGGGATCATCCCCAAGTCCAGCTTGATGCCAGCTCTGCCAAGAACACCGCAACTTCTGGAGCCTCTACTGATGGAAATGTGATGGTTTCACTGTTTCCTTCCTGCCGGCCTGAGTCAGGACCCACCTTTATCCCATTCCCAACACGGTTTGGGGATGGATGCTCCAGCTGAGGGATCCAAGGAAGGATCCCAACAGGGATCCCCCAAAGCATCTGTTAATAGGAGCCTGACCACTGCCCTGAGGGCAGGTCCCAGTAAGACCAGTCTATCAGAAAAGGGTGATGAAACCTGGTCAATCCAGACCCGCCTGCTGCAGGGACAGGCTTACCAAAGGCTCGGGATGAAGCAGAGTTGTGGGCCAACCCACTTATCCCCAGCTTGGAGAGGACTCGGGAATGCCCCGGGCCAGCCCGGGGTGGATGTGGTGTCCCCAGGTGTCTGTCCTGCTTCCTCCCAAAACTCCCAGCCGAGGAATGGCACCACCTCCTCTTGTTCCCCTGTCTCATCCACCAACCACGCAGGGTTTTTTTTCCTAATTTCTCCTGGTTTTTCCAAGCAGCCCTTCACTCACACAGGCCCGTAATCTCGCCCTCCTCCAGACTAAACAATCCCTCCTTCAGCCTTCCCTCGCTCCCACGGTGTTTTGTTCTTTTTTTATCAGTCTTGCCGCTGCCTCCCGGACTCATTCCGTATCAGCATCTCTTTTTGGAGAGGAATGATCTCGCCATTCATCCCACCTGCAGGGCTGCCCTTAGGACCTCATTTTCTTTCGGCGCTCTTACATCTTCCTGCACGAACTTCCCGTGACCATCTCATCCGGACCAAGACCGGTCCACCATAACTCTGGGAAAGAGAGCGCTGGCTCCGTAGGGTTGGGAAAACATCTGAAGGAGGTTGTGGAGCTCCTTGTGCAGAGTCAAAAGCCAGGGGTGGGAGGGATGAGATCATGCAGGTAATCACAGGGGACTTCCTAAGTCACCTCCAGCTCCCGCAGAAGACCAAGTGACGAGTCATCAATGAGTATTGCAACCTGTGGGCACTAATTACTCCGGAAACCTCGGCTTTCTCCTGCCGCTTCCCAGTGGCAATGACTCCACGGGATGGAGCAGCAGCTCCCTGCCCCATTACCGCCGATAGCTCATCACCAAGGATGAATTAATAACCTGAAGGAGGGTAAGTTGTTTTTTTTTTTTAAAAAAAGGACATCATCAACACGTTTCAGCCTAAAAGCACCCCAAAAAGGCGCTGGGGGTGGAAGAGCCCCCAGCCCCGCCGCCCAACGGCAGCCCGGCAGGAGCCGCACTGAAAGCGAAGACGAAGAAATCGGAGGAGAAAGGATTCTTCTCCCTTTGCATCATCGCAGTCCAACCACATCTATTTTTGCTGCACGCGTGGCATCAAGCACCCGTCACTGCTATTCCTACTCCATCCAGCACCTCCGCATGACAGGGGAAGGGTGGCAGCGGGATGGAGGGCGGCAGAAGGGAGCGGGGCTTTTAATTGCTTAAAATGCGGGGAATTAAATCACCGCCCTTCATCCCCCTTACCCCCCCCCCCAGTAAAGGATGACTGGCCCCGGGGCACAACGCTCCGCTCCAAGGCCACTTGTCCCCTCACGTCAGCCAGTATTACTTCTGCACCTTAATTTAGTCTCCGGTGACGGCCGGGACGCGCTCCCATAAAGATTTGGGTTTTGTATTCTCAAGAAGAAAGAGAAAAAAAGGTCATTTAACCTGCAGCATCCTGCCCTCGGGGGGGGGGTGGGGTGGATGAGGCAGGTCGTGACACCAACTCTCGGTCGCTTGAGGACATCCTTCAGCAGAGCCCCCAAGAGCCACGTGCCCCAAAAGCTACCGCAGCCGTCTGCTGCCGGGCTGAGAACGTGCAAAACTCAGTGCCGGGATGTCGGAGCACCGGAACCCCGTTTCTTGAAGCCTTTTGGAAGACACCAAAGTGGGCGGCAATGGCAAAATCCGACCTGGGCTGGGGTGGGTTTGCGCAGTTGTGCTTTCCAAAAAAAGCGCGTTTAATGCAGGTTTTTATTTATTTACTGATTTATTTTTTTTTTTCATCTTGGTTGAGGTGTGAGGTGGTTTCCCTCTCCCTGAAGGAAACCCCTGACCTGGTTTGGAGCTAGGACGGAGCGGGATGTGGCAGGGGAACAGCGGGCTGACTGTCCCTCCCGGTTTGAGGGCGGACTGGCCAGTGAAAGGAAGGACACTGGGGGAACTGGGGAGCGCTGGGCTGGCGGGCAGAGGCGTTGGGGTGCCCCTTCTGAGATGGGCTGGGACCCCTCTCCGCGGGTCCCCGGGGACAGCCGCTTCTCCGGCCTCTGTGCCCCCCCCCGCCCCCGGGGAGGGGACCTGACTCCGGTGTCCCCCTCCCCATCCCCCGTCCCGTTCCCCCCGTGGCGGGGACATCCCCACGGCGGGGGAGGATCGCTGTCTCTGCGGCTCCACCTGCTCGCCAGCCCCGCCACCCGACGGGGCGGCCTCGGGGCCGGGCTGGCCGCGCCGGCGGGGGGGGAAGGCGGGCCGGGCTGGGCTCGGCGCGGCTCCTCCCGCTGCCCGCCGCCGTTGCAGGCTCCTGCCGGGGCCGGGACCGGGGCTTTGGGGACAGGGCGGGTGGCGCAGAGCCGTTACCCTCCCGTCCCCGCCGTCCCTTACCGGGGAGGAGCCGGGGGAGAGGGGAGGCGGCGGCGGCGGCGGGGGTGGGGGGGGGGGGAGAGAGGGGGGTCTCTCTCCCCCCATGAAGCGCCGGAGGATGAACAAGCTGTACATCGGGAACCTCAGCCCCGCCGCCACCGCCGAGGACCTCAAGCAGCTTTTCGGGGAGAGGAAGCTGCCCCTGGCCGGCCAGGTCCTGCTCAAGTCCGGCTACGCCTTCGTGGATTACCCGGACCAAAATTGGGCCATCCGGGCTATCGAGACCCTCTCGGGTAAGCCAAGACCCGCACACCCCCCCTCCCCCGCCCCCCCCGCCTTCCTCCCGCATCCCCCCCACACCCCTCTCCGGGGCTCCCCCATCCCCTGACCCCTCGTCCCCGACCATCCCCGCCGCTCCGCTGTCTCCCCCCCCCCCCCTTTCCCGTTCCCTTCCCCGCGGCCGCCCCGGCTCTTTCCAACCCCGCCGATTTTTCGCTGATTTTTTTCTTCGATTTTATTAAGAGGCGAGCGGGCTGCGAGCCCCCCGACCCGCCGCCCCCCCGGCACCCGCTCCCCCTCGGGAAGCATTTTACGAGGTGCCCGGTCCCAACTCCCCGGGGGAGCGGAGCAAAAGGCGGCCGAAGGGGCGGCTGGGGGCCGGCGGCGGCGGCGGCAGCGCAGGCAGGGTACCGGCAGGGCGGGTACCGGGAGGGGGGGGTTGGGGGGGGGGGGGGGGGTGGAGGATGGAGAGGGGGGGGTGGTACGGGACGGGGATGGTTGGGGGGGGGTGCGGTCTGCCCCCGGGGTGATGCTGAGCACCCCGCTTGTCTCCGCAGGGAAAGTGGAGCTGCACGGCAAAGTGATGGAGGTGGATTATTCCGTGCCCAAAAAGCTCAGGTAAACCCCTCGCCATCACCGCCCCCCCCCCCAAGCCCCTATCCCACCCGGGTATGGGTGGGGGGGAGGGGGGGTACCGGGAACGGGAAAGGGAAGGAGGAGGAGGAGGAGGAGGAGGGGGGGGATGAAGGCGGGAGCCCCACCGGGTTTTACTTTCGCTCCGGAAAGCGGAGGCGGGGGAAGGGAGCTCCCGGCCCACGCAGCGCTCCCACGGGCCGGCATCCACCCCCACGGGGGGCCCGGGGGGGCCCGGGGGGTGTCCCCCCCCGCCGGGCCCAGCGGAAAACGGCTGCTTTTGGAGGGGAAAAAAAAGCCAGAAAACCCCCCTTTCCCCTCCGCTTTCTCCGTGGGATTTACACCCAAGGAGGTGGCGCGCAGCAGATGATACTGTTTTTAATCAGGAATTCGGCAATTTGCCCCTCCCAGACCCCCCCTTTGCGCCGCCAGAGAAGCCAGAAACTATATATTCTATCTAGTTTTATGTTCTAGTTTTATATTCTAGTTCTATGTTGCGTCGAAGCGCGCCCTCTCCTTTTGCTCAGGTGTCGGGGCGCGCTCGTGTCACACAAAACCCAACCCGGGACCGCGTTGCGTAGCTGCCTTCTCCCGAGACGTGTGTGTGTGTGTGTGTGTGTCCCCAACATCTATTGGGATAAAAGGCCCGGAAAAATACCCCAGCCTGGGGAATTTGCGGTGGTTTGGCCCAGAGGTTTGGCCCGTGATTGACGTTGGGATTATTAATTTTGAAATTAAGAAATTACGGGGCGAGGGGGGATGTGGGGGGGGGGGAAACGCTGTTGTGTAATTGAGGCTCGGTGGGGGGAACGGCTCGTGCCCGGCATCACGTGTGCCGGAGCGGGATTTCTTCTCCGTCAGGGATCACACGCTCTCTTTACCTTAAAAACTCTTAAAAAAACAAGCCCCCGAAAAATTTCAAATAAATCCCAATTGTCATATTTCTAAGCCAAATCTCTGCAGCAGCCTCCGGCTGGGCTGCCGGGGGGGTTTTTAGGAATGACGGAGCCAGAAATTGGGAGTTTGGGAAGATTGTATGGGACTTGACCTTTACTGTGTACGAAGGGGATGTAAACAAGGAATTAATCTTTACCTAAATTCTCCGTCGGGCTGGGGTGCTGCTGCTTTTCTTTCCGAGTTTCAAAAGGGGGAAAAAAAATTAAAATAAAAAGACATTTAAACAGCCCAGAAATAAATGCTGATTTATTTTGCATCAGTCTGTTTTCGGCTGGCTCCAAGTTTTCTATTCCGGCTCGGCTCCCAAGTTTCCTCAGATGATTGAGATCGAATTTAAGCTGATATCTGTTTTTCACAGCTAAAAAAAAAAAAAAATATATATATATGTATATATAGTGCTTTATATTAATATATCCAGTTGTGGGGGCCGTGTCTTTGCCTCGGTAGGTTATAGATTTTATTTTTGCAATGTGATTTTTGGCAGGGAACAGAGCCTCATGTGGTCATGTTTTTATGCCCCCCCCCCCCCACTCCTTTAAATGTGTAGAAAATCCAGTTTTTGTAGTTGCAGTCGAGTCCCAGGGAGGTGGTGAGATTTCAAGGGGGCTCCATCGAGTAAAAAAAAAAATGAATTTATGTTTTAATGGGGTTTGGGGAACCCGAGCCCCTCTTGGCTCTGGTCCCCCGGCGTTTCTGCGTCACGGGGATGGGAAGCAGGAGGTGCCGATGCCCGCGTTCACCTGTGGAGCTGGATTTTTAGAACCAAATACAATTTCCCGATGGATTTATATGCCTATAAATCCGGTTCGGTAAGAAATGGGCTGGAAAAGAGCCCCGACATCTGGACGTAGGGCAGAGATTTCCTCGAGGTGCCGCCGGGAGCTGCTGGCAGGGGGTTGTTGCTGTTTCTCCGAAGGCAGGAGTTCAGCCTGCGGGAGATGGGAAGGAGCGGGAATCCTGCCCGCTCCCCCGGATCTGCCTCTCAGGAGTTAAAAATCAGCCGTTCTGCTGCTTTGGGCTCCTATAGGAAGGAGCCAACAGTGTCTCGATTGTGTTTTTTTTTCCCCCTCCCCTTGTATATTCTGTATCGCGCCTTGGAGAATGAAAGAAAAGAAAAAAAAATCACCCTGTTTTGGTTCTTTTTTTTTTTAATCAACATTTAAAAAATTTTAAATATTAATTTTTAAATTGATTTTGAAATTCGGCGGGAGCAGAGAATACTTCCCCGTGCTTAAAGCAGGGGCGATGCAATCCTGCTTCGAGAGTGTTTTGTATCCGGAGCGTGGCGGTGAGGGGAGCATCGCTGTTGGTTGTGCATCCCTGAAGTCTCTGACAATCCTGTTAATGGGAAAGAAAGGTGTAAAAAAAAAAAAAAAAAAAAATATTGGGATGGGTTGTGAAATATGGAAAGTAAAACTCCACTCCAATAGTGACTTTTATCCAAGGACTGGATAAAAATGATGAGTTTCATAAGTAGCGAAGCCCTGTTTAATGTCGTCAAACCAGGGAAATGTCCAGGTGCCCGATCGCGAAGGTGCCTTTGAATTTCTGCTTCTGCCAGGATTTTCAGCAGTGAGAAATAAAAGCAGGAGGGACGTGTGAAGAGTGCGGAGGGGGAGGCTGGAAATCTCTATAATATTAAAAAAAAAAAATTTGGCTCTTTTAGTAAATGGCAGAACTTGGGTGGTTTTGCCCCAGGCGGCGGTCGCTGGAGGGGTAGCGATGAGCAGCTTTGCTGATTTTTATGGGATCTTCAGGATTTTCTCCTATTTCAAAAGGTATTATCCTTAAATAAGTTTCCTCTCTCAGGCATCAATTCAGTTCTCGTTTCCGTGTATTTTCGCTTTATTTATTTATTTTCCCTCACCTCTTTGTTTTTAAACCGAAATGCTGGGGAGGTTAAGGCTTGGAATAAATGTACGAGCCCTCTCGTTTCCCCATGGGCAGCCCATCGTTTCTGGCCTTATTCTTAATTGCTTGTCATCGATGAGGTGCTTAATTAGGGGCGAGGAAATCCTTGTGCAAACCGGTTGCTTTGCCAGGAAAAGCCACCAGCCCCTCTTCACCTGCGCGTCTATAAATACACCCGAGGGGCAGAGAAAACGCTCCCCTGGCGTTCCCCTTCTCGTATCTCTGAACTTCAAAAATATCTTTAATTTAAAAAAAAAAACTAAATTAGAGAAACTTAAAGAGCCAGAACAGATCTTTCTCCGGCCGCAGCGTGGGGAGGGTTTGCTTCCCTTCGCCCAGAGAATTAAACTTGCCGGAGGTGTTCTGGTGTGTGGTGTATGTTGGGTTACGCTGGATTTCGGGTGGAATTCAGAGTCCTAGAAGAGGGGCTGCTCTCAGTCCCGGTCCAGCTCTTAGATGTACATATTTAATATCTTTTAGTGTCTTTTCAGTTTGTATAAATTACTTTAAATCCTAAAAGATTCATTATTATTTAGTATCTTTTATGTATATATAAGTAAAAGATACTATATATAAAGATACTATATATAAAGATACTATATATATGACACTATACTTTTACTATATATAAAAGATACTTTAAAATATGTTTATTAAAAAGGATACTTTGTATATATTTGTATATATTTATATGTATTTTTATACATATTTATATGTGTTTGTATATATATATACACACACAAATATGGCATTGCCAGGGCGATGCTGGAGGGATCAGGCATGGGGAAACCCCCTCCTGCTCCCCACTGGGTTTCCCATAGCTCCTGGATGCTGTTCCCTGTGGAAAAACCAGGAGAAACCCCTTGGAGATGATCCTTTCCCAGTCAGACTCCGGCGCTTGTTATTGCTGGGTGCGACGCCGTCACTCGTTTTATTTTATCTGTTTTGGGCTGTGGGTGAACTGGGAGCTGGTGGCTTCCCAGTTGGTTTATTTTTCTTTCGCCGCCTTTCGCTTGGTTCTTCGCCACCTGTTGGGGTGCGGGGATGGGAGCGGGGGTGACATCGGGGATGGGAGCAGAGTGGCATTGGGGATGGCAGCGGGGTGACATCGAGAGGCAGGGACTGGAATGGGGTGGCATCGACACGCGGGACAGGCCGTGGAGGATGCAGGGGGGGGTCACCAAGGCCATTAATTACCAGTTATTTTTGTCGTTTTATGGTTCCTCCAGCGGTGTGAACTCGCCCTTCTGCCCCGTTGGCTGTGGCGTTGATGCCCTGCCTGCCCTCCCTCCTCGGGAAGAGGCAGGTGCTGGGGCTGGGGGGGACAGTGGGTGGCTTTGGGTAGCAGAGGACAGGAGCACGGGGTGCCTGGCCACAGCAGGGCTGGCAGCGTGCCGGGCTGGATCCTGCACCGGGCTTGGTTTTCCCCTTCCTCCCCATGTTGAAACGGGGATACGGGGGCTGCCTTCTTCCCCCTTCCCTCTTCTCCCCTCTTTCCCCCACCTTTTACCCCTCTTTATTTTCCCCCCCTTTATTTCCCCCCCTCTTTATTCCCCCTCCCCTTTATTCCCCCTCCTTTATCCTCCCCTCTTTACTCCCCCTTCTATATTTCCCTCCCTTTACTCCCCCCCTTTATGTATTTCCCCCCCTTTATGTATTTCCACCTTTATATTCCCTCCCTTCATATTCCTCCCTCTTTATTTCCCTTCCTTTATATATTCCCCCCCTTTTATTCCTCCCTTTTATTTGCCCCCTTTATTTCCCCTCCTTTATATAGATTCCCCTCTTTATATAGATTCCCCCCTTTTATTTCCCCGTTTTATTTCCCCCCTTCTATATTTCCCCCCAGTTTTTTTTCCCACCAGTCCCTTTTTTTTTTTCCCCCCCTTTCCCCGCCCCCCCCCCCCCCCCCCCCGCCTTAATCCTGGAAAGCCGTGACAGATGGGAGGTTATTTCCCATTCCTCCCTATTGTTAATACACCCCCAGCTGATGGGGGCTGGATCCATCACGTGCCGCCCCCCACCGGCCCCATCCCTGGGCAGGTTGTTCGTCCTGCAGAAGAGGACAGGGCTTTAGCCATGAACGGATTTTAATTCCTTAAGAGCGTCAAGGCAAAGCCCCCGGGCTGGGAGGGGAACTGGAGCAGACACATCCGCGATGCTCTTGGCAACTGGTTGAAACTGGGGCAGCTCTTTAATGCTTATCCAGCCCGGCGCTGACGGAGCCGTTGCTCATTAAGATCCGCTGCTGGGTGGGGTTGGGCGAGAGCAAAACTTGATGATGATGACCCCGATAGTCCAAAAAAAAAAAAACAAACCTATAATAATAATAATAATAATCAAGAGAGGCAAACCCAACAGGTGCTTTCTTCCCTGCCTGGCTTGGGGAGTGTGCCCGCCGCTGGCTCCAAGCTGCTGGCTCTGAAAAACTGAGGTGGGACTGAGTTTGGTCCCCACCTGATGATGAGCATCATTTCCTGGAGGTGTTTTCTTGCCTGGGACAAAAATTTCATAAAGGCGGCAAGGCCGCCAGGGGGACTCTTGGTTTCCAGTATGTTTGCCCTCTCTTTCCCCACCCCTGCCCAGCCCAGTTCTCTTTAAAACTGATTTTTATTTAAATAGGAGCTGCCACACAGTGTTTTCTCTGCCCTGAGTGGATCTGAGGTGGAAGGTGATAAAATCCCTTTATGGCTTTATTACAGTAAGATATTACAGAGCTTGAATAGAAAAAAAAATACTCAATTTTAGGGCAAAGAGTGGTGAAGCCGAACCTTCCACCCCCTCATAAGGCTCATATTTAAGCCAGCTTGGTGAAATGGAATTTCTGGTTCACTCCTGGGAGGGGAGGTGGAGGTGCAGGTGCAGCCCCTCTGGAGCAGGAGGTGGTGGGGATGGTGGGTGGTCCACAGAGGTGAAGCCCCTCTGGATAAGGAGAGTAGAAGGTGGTGGGGGGTGGTGGGTGGTCCACAGAGGTGAAGCCCCTCTGGATAAGGAGAGTAGAAGGTGGTGGGGATGGTGGGTGGTCCGTGGAGGTGAAGCCCCTCTGGATAAGGAGAGTAGAAGGTGGTGGGGGGTCCATGGAGGTGAAGCCGGATGGGCAGGGGAAGGATGGGCAAACATGGGGAGGGCCCGTGGAGGTTGGGCAGGGTGTTTGGTGTCTTGTTTTCCTTGTTTTCCTGAGACACAGCGTTGTCTCATCTTCATTCTTCCACCTCTGTGTCCCTGGATTTTGGGGGTGGCTGTTACCCCTTATTTCCGTGGAAGCTCTGGGAGGGGAAGCCACAAAGCCGTGTGAGTACCGCTGCATATCCGGGCCGCTGGAAGGGGAAACGTGTGCCAAAACCACCCCAATTCACCCGATTCTGGGGAATAAACCACAAGTTTTAAGGCATCTTCTGTTTTGCATCATCTTTGCATCATCTTGCTTGATGTCAGCAAGTATAGGTATCTGCACAGGGCACGTGAAGCTCTTGTCCGTGGACATCAGCTGGTGATGCTGGTGGGGCACGGGTGGCCGTGGGTTTTTCCGTCCCCTTTCCCTGCACGGTTGAGACGTCGACCTCACGATTTCGGTCTAAGGGATGTATGAAATACAGCACAGCTCCGCCGTGAACTATTTCACGAACCCAATTTACAGCCTCCCTTCGAGCTGGCTCCTTCATCCTGCATGTGATGCTGGCCAGCACGTGGTACCCGAAACCCAGCTCTGGGATGGAGGAGATGTTTCCTCCTCAGGCTGGGATAGCCGCTACTACGCAGGACCGTTTTTGGTTGAATTCAGCAGGGCTGAATTGAGGTGAACCTATAGAAATCTGGTTTCTTTAGCAGTTGAGGCAGATGCTGGGTTAACACCGGGCATTCTCTCCTGGGCTGGGCACCGAGATGGCTGGTGGGTACGTGCAGGGAGGGAAGAGCAGGAGGGTGATGCAGAAGGACACGGCTCTCGTGGTTATCTGAGGGCAGCTCGCTATGGCAGGGCCAGTTGCACCACATAATTAAGTATTTTTCCACAAACTCCGTGCCTGTAGTTACTGGTTATTATGATTTATTTATTTTTTATTATTAAAATTCCTACCAACCTGCTGCAAAACAGGTTGGGTGAAATGTGGCCGCTGCCTTCGTCACGAGGTCCTGCGCCGGGGGTTGTGTGCGTGTGCCGAAATCACTCCCTCATCTCCCAGGTTCCGGGAGGAGCGAGGAAAATGAAAATGAAGGGGTTTTCTGCCCCAAAGTCCTCCCGGGAGTGGTGTTGGAGGAGGCTGGCCTTGAGCTCTGTCCTGCAAGGACCGTGTATGGTCCCTACCCCAGCCCTGGGAGTAACACATCCATCCATCGTGGCCCCGGATGTACGTCTATCACTCCGTCAGCAATGACTGCGCGTGGTCCAGCACCGCTTCAACCGGGTGGAGAACTTCAAGAGCTATAAAAAATATAGCCAGGAGGAATAATAAGCTTATTTTAAATGCTGAGCGGTGACAGTGAGATGGTGGGAGACCTGCCAGGTGGTGGGAGTGAAGCCTTGAGCCCCGTTTGGGTGTCTTTGGATGCTCTGCATCAGCTCAGGTGGACCTCGGAAGCGGGACTACGCTGTAGCGTCACGTTGAGGATTTGGGTTACGTGGCACCTTGCCGTGGTCCTTCTCTTTGGGTGAGGCAGCACCTGGGGGGACCGGGGCTGCCCTGGCATCTCCCTTGGTGGAGGAGTAGGAAGATGATGCCCAGGTGCAAGTCAATTCAAGGCAGAGGCTTTTCTAGAGTCGCTCCCGACACCATGGCGAGGGGACCGCATCCAGCTGGGCTTCTCTTGGATGAGCTGTTTCAAAATGCCCTATGTCCCCTGGGCTGCTCGGCCCCGGTGACAAGGTGAGCCAAGCCAAATAAACCCCAAAAGGAGGGTGGCTTCTCCATGGCCCAGCCTGTAGCGTGGGTGGGCATTGATGGTTCCCAGGCTGGAGGAGGAGGATGGTTGTAGCGATGTGGTGGCATCTTGGCATAAGGCAGGTGAAGGTGCCACCCGTTCTGTTTTGGGGCTGGAAGGTGGTAGAAGTAACTGGGCAGCACGTCCAGCACTCTCTGCCAGTGGGGGGAGGCTGGTCCTGGGCTTTGGTTGGGCTTTCAGAGCTGAGAAGAGCTTTTTTCTGGAAAGCTTTAATGGTTTGAGTCTCGCTGGCGCTAGGGCTGGGGTTTGCTCAGGCAAACCAGCCTCACAGGGTGCCGCTGGTCGGCTCGGGAGCAGGATGCATGTCTTGGAGCAGGCAGGAGTGGTTCCTGTGGGAGCTGAGCACCTCCTGGGACTGAACCTGGGCACTCCCTTCATGGAGTGGGGTGGGAATGGCTTGGGGATGGGGTGGGGTGGGATGAGGCAGGGTAGGATAGAGTGGGATGGAGCAGGAGGGCTGGAGCCCCTCTGCGGTGAGGACAGACTGAGAGAGTTGGGGGGGTTCAGCCTGGAGAAGAGAAGGCTCCGAGGAGACCTTATTGCAGCCTTTCAGTACGTAAAGGGGGGTTGTAAGAAAGATGGGGAGGGACTATCTAGTAGGGCCTGTCATGATATAACAAGGACTAATGGTTTCAAACTAAAAGAGGGAAGATTTACACAAGTTACAATTTTTTTACGTTGAGGGTGGTGAAACACTGGCCCAGGTTGCCCAGAGAGGTGGGAGATGCCCCATCCCTGCAAACATTCCAGGTCAGGTTGGATGGGGCTCTGAGCAACCTGATCTGGTTGAAGATGTCCTTGTCTATGGCAGCAGGGGGGAACTAGATGGCCTTGAAAGGCCCCTTCCAACCCAGACTATTCTGTGATTCTAGGATGGGATGGGTGGGATGGGGTAGCACAGGATAGTGTGGGATGGGGTTGGATGAGATGGGGTGAGATGGGTTAGGGTGGAGTTGGCTGGGATAGATGGGATGGGATGGAGTTGGATGGGGTGGGCTGGCTGGGGTAGGGTGGGATGGGATAGGATGGAGTGGAATGGGGTTGAACGGGATGGAGTGAGATGGGGAGGGATGGGATGGAGTTGGATGCGATGGGATAGGATAGGGTGGGATGAATCTTGCTCCTTGCCTCGCAAGGATCTTATAGCTGCCCAACGCTGAAGTCCCTGGTGGCAGCTGGGGACGGAAGGAGTCCATGGCTGCTGGAGGAGAGCGGTTTGGTAGCGCTGCAGGAGAGGACTATTTTCTCTAGCTCTGGCTTCCCTGCTTTTTTGCTGTGACTGATTTCTTTTGACGGGCAGAGCCATCCCAGCAGAGACAAGCGGCACAGGGGGCAGGTCACGAACCAGGCAGGGTTCTTGGCCATGGTGGGAGGTGACCGTTCAGCAAGGATGGCCGTGCACAGGATACCTGGAGGAGGATCCAGCAGGGGCTGGCCTGGGGAGGCTGACTGTCAAACCCACGCAGGGTTTTATTGAGCACTGGATCCTCGGCTGGATGCGAGTGTACGGTTTGTTGTCCATTGCTGATCACACCGCTGACCATACCTGTTTGAGCAGCACCATGAGATACGAGGTTCCTTGATGATTTCAGCTGCTTTGCTTGACCGTGGTCCTTCTCGTGGGACGAGCTGTGGATTTTGTTTTGCTCTCACAGCTCACATCTCCAGAAACATCCTTTCCCTGCCGTCCTTTTCTTGCTTGGATCCTGTGTTTTATCTGCTGCACGTGGGGCAGATGCCCCAGATTGCTGCACGTATTCACCAGCATCCTTATAGTTGTGTTGCTCATGCTGCACCCCGAATTCATGTTTCACAGGGCAGATGGTTGTCCATCACAAGGTTCTGGTTGTCCTGTGCTATTAAATCAGGAGCAAGCGGAACGTGCTGCTGCTGTAGGGACAGAAGGATCGTGTCTGGAGCACACCAACCTCCAGTGCTGCTGTGCATGGCTCTCCCCAGCCCTGGCTGCTTTGGGTCTGCACGGACCAGCCTTTCCTCTGGTTCCTACTGTGCCCCACATTTCCTCCCTGCCCCCAGTGTTTGGCCCCAAACTACCTTAGAAGCTCTTTATAGACCAAAATTGTTTGGAGAGTGCAGAGGTTCAGGGTGCGCCTCTGCAACAAGTAGCATGGGCTAAAGTTTGAAGGTCTCATTTTCCACCTGTTGGACACCGCTGGTGGAACCAGGGTGTTGATGGCTGAGCTCCTCCTGCCTCCTCCTGCAGGGCTCATCCTGCAGGATTTGGCCCGAAGCCCCTGTTTGTTGCTGGCTGTCTGCTGGGACTGCTGGTGGCTGCTTGTGTGTCCCCAGCATTCAGGCTGGTGGTACCAGTCCTTCCAAGCGTCTTCCTTGAGTTCGTCCCAAGGAAGGGCAAAGCTTCACAAAACCAGCTTCCAGCTGCTTATTGACTCCCAAAATCCGGCTGTGCGTGTGGGGTGGCTCAGTTGGAAAACTTACTTTGGATGTTGGGAGATGTGGTGCTGCTCTGCTCTGCTCACAGCATCAGAGCTGGACCAGGTGAGAAGACAGGACACTGCTTTGGTTGGAGCTGATTGACTGCAAACGGGATTATGAATGCTGGTCTGGGTGAACAGCGGATGAGTTCATGGCTTGGCTGGATCCTGCATGGACTTGAGTGTCTTGAAGCTCCCTGCTGCCCAAGCACATCTTCTTGCAGCCAGGCTGGGGAGGTTCTGGGTGATCGTTACCTCTTGGGAAGCCTTTGCAACGCTTCCTGTGCAGCCATGTCCTGAGCCTGCACCGCGGTGAGGCTGGGAGTGCCACCATGTGAGGCTGGGAGTGCCACCATGTGAGGTTAGGAGTGCAACCACAGCCTGGTTGGGAGTGCAACCAGGCAACATTGGGTGTGCTGGTCATCTCCAAGGGCAGGCCTCTGAGCATATGTATTTATGTTTCCCCACGGAAAGCAGCCCCATGTTGCTGGGAAGTGGTGGACATCAGCAGGACGCATCTTACCCTGGGAACTACCGACCTGTCAGCCTCACCTCTGTGCCTGGGAAGATCATGGAACAGATCCTTCTGGATGCCATGCTTGGGCACATGGAGGACAGGGGGATGATTCAGGACAGCCAACATGGCTTTACTAGGGGCAAGTCCTGCCTGACTAACCTAGTGGCCTTCTATGATGAAGTGACTAGGTCAGTAGACAAAGGGCGACCTATGGATGTAATCTATCTGGACTTCTGTAAGGCCTTTGACACAGTTCCTCACAACATTCTACTTGCCAAATTGGGGGGATACGGATTTGATGGGTGGACAGTTCGGTGGATAAGGAATTGGGTGAATGGTCGCACCCAGAGGGTGGTACTCAATGGCTTTAAGTCCAGATGGAGAGCAGTGACTAGTGGTGTCCCTCAAGGGTCCGTCCTGGGACCAGTACTGTTTAACATTTTTATCAAAGACATAGACAGAGGGATTGAGAGCACCATCAGCAAGTTTGCAGATGACACCAAGCTGTGTGGTGTTGTCGATACACCGGAGGGACGGGATGTCATTCAGAGGGACCTGGACAGGCTGGAGAGGTGGGCCCAGATGAACCTCATGAGGTTCAACAAAAGCAAGTGCAGGATTCTGCACCTGGGAAGAAACAATCCTCAGTATAAATACAGCCTGGGGGATGAGGTATTAGAAAGCAGCCCTGAGGAAAGGGACTTGGGGGTGCTGATTGACGAGAAGCTGGACATGAGCAGGCAATGTGCTCTCGCAGCCCAAAAGGCCAATCACATCCTGGGCTGCATCAAAAGAAGTGTTGCCAGCAGATCCAGAGAGGTGATTCTGCCACTTTACTCTGCTCTGGTGAGACCTCACCTGGAGTACTGTGTGCAGGTCTGGAGCCCTCAATATAGAAAGGACATGGACCTGATGGAGCGGGTCCAGAGGAGGGCCACCAAAATGATCAGGGGGCTGGAGCACCTCTCCTATGAGGACAGACTGAGGGAGCTGGGGTTGTTTAGCTTGGAAAAAAGGAGGCTCCGGGGAGACCTCATAGCGGCCTTCCAGTACCTGAGGGGGGCCTACAGGAAGGCTGGGGAGGGTCTGTTTCCAAAGGCCTGCAGCGACAGGACGAGGGGCAATGGTTTTAAGCTGGAGAAGGGGAGATTTAGATTGGATATTAGGAAAAAATTCTTTACCATGAGGGTGGTGGAACACTGGAACAGGTTGCCCAGGGAGGTGGTTGAGGCCCCTTCCCTTGAGATATTCAAGGTGAAGCTCGACGAGGCCCTGGGCAACCTGGTCTAGTTGGGGGTGTCCCTGCTGACTGCGGGGAGGTCGGACTAGATGACCTTTGGAGGTCCCTTCCGGCCTGGACCAATCTATGAATCTATGAATCTTTGGAGAGCTGTGATGGGTCTTGGGGTCCTGTCCCCTTGTCCCCCCGCAGCCAACCAGCCTGGAGCAGTGTGGTCAGGGGTGCGCGTGCATCTTGGCCGTGCCTGTGCGGCTGTGCCTCTGCAGATGCTCATTTCAGGAGGTTTCCTTGGAAACCTGGCAGCCAGCATGAGGAGGGAGCGTTCCCGAGACAACTTCGACCCCGGTGGAAGGTGATGGGGGCAAGGCTGGGAGGAATGGCTTTCTCCAGGGCTGACCTGCTCCAGCACAGCCTGGGGAAGCAGGATGCTCTCACCAGGTTCCTAGAAAGCCTTTGCCCTCCTGCTGCGGCGTGTCCACAGACCCTAACCCAGGGCTTTGTCTTTGCAGGAGCAGAAAGATCCAGATCCGAAACATCCCCCCTGACCTGCAGTGGGAGGTAAGAAGTGAACAATCCTAAAAGCCTCCTAAAATGAATCTCCTCCTCCATCAGTCGTGCCAAGCAGTATGAGCTGTGCTGCTGGAGCGTGTGGTCTGCCACCCTTTACCTTCCCAGTAACCCCAGGAGGGAGGTGGAGCGTGAACTGGCCTCCATCTCCTGCCTGCTTTTGGGTCCTGGAGCCATGGGCAGCTTTGAGCAGTGGGGCATCATTGGGATCGTGGGATGCAGGCGGTGGGTGAAGGCGTTTAAGCAGTTGGGTGACATTGGCTCTTTGGATGGTGTCTGTGCGTGAAGAAGGCTCTCCCCCTGCCTGTCCAACAGCCTCTCCTGCCCACCTCACCTTTGCTGCTCTCTCCCCAGGTGCTGGATGGCCTGTTAGCTCAGTATGGGACAGTGGAGAATGTAGAGCAAGGTAAGATGGTCCAGTGTGGTGGTCCCCATCTGTGCAAAAGTCCCAGTGCTGCTCCGCAGCTCCACCCACGACAGAGAAAGCCCAGTGGGGTGAAACCTGGTTTTCCCAGTCATTGGTACGGGGCTAAAATGGTTTTTCCCCAACACTTCTGGCTGAGGTGGGACCACCCATCCGGTGGTGGGATGGCATGGCCTGTCAAGTCCTCCATCCCCAGGGATCCTCCTGGTCACTGGCAAATTAAAAAAACAATAGTCCCTGCAAGAAAAACCAAGCCAAGTGTTGTGTGGGGTTTACTGGTGGATCAGTGATGTCCAGCCACTCATACTCCTTGGCTGGGGCAGCAGGATCCGGCCTTGGCACCTTCTGGTCCTTTGCCAGCCCAGCCCCATCCTTGTGCTGGGGGAAAATCCAGCGATGCGCGGTGGCCAGGGCCATCCTCCAGGGGACAGGCATTACCCTCCCACTGTCCCCACCTCCCATCCCCTTTCCGGGGCGTACTGGGGGGGCTGGGAGCAGTGGTGAGATCTCCCCCTCTGCTCTAACTCTCCTTCTCTTGCTTTTCACCCAGTCAACACAGACACAGAAACAGCCGTTGTCAACGTAACGTATGCAACTAAAGAAGAAGCAAAAGCGTAAGTGGGTTTTATTTCATTTTGTCCGTATTTTCACACCACCCAGACTTGTTCTGAGGAATCCCAGGTATTTTTTGCCGGCCGTTTTTCCAGGCTTCTCCTTGTCTTCTTCCTAAGCCTCCTTGGGGTGTTTCTGCGCTCTTAGAGTGTAAGCTTCAAGTGCCTTAAGGGCTGGCTGTGTATCTTCTTGAGATGCAGCAGGCAGATGTTTGGTTTATCTTGAGCTGTGTCAGTTCCTGTGTCTTGTGCCAGCAGCCAGCTCCACCTTCTGCTCTTCGCTCCACCACTGGGTGGTCTCCTGCTTTATCCCCTCACGTGGGAGATAGGGTTTCTCGTGGTGCCCCATCATACATGCACAGGCACCGCTGGACCAGCTTGGGGCCGTCAGCCATGTGGTTGTCCCCTCTTGGATCTTCTGTGCCTTCTCCTCTTGTCTCCAAGGGGTTCCCCGATGTGGCATCTTGCAGTTCCATCTGGACACTGTCCTTCCTACAGGGTCCCCTGCAGAGTCACAGTGGCCTTGTCTTCAGGGAGCAAAGCACTCTATAAAGCAGAGGGTCAGGTCAGATAAGCAATTCCTCAAGGAGTCGTGTTCCCAGACTGGAAGATCAGACCTAAGCTGGCAATGCACTGGATTAATCACCAGTCCAACCCCCCAGCCAGAGCTGCTGAAAAGGTGGAATATGGTGAAAGAGGTGGGAGAGATGGTGAAGAAAAGCTGTGATGATGGGAGATGTAAGTACCCACCACCATCTGGGGAAAATTCAAGTTGGAGACCAAAATATTTGGAAACACTCACCTCCTGCTTCCTGGAGCCCAGAGAAACCGGCTGATTGACTTCTAAAACGCTTTTGGAAAGTTCTTCTGCCATGGACAAGAGAGAGGGCCTTTGGGTGAATGAATAACTGGTTAGAGGAGGTGGGAGGGAGGTGGGGGGTCCATGGCTGGTTTCTGCAGGGGAGGGAGAGCAGCAGAGGGTAAACCATCTGTGTGTCATGCAGAGGAGTCATAAAGAAACGCCCATCAAGAACAACTTTGAAAGGATGGAAGAACCCATTGAGGCCCTGCATCAGTTTAGGAGGGCTGTGTGAAGACATGCTTAAAGATTTATTGTAGCCAGCAGAGGAAAAAAAAGCAACCCCAAATTACAGGTTAATTAAGGAATGCAGGGACTATTTCAAGCAAAATGCTTTGTTACAGGGAGAGACTTCAGCCCGGTGCCAGAGACCAGCCTTAAATTAGCTACGAGTAAGAAGTGAGCACATCCCATACTTAGTGGCCAGGGTATTTTTGACATGACCAGGAGCCAGGAAGACCCCATGCAAGGAAGAGCCATTGCCAGAGTCCGTTTGCTGGTGGACGTTCCAGCAACTTCCCATCTGAGTTGGCCATCACGAGGTTGTGCTCGTGAGGACAGAGATGGGGAGAAGGATCTGCTAGTCCAGGAGGCTGGAGAACAGCTCACCTTGCTCCAGTTGGGGTGGCCACACTAGGCGTGCGGTCCAGCCTCTGCTGGCCAGAGGATGGTGGTTGCCAGCAGGTGAAGAGAAGGGGCTGTGGACCACAGATAAACAAGGTGTGAGCTGCCACGTCTTGGGATGTCTGGCAAGAAAGGAAGATGGAGAGTCTCACCAACACAGTAGTGCTTGATGCTTTGGGGTAAGAGTCTTCAGGATTAGCGAAGATGCCATGATTGGTCACATCCAGCTGGTCTTGGGTGCTGCTCAGCAGCTCGATGCAGAAGCGAGTGATGGGAGGAAAGGCCAAGGTTGTTCGTGGATACGTGTGTTTGGTTTAGAGCAGGTTGTGATAGGAAGAGGTGAAGGGAAGACCTCAGCAGAGAAGTCAGGCTGCGGGGCACTGTGCCTTTGGAAAGGGACGGCAAAGCTGCAGAAGTCATTGTTGGATGTGACGGTGGCCTGGCAAGGCCTGCCTGTAAATAGCCAAAGCGAGATGGGTGGGAAGAGGATAGAAGTATGGCTGAAGCCATCACCGCTCGCAGAAGTCATTGCAGACTCTGGCATGGCTGAGCATCACCCCACCACGGAGGAACTTGAGGGGATGAAGAATCCAAGTGTGGCAGCCCCAGCCTAACTGAGCTGGAAGGGGAATTGGGGTTCCCAATAGAGGGGCACCATGTGCCGTGACCTCTTCCTTGGAGCAGCAGCTCTTGCTCAGAGCCCCTCCGTTACCTTTTCCATGTCCAAAAAGCCCACGAGAGTGTTTCCACGCTGTGTGATAGCTTCTGGCCAGTGCTTTCCCTGGATGAAGTGTCAGATCCCCAGGGTGGCATCCTACCTTTGCTGGGGGACAAGCCGTGTGCCAGTCCTGGCATCACCCACGGCGGGGGGGACGTTGTTGCACCACGCTATGGGGCTTGCTCTGCACGGGGAAAGTGGGGGGGTCTGGCTTCCTGTGGCCACCTCCTCCAGACTGAGGAGGGATGAAGATGCAGGGTTGGGGAGGGACCGTGGTCTACAAGGGCAAGTTCTGGAAGTGTCCCCATCCCTGGAGAGCCCCTCACCACCCCCCGCCTCTCCCTGCCTTGCAGAGCAATTGAGAAGCTGAGCGGCCACCAGTTTGAGAACTATTCCTTCAAGATTTCCTACATCCCGGATGAAGAGGTGAGCTCCCCTCCGCCCCCCCAGCGATCCTGCCGTGGGGGCCACTCTTCCAGGGAGCGGGACTCCTCCCCGGGGGGCTCCTCGCAGCCCAAACAGCTCGATTTCCCACTGCGGATGCTGGTGCCCACGCAGTTTGTTGGTGCGATCATAGGAAAGGAGGGCTTGACCATAAAGAACCTTACTAAGCAAACCCAGTCCAAGTAAGTACCTCGAATGGTTTTGTTTCCTTCCGTAGGGTGCTGTAGGTCCCCAGCATGGGTCCTCCATGCACTTAGGGCTCTTGAGTGCCGGCCAGTGCTGTTTTTTGGGGTGCAGCCTTCGTGGGATGGTGGCAGAGCCCATGTCCTAAACCATTCCTGCTGGCCAGAGTGGTCTGGGTGCGGCAAGAGGGGGATGCGCTTTCAAAAGGGCCAGGAATGGGTTTCTAAAGCCTGATCATGAGAACGGCTGCGGGTGAGGCTTTAGGGAAAAATGGCGAGTTTGGGGCTAAAATGCTGAAGGGGGATCCCAGGAACAGCAGTCGGTGCCCGCATGGTCTTTGCTCTGGGGGTTTGCTCCTCCTGTGGTGTCCTATATGGGCTAGAGCTGTCGCAGGGGGAAAGGGGGCACCGTGGGAGCACTACCTTGAGAAGGGTGGGCTTCTCGTAACTGTTTGAAGCCTTTCTTTGCAATCTTAGCATTGTTATTATTGAAAGGAAAAAAAAAAATAAAAGGAGGGGGGAGGGTACTGTCTTGCCAAAGTTTTCCATGTTTGCATTGATTTCACTTCTGATTTTCTGCATGGTGTTCCTGCATGGTTTGTTCCTGCCCAGATTTGTTTGTGTTTAACCCAGAGCTGTCTTCTGCCATGCTCATCATCCTGAACCCGGTGGTCCCACAGGACATAGGACTCCTGTACCAGAACATCCTCCAGGGCGTCCTAGTTCTCAGAGAAGCTTTTTAGAGGCAAATTATTTGGTAATAGCGCGTCCGCTTGAGCAGGAGGTAGGAAGACGCGCTGCGCTGCAGCCGAGCGAGCTGAACCCCAGCACTGGGTTTGCAGGAAGAGGTTTGTACGGAAAGGGGGCAGTAGGGAGAGGAGCTCGGTGAGCCCAGCTAGCCCTAGAGCATGGCCACCTAGTAGCCGTGAGCTGGTCCCGGTTGGCCGCAAGCCCTTCTTCTCCAGGTGAGTCCCCTGGTGCGATGAGCAGCGGGTGTAGCCGTGTCCTTGCCACTCAAGACTGGAAGGTTGCCCTTTGCAACCTCCTGTGCCTGGTGAGGAAGGTGAGAGGCGCTGGCTGTCGGTTTCTCCTGACCACGAGGCCAAACGCTGCTGCCTGGGGTAGTCTCTGCTGTCGAGCCGTCCCTCCCCATGGGTCGGCTCCCCATGCCTGCCCTGAAAACCTGGTGCCCTGGAGGAAAGCCATGCTCCATACTTTCACCTCTCCTGACCTGCCTGAGGAGCTCATGTGCCATGGTGGGCCACCACCTCCACTCCAGCCTTGGGTGAAGGGAACCTCATGCACCTGGCCCACACAGTCGCAGGGGACCGTTGCCTTCAGTTTGGGGTGTCAGCCTGCAGCTCTGTGCCTGCTCAGGTCACCCTCACCCACTGGTGTGCTGATCCTGGGGACAAGGGATGAACAGGGTGACATCCTGTTGCCCAGCCCCTGCTCCTATCCAGAGTGATGTTGGGTCCTGGATTCTTCTGGTCATATAGGACTTCAACCCTATCTCCACATACAGCAATGACTGGAGATGTTCTTGAGCTCCAGGGGACAAAACTGGCCCCAGGTTGAGCCATCTTCTTCCTTGGCTGAGAAGGAGCCCAGACCAAGAGCCCACCCCACCAGAAGACCTTTCATGGTGATTGCAGCCTTTTTAGTTTGATGAGGAGAGAGGACCATCGCTACCAAGCAGCCATGAGGCCAGGATAACCCTATGTGCACGTTGTATCATCCACTTGGAGAGGGCTGTCCCTCATGATCACCACTTTCTGAAGCCTTTCCAGCCTCTATAAGCTGCCTGGAGTCCCAGGCAGCTGCAGATGGGGTGAGGAGGTTGAGGGTCCCCTTCTACATCCTTCTGTTGGACTGGAGCTGTGCAGCAGCAGCACTGGGACATGCTGGGAAGTCCAGAAGCCTCCTCCACCCTCCAGCTCTTCAGGGCAGGACATGCATGAACTCAGCAGCCCCTTCCTGGCACCCCATCTTCTCTCTGCAAATTGAGTTCCTTCCTGCACATCCAGGTTTGGGATGGGTTGGAGGTCAGCCAGAAACCTGGCCCGTGTCCCACTCCTTGGCTTGTCCAGGGTACTTGTCACTTGGGTGTGTCCATCTAGCCCTTCTGTGTCTCTTGGTCCCTCTTTGGTACGAAGGCACAGCTGTGTGCCCCGTCTCCACCTTGACTGCTCATGGATTCAAGAAGCTGCCAAATCCACCCCATCTGTGGGTTTCTTGGGGAAGCCACGGTTTCCCCATCAGTTCCACCCATCTGGGAGCGTCAACCTAGCATGACATTGTGGCACCACTCTGGAACATGAGCCTGTCATCATCTCTTGTGGCACATCGTGATGCATTTGCCATCTCCTCGGTGGAGGGGGTGGCAGTGGGTGTCCCTGTGGCTGCTGGGTGCTGCCTCTGAAGGAACGTGTCCTCCACGTCAACCTGCTGGAGCTCCATAGCTGGAGAGAACCTTAGAGGGTGTCACATGCAAGTGACAGCACACAACTGGGTCACTGTGTGCTGTAGACATAACCTGGCGGTGCTCGTCTCTCCAGCGCCTCTGGTCCAAGCAGGACCAGTCTCCTGCCTGAGCAGGTCTGGCTGAAGCCGTAGGAGATCTGGAGAGATGTAGCCTGCAAAGGAGATCAAACTAGTTTTCATTCCCTCTTCAATGTGCGGACGAATCCACCCTGGGTTCCCTTTCGAGGCTGGTGGTGGTGTCAGGCTCTTCCTTTATCTCAGGGAACACTCACCCAGCTGCTCCCCCTCTACCTGTAGATGAAGCATCCTTCTTCCTACACGCTGGTTCATGAGTTCCTGGAAGAGTTGACCTGTGCAAACCCACCATGACCTTGCAAAATGCAAATGTGGTGCTGGTTAGGGGTGACTCTGCACCACAACCCTTGGCCTTGCATGCACAGCAGCACCCATGAATGATCCTGAGCAGGATGGGGACCTCTTTTAAAAACATAGATGTGGCTGGAGGGCACTGTGTTGGAGCTGAGTGCTGGTGGCATTCACTTGGGTGGCTGAGCAGTCTACTACTGCATCTTCCTCAGAAGATCTGGACCAGCCCCGTTCTGGCTGTGGCAGTGACAGGGACCCCAAGGTGGTGACCGATGGCAGGATGGCTGCACAGCATCATCCTCCGGTGGGAAGAGTGCACGGACTCACATGGAGAAGATGGAAAGGTTACTGTTCTTCAAGATGTGTGGTTGATGTGCCGGAGTCTCCTACCCTGCTTTCCTCTCTCCCTCTCGCTCAGGGCCTTTGCCAGGTATGGTTGAGTGGTGAGGAACGAGCTGGAGGCATGTGCCTCCTCCCCACCATGAGCCGAGGGGAGGACCAGAGGAGCTAGAGCACAGTCCTTGCCGGTGTGCAAGGGAGAGCTTTCTGGTCTCCTGTGGAAGGGCGTGAGTACAAGCGCTGTTGTTGACGTGTGCCTCCGTGTCGGGACAGAACGCTGCCCACGGGTAAGTTGTCTCTCTGTCCCAAAGGACATGCAACGGTCGTGGCAGCCACTGGTCACTGGACAGCCTTGGTGTTGTGGAGAGAGGTTGAGGTTGGAAGGGACCTCTGGAGACCTCTAATCTGGTCTCCTGCTCCAAGCGGGACTGGTGTCAAAGACAATAGACCAGGTTGCTCAGGGTTTTGTCCAGTTGAGGAGTTGTTCTGCCCCCTCTTGATGCATCGTTTGATGTTGATTGACATCCCTCAGCTCCTAGGCAGACCTCGGGTCATAATGGTGAACGTAGCTCAAATCTGATCTAAACCAACTGAAGTGAAACACTGCCTGGGCTTGCATGAGACCAGGTGACGGTAGACGTACATCAGTGAGACCCAGGTTCACCCCGAAGCTTGGGCAGGTGTTGAAATGAGCTTTTCTGTGAACAGCAAGCTCAGCTCCTGAGCTCTCAAAAGCCTTTGTGCGACACCAGACGCATCTCAGGGGGCTCCTCTCTGCTGATTGTTTCACCGTAGGGTTGACATCCATCGGAAGGAGAACGCCGGCGCTGCCGAAAAGCCCATCACCATCCATGCCACGCCGGAGGGGTGCTCCGAAGCGTGTCGCATGATCCTTGATATCATGCAGAAGGAGGCTGATGAAACTAAGTCGTAAGTGTCCTTGGCTCAGCAAAACAGGCAGGTTTGGAGAACGGGAGGTGATCCTAGCCATCAGTGGAGCTTTTCTCCACTTCTGTCACCTCCCAGCTCCTGAGGGAACTGCTGGCATGGTCATGGGTCAGTTAATAACTTACAACTTAACTTCTCCATGTTGTGGTTGACAGTGTTGTAGAGACCAGGAGCTTGGGTGGGTACAAAGAGCACGTAGGCAAGCTTGGAGAACAAAACCTCATGAAATGTAGATGTGCCATTGGGCTTGGGAAGTTCCTGACTTCCCGTTCCCCAGAAGCTGAGGAGATACAGTGCTGGGAAACTGGTGGTTCTTCTGCTCTTTCAGACATTAGTGCCCATTGCTGAAAACTGGTTTCCTGGCCAGAAGGACCATTAGATTTTATTTTTTAATCCATTTCAGAACAGAAGAGATTCCCTTGAAAATCCTAGCACACAACAGTCTGGTGGGGAGGTTGATTGGCAAGGAGGGCCGCAACCTCAAGAAGATCGAGCAGGACACGGGCACGAAGATCACCATCTCCCCGTAAGTCCTGGTGAACGCCAAGCCACCCCCCTCCATCCAACACGGTACGGGCAGCGCTGGAGCCAGAAAAAAGAGCAGTTGCGTCCTCCCATACATTTTCCCCATGCCAGGTGGACATCCTGTCCAAGGTGGATGGTGGCATTGGGCAGGGAGAGGGCACATGGTTCCACATGGTCTCAGGGGGAACCCTCCTCTTTGATCTGAGTTTTCCTTGGGTTTTTTTGACTTGGAAGAAAACGTAACTGTGTCTCTGGTTTTATCTGTGGTCTAGTTTGCAGGATTTAACCATTTATAACCCCGAGCGGACCATCACCGTGAAGGGCAGCACGGAGGCGTGCTCCAATGCCGAAGTGGAGATCATGAAGAAGTTGCGAGAAGCCTACGAGAATGACGTGGTGGCCGTCAATGTAAGCTTCCAACCCCCCTGCCTGGGACACCCCTGCTTCAAAGCCACTGCTGAGGTGGCCAGAAGAAAACTGGGGGGGGGGGGGAGGGTGTTGCTGATCTGTTATGACAAGGATTGGCCCTCACCCATCATGTCCACACTATGTGGTGAGAACTCCAAAAACCCCACTCTGCCTTTTACATGTTTCTCCGTGTCTTTGCTTCCCCAGCAACAAGCCAACCTGATCCCTGGACTGAACCTCAGTGCTTTGGGCATCTTCTCAACGGGACTGTCCATGCTCCCATCCACCCCGGGGGCCCGAGGGGCTGCGGCAGCTGCCCCCTACCACCCATTTGCAGTAAGTGCATGAGGTTTTGGGGTGTGGGGGGTGAGTTCTTGAGGGCAGAGCGGTCTCTAGACTCTCCTGCTGTAGCTCTTGGGTTTGGGTGAACAGCATAGCTATAGGAGCCATCTCATGGGGAGCCTTGAACAAGAGCTCTGACTCTTGGTTGTTTGGGGAAGGTGCTCATCACAGCAGCGGAGTGGAGAAGACAGTGAATGAACATCGCTGGTCCCTCCTTGGATGTAGCTCCCCGGGAAGATCAGTCGCATCCCTGTGATGTGCTGAGCTTGGTTTCACCTGTGCTTAAGGACTGGCCGTGTCCCAAGGGTGCTGCTCTCTGCAGGTGGCTTTGGGCAACCTGTGCTGATGCCAGTGTGGAAAAACCATGTAGATGGTCTTCAGTCCTGACCCCAGACCCATCACTGGGTTGTGATGGTGTGGACTCGGTTGTCCCCTGCGGGTCTGGTCCCGGTGGCCACATGAACCCCCCAGCATCACCGCAGGGCGTGGGGACCACGGTGTGAAAGGGAACGAGCAGCGCGCCCGGTGCAGCCATCAGCCTCCATCCCTGCCCTGGCACCCCAAAGGTCGTTCCTGCTGGGAGCCGATCTTCACCTGGTCTCGTGGGCGAGGGTTTTCCTCTTTCTTGGGGCACTGTGGCGGCTGTGACCTGGGGCAAAGCAAGCCTGGAGGAACCAGGGAGGTTGCAGGTGGACAGGGACAGTCCAGCGTTGGGAAGACACGCCAGCCAAAGTGCTGATGGAGAAGGTCCATCTCCAACCCAGTAGCACCTGCAGAGCACCCTTAGGGCGGCCGGGCTCTTGCGGTTCTGCCTCCGTTAGTCCCTGAACACCTCTGCCACGACTGGCGCGCGGGTTAATTTACTTGTGCTGTTTTCTTTTCCTGGCGACGCCAGCAGCAGAGCGGTCGGAGGAGAACGGTGAGTGCCAGGCTGGCAGTGCGGAGGGGCGGATGAGTGCGATGGGTGTGGTGGCCCCCGGAGGGCACCGAGGGGGTCGGTCGGTCAGTCCGTCTGTCTGTCTGTGCGCCCGCCGCCCAGGGGAGGGTGCTCTGCCTGCGCCGGCCCCCCTTCCTCGGGGGAGCGTCGGCTTGAGCGTTGGTTGGTGTGATGGAGAGGAGCCGGGCAGCTCTTATCCCAAAGGATGCGTTTGATGTGGGCTCCTTCACCCCAAAGCTTTGTGGGGCCTTTTTCAAGCCACCCTGGCGAGGCCAAGAGGAGCAATGGCTTCTACTGTCGTTTTTTATAATAAAACGAGGAGCAGGCAAAAATAGAAAAAACCCAAACTAATAGGAAACCAGCTTGGCTCCGCGGCAGCTCCTTCCCCCCAAGTACTTTGTGTTTCACACCTCAGAGTGGTCATTTCTGACCATCCTCAGCAGGACCTGGGGCCGGTGGCTGTAGCTTCAGCTCTGGAGCTGAGACCTGGCGAGGATGGAGGATGAGGAAGGAGCCTCCTGGTGAACTGGGGGAACTGGGGAGGTGCAGTGCCCACCCTGGCTGCGAGAACTGGCTGGGCAGGAGAGGACTCCACCATAAGAAGTTCCACCTAAACATGAGGAGGAACTTCTTTGCTGTGAGGGTGGCAGAGCCCTGGAAGAGGCTGCCCAGAGAAGTGGTGGAGTCTCCTTCTCTGGAGACATTCAGAACCCGCCTGGACACGTTCCTGTGCAACCTGCTCTGGGTGGACCTGCTCTGGCAGGGGGTTGGAGGAGATGATCTCCAGAGGTCCCTTCCAACCCCATGTGATTCTGTGACTCATTGGTGTAGGAGACATGGAGCAGCCCATGGCCAGAAGTAGAGGGTGGACATGGGGAGCATGAGCTTGGTGCGAGGAGGAGCACAAAACCTTGGTGTGGTGGGCTTAAATTGGGGGCTGGGAGTAGTGTCTGCTGTGGGCAGGGGAGCTGGGTCTGCTCCTCCTCCACCTCAGAAATGGTGCTTTGCAGGTGGCATCTGGTTGCACTTGTTGGAATCCAGAGCAGGAGAGAGTTGTGTTTACTGCTGAGAGAAGTGTCTGATGTATTTGAGAGACAGAAGCGTTGAAGAGGAGTTGGGTTGAGTTGGGTTGGGTTGAGTCGAGCTGGTTTGGGGTGCTGGCACATACCCCTTGCTTTTGGCTGCTTGCACCCCGTCCCCAGCCCGGATGTTGGGAGAACATCTTCTTCAGCCTTTGCTTTTTCTTCTCTTGGAACTGGAGAAGGGAAATGGTGATGGAAATCGGAGCCAAACCAGATGTTTTGCTCAGTTCTCACCAAACCCCCACCTTCTCCACAGGGGACCAGTGGTGGTTACAGCATGGTTTTGGCTCTCCAGGGTTGCGGCTGCTCTGAAAGGCCTTAGGGGCTGGTTTTCTGCTACAAACACTGGCAGGACACAGCTGGAAAGATAGCAGTGGTGAGGGACTGGGGGTAACTGGGAGCCCCCATCGGCCTCCCAGCCCCATTGCGCTGTGCTGCAGGCACAGGATTGGGGCTGCAGCTCACCCCGAAGCACCCTCGGGTGCCCCTGTGCTCTCTGGAGGGGGGATTCAGGGGCTGAAGGGTTGTCCCCGTGTCCTTGGCAGGCTCACGGTGGTGGGCACGCTGCTCCGCATCGGGCTGGGGGTGGCCGGGAAGGGGCTGGCAGGTTGGGGCTGTCGCTGACCCCCGTTTTCTCTCCCACTGTAGAGCTCCTCGGCGTATCTCTCGGGTCTGTACGGAGCGTCCCCAGCCGGAGCCTTCCCCCATCAGCACCCCGTAAGTGCCTGACACCCTCCTCCATGAGATCTTCGCTCCAGCACCTCGGGTGGGTGGGCACGGGGCCGGAACGGGCAACCAGTGCCCTGGGATGCTGGCAGGGGGGCAGCCTTGTCCCTTGTCCAGCTGCTCCCCTGACCCTCTCGCTCTTCCCTGTCCTCGCAGCTGCCGGAGCAGGAGGTTGTGAACCTGTTCATCCCGACGCAGGCGGTGGGGGCCATCATTGGGAAGAAGGGGCAGCACATCCGGCAGCTGGCGCGGTTTGCGGGTGCCTCCATCAAGGTGAGGAGGGGGCTGTGGGGCCCGTCCGGTGCTTCGTGCCTCAGTTTCCCCCTCCTACTGCCAAGGGCAGCGAAGGGGGGTCCTCGGGGAGCGGTTTTGCTCCCCAAATTAGTAGAAGGCCGGTCCTGCAACACCCCGGTTATCACCCCTGCTTGGGTGGGAGGGGATGCTCCTGCATGGGGGGGATATCCCTGCGCGGGGGGGCGATATCCGTGCACGGGGGGGTCGTCCCACACAGGGGAGGTCTTGCCAAAGCGGGGGCAAAATTAATGCTCCTCCTCCCCCATCCCCCCGCAGATCGCCCCAGCAGAAGGTCCCGACGCCAGCGAGCGGATGGTCATCATCACGGGGCCGCCCGAGGCTCAGTTCAAGGTGCACTGGGCACGGGGTGGGGGCTGTGGCTGGCGGGGGGGTCACACACTAAGGGACAAGTCGAGAGCATCCATTTGGTGGCCGTAGCGCTGCCAGCCTGGGTTTGCCTCCCTGAGTGCCAGGGGAGCTCTTTGCTCCGTGGTACCGTGGTTTTGATGCTGCTGGCCATTGGGACATCATCACCCTCCGGGACAGCGGGGGGGCACAGCGGGTGCTGCCATGATGGCTGCCCCCCCCGGTTTTACTTCCCTTCCGTCTCCTCCCCAGGCCCAGGGGCGAATATTTGGGAAGCTGAAAGAGGAAAACTTCTTTAACCCGAAAGAAGAAGTGAAGCTTGAAGCCCACATCAAGGTGCCTTCCTTCGCTGCCGGCCGCGTGATAGGCAAAGGTGGCAAGACGGTAGGTGGGGGGGTGCAGAGATGTCCCCCCCTTTCCTCCCCCCCCCCTTCCCAGCCCAGGGGCTGCAGAGCTGGGCATCACCCATCACCCCTGCCCGCCCCAGGGGGGCAAAGCCCGGGGGTTTGGTGGTCACAGCAACATCTTGACCCCAACCCCCATGTCCTGGTGGTGGTTCTCATTGGGTGGTGACCATCCCAAGGTGGGGGGACAGGGTGTGACTGGGGTGACACCAGCAAGGGGAGGGTTTTGGCTCTCCCCCAACAAAACCCACCCGGGGCTCTCTCCTTTGCTCCAGGTGAACGAACTGCAGAACTTAACGAGTGCAGAAGTGATTGTGCCACGAGACCAAACCCCAGATGAGAACGAGGAGGTCATCGTTAAAATCATTGGCCATTTCTTTGCCAGTCAGGTGAGGGTTGGCCATGGCTTTTCCCACGTTCCTGGCCGGTTTCATCCACCAAGGAAAGCCGCTGGGATGATCAGCAGCCCCGAGCCCTGAGCATCCTGCCGCTCTCTGATGGTTCCTGTGCCCCCAGGACACGCTTAAGGTGTTTGGGCAGCTCTGCCAGGCTGTGCTCGCACTAAAAATAGGGATTGGGTTAAATTATTCATAGATTCATAGATTGGTCCAGGCCGGAAGGGACCTCCAAAGGTCATCTAGTCCGACCTCCCCGCAGTCAGCAGGGACACCCCCAACTAGACCAGGTTGCCCAGGGCCTCGTTGAGCTTCACCTTGAATATCTCAAGGGAAGGGGCCTCAACCACCTCCCTGGGCAACCTGTTCCAGTGTTCCACCACCCTCATGGTAAAGAACTTGTTCCTAATATCCAATCTAAATCTCCCCTTCTCCAGCTTAAAACCATTGCCCCTCGTCCTGTCGCTGCAGGCCTTTGGAAACAGACCCTCCCCAGCCTTCCTGTAGGCCCCCCTCAGGTACTGGAAGGCCGCTATGAGGTCTCCCCGGAGCCTCCTCTTCTCCAGGCTGAACAACCCCAGCTCCCTCAGCCTGTCCTCATAGCAGAGGTGCTCCAGCCCCCTGATCATTTTGGTGGCCCTCCTCTGGACCCGCTCCATCAGGTCCATGTCCTTTCTATATTGAGGGCTCCAGACCTGCACACAGTGCTCCAGGTGAGGTCTCACCAGAGCAGAGTAAAGTGGCAGAATCACCTCTCTGGATCTGCTGGCAACACTTCTTTTGATGCAGCCCAGGATGTGATTGGCCTTCTGGGCTGCGAGAGCACATTGCCTGCTCATGTCCAGCTTCTCGTCCATCAGCACCCCCAAGTCCCTTTCCTCAGGGCTGCTTTCTAATACCTCATCCCCCAGGCTGTATTTATACTGAAGATTGTTTCTTCCCAGGTGCAGAATCCTGCACTTGCTTTTGTTGAACCTCATGAGGTTCATCTGGGCCCACCTCTCCAGCCTGTCCAGGTCCCTCTGAATGACATCCCGTCCCTCTGGTATATCGACAACACCACACAGCTTGGTGTCATCTGCAAACTTGCTGATGGTGCTCTCAATCCCTCTGTCAATTAGCTAAAATATATATCTTAGATGCCATGCGGAGTGGCACCCAGGGATGAATCGGCTCCTCCCTGGGTTCGGTGCCGGCAGGGAGCTCCCGGGTACCACAACCTCGGCTCCTGACAGCTGGAGTGGGATGGTGGCCCCCACAGAATTGCGGCTCCCGAGGAGCGATGGGGGAAGCAGAAGTTCAAGCCCTGCTGCGCTCCTCTTCGGGGTGGGGCAGAGCAGAGCGGCTCTTTCTTTAGCCCGGCCTTAATTATGCCCACGCCGAACCACGTACATGTCCCTTCATTAAAAGCCAGGAGGGCAGCGAGCACCTAGGAGTCCTGGTGGACAATAGGATGACCATGAGCCAGCAATGTGCCCTTGTGTCAAGGGCCAAGTGCCCTTGTGTGGCCAAGAAGGCCAATGGCATCCTGGGGTGCATCAGGAAGAGTGTGGCCAGCAGGTGGAGGGAGGTCATCCTCCCCCTCTGCTCTGCCCTGGTGCCCCATCTAAGTGCCCCATCTGGAGCACTGGGTCCAGTTCTGGGCTCCACAGTTCAAGAAGGACAGGGAACTGCTGGAGAGGGGACAGCAGAGGGCTACAAAGATGATCAAGGGAAAGGCTGAGGGACTTGGGTCTTTTTAGTCTGGAGAAGAGAAGGCTGAGGGGGGATCTGATCAACGCCTATAAATACTTAAAGGGTGGGTGTCAGGAGGATGGGGCCAGTCTTTTTTCAGTGATGCCCAGGGACAGGACAAGAGGAAATGGGCACCAACTTGAATATAAGAAGTTCCACCTAAACATGAGGAGGAACTTCTTTGCTGTGAGGGTGGCAGAGCCCTGGAAGAGGCTGCCCAGGGAGGTGGTGGAGTCTCCATCTCTGGAGACTTTCCAAACCCACCTGGACACGTTCCTGTGCAACCTGCTCTGGGTGGCCCTGCTCTGGCAGGGGGTTGGACTAGATGGTCTCCAGAGGTCCCTTCCAACCCCGTATCATTCTGTGATTCTGTGAGATACTCAGTTGCGGTGCTGGGTGGGGGGTGGGGTGAGGTGGGAAATCCATGGGGTGCCACCCCCTGACCCCTGTTTCTTTCCTTTCCACCCCCACCCTTCAAGACTGCACAGCGCAAGATCAGGGAGATCGTCCAGCAGGTGAAGCAGCAGGAGCAGAAACACGCTCAGGGAGCCCCGGCCTCGCAGCACAGCAAGTGAGGCTCCCGCCGTGCCGGCCAGCACCGCCCCATGAATGTAACCCCGCCGCCGGACACCCCCCCCCCAGCAGGTCAGGGGAGCAAACCAAAGACACCCCCCCGAACCCCCTTCCCCGCCGCCGGGGCGCTGCCGAGGTGCGCAGCCGAGGGGTATGGGGAGGGCTCTCTCCATCCCGCAGCCTCCCCCTTACTCCGTCGCCTCCCGACGCTATCCCTTTAGTTGGACTAACATAGGCAAGAGAGAGAGAGAGATGTTTCTGGATTTTTGGATTTTTTTTAGGTTTTTTTTTTTTTCTTTTTTGATTTTCTTTTGATTTTCTTTTGATTTTCTTTTGATTTTCTTTTTCTTTTTGATTTCCTAAAAGCCACCCCTTTCATCCAGGCACGGCTGGAGGAGCTTACCCGCCGTTGGGGGGGGGGGGCTGCGGCGCACAGCCCAGCTCTCACCAGTTTGTTTTTTTTTTTTTTTTTTAGAATTAATATATCGATAACAAAACTAACGCCGATTTTTAAGTTTTGTAAGAACGTTTGGTGGTGTTTTTTTTTTTTTTTTTTAATTCTTTTTTAAGTTCAGAGGGGTCGGGGGGGGTGGGGGGTGGATGGAGGGATGTTTGTTTTTAGCAAAAGCCGGCTTTTCTAGACGTTTTAAGGAAAGGAGCTAGTCCATTGGTTCTCTAACGCCCAGTAGAGCAGAGATGTAGGATTGCCAGCGGGGGGGGGGGGGGGAAATAATAATTAAAAAGAGTGTTAAAAAAGCCATTTCTTAAGGGCTTTGAGAAGAGCAGTGCCTGTATGAGCCAACGGAAGGGATACCGTCTCCTAAAAGAGGAATCTCTCTTTCACACGCCCTTTCCTCTTTGCTTCAGAGTCCAAAACTGGGGGTTGCATCTGTTCTGTGTATCCCCCCCCCTCCCCGCCGGGGTCCCTCTGTCCCCTCTCTCTCCCCGTCACCGTGCGGCACAGCCCTTGCTCGGCACTCAAATCCCCGGAAAACCACCACCGGCAAGCGCCAGCTTTTGGGCAGGGATTTTTTGGGGGAAAGATCCCCGTTGTTGGGAGAGGAGAGGGCAAACAGGGGCGAAGAGGAGAGGGAAACCGGATCGAGACGAGGTTGTCGGCCCAGGGCTGGGGGAAAAAACAAAAAAAAACAAAAAAAAAAAACCAAAACCAACCCGACGAGGAAAATTGTTTTTAAAAATGAAAAAAAAAAACAAACCCCAACCGACACACGCATAACACACACAAAAACTACCTCAGGTTTTCGTACCTCAGCACCTTGCGCTTGTGTTTCCCTTTTAGAGATTTTTGTATGCCTTGTAAAACTGATAGTTGGAGCATTTTTTTTTTTATTTTTTTAATAAAAAAAAAAAACCGAGTTGGAAAACGATCTCGACCAAGTGCGAGGCGGGAGAAGGAAAACCATCCCACGTGTCCCGGAGCTCTTCCGTAGTCTCCTTCTGCTAGCTGAGAGCCAGTGGCCATTCCTTCGGAGAAAGCTTGAGAAATGTTTAAAAAAGAAAAAAAAAAAATAGGAAAAAGAAAACAAAACAAACAAACAAAAAACCAACCCAAAGATTAAAAAATAAAAAGGAAAAAAACCAAACCAACCAGCAGCCGAGGACAGGGAAGAGGAGGGCTGGGAGCCGCCGGCTGCGTGTGCCGGGGTGAGGTGCCGGTGCCGGTGCCGGAGCCACGGGCTGCGACACCACGGTTTTTCCTCAGTAGCGAAGTGTTCTGTGAAAACCAACCAACCACCCACCGACAACAACAACAACGACAACAACAACAAAACAAAGACAAATATATCCAGCTGACAAGAGCCTGAGCTTGGTATCCGTTGCTTTCTTTCCAGCGCCTTGCGTTGGCGATGGCCAAGCTGAGCATGGGAGGGGATTGCCCCGTGGCCCCCTCGTGGCCACCCCATGGCCAGAGCGGCGCTGTTGGGGGAAGAAGGGGCAGATGGGGGTGGGAGGGCTGTGTGTGTAGAGGTTTGGGGTTTTTTTGGGGGTATGGTGGGTTGGTTTTTGCCAGGTGTGGCTTTACCCAGTCACTTGGGGAGGAGTTGCCATCACCAACTCTGGGGCGGGTGGAAGGACACCACCACCCCCCCCACAGGGAAAGGACCAAGATGGGGCTTGGGTGTCCCTTGTGGGACAGGTGGTGGGGCAGGTGTCACGAGGGAGGGGAGCTGATGGATGCCACCATGATGGAATCCCCCTTCCAGCATGGTCCCCAGAGCTGTGCTGCTTCCTTCCCACCCTGTCGGGCATCGGGGACACAGTGCCACTGGAGAGGTGGCCCCGCCCTGGGGAGGGCAGGCTCTGGTGCCACTGTGTAACACCTCAAAGGATGTCACTTGTCACGCCTACATATTTTGGGAATCATAGAATGATCAGAGTTGGAGGGGACTTTGAAGACCATCCATTTCCACCCCCTGCCCTGGGCAGGGACACCTCCCACCAGACCAGGTTGCTCCAAGCCCCCTCCAACCTGGCCTTGAACCCCTCCAGGGATGGGGCAGCCACAGCTTCTCTGGGCAACCTGGGCCAGGCTCTCACCACCCTCACAGCAAAGAAGTTCTTCCCCAGATCTCATCTCAATCTCCCCTCTTTCAGTGTCAAACCCTTCCCCCTCCTCCTATGGCTCCCCTCCCTGATCCAGAGTCCCTCCCCAGCTTTCCTGGAGCCCCTTTAGGGACTGGAAGGGGCTCTAAGGTCTCCCTGGAGCCTTCTCTTCTCCAGGCTGAACCCCCCCCAACTCTCTCAGCCTGGGAAGGCACAGAGAGGGGGAAAAAATAAATCCCCTCCCTGCCTGTAGCGTGAGCAATCCCCAAAAGAGCACCAGTTTTCATGTTTGCTGTGTCCCCCGCCCCAGCTTCATCCCCAGCCCCAGGTGGCAAGGAATGACCCTGCTTCTGGTAGACCTGTGGTCACCGGCCATGTAAGGCCAAGTCCGAGCCAGCCTCGGGGGCTGAGCCCCCCACGTCTTTCCTGTGACAAGGACCACGCCACAGGGCAGATGGCAGCGTCACAAGCGTGCAAAGCCAGATGATGAGCATGTGTGTCCCCACCCCCGAGGGCAGCAGGGCATCGCTCTGGCCGTGGTACAGGCTGCACACACGTGTCTGCCCCCCCGCCAGCGCGGGAAAGTGCGAGCTCGTCACCGCCGAAAGGTCATTTACTAACGAGACGCGAAGCCCAGCTCCCGCACACAACTGTTGATGCAAAGCACAGGAGTTAACAAGCTCTTTCTCCCCGTGGGGTGGTCTCAGAGCGCCTTGTCGGGGCACAAGGACCCCAGCCCGGGAGGTGACCATGTAGGCAGAGGGGACACTGACTGGTACACCTACAGTTTCCCCACCACCTCGTACACGGAGGTTTTCAGCAGCCACAAGCACTTCAAAGTGACCGGCAGCAGGCGTCCCCTGACACGGTGTACCCCACAGAAGGGCTTTTAGGTTGTGACAAGGAGGGGGAAGGCACCAGGTAAGGTGTTCACAGCAGCATCGCCCTGTTCCTTCCATCTAACGGCCGAGCCCCCTCCACTTAAGGGGGATGTGATGTACCAGGAGGACCCGGGCAGTGTCCTTACACCACTGCCCCTCTGCAGGGGTTGTTTTCTTCTTGTTTCTTTTCCCCCAGAAAGAAAAATTCTGCTTTTGTCACCAGCAAATTGCAGGCTCAGCCTCAAAACCGCATCCCCCAAAGAAGTGAAGCAAAGGAGAAAGGATACTTCAAGCATTCGGCTGCTGGGTCCCCGCGTTAATTAACGGCTAAAATCTTCCAAGCCTTCAGGGATCCAGGGAAGATTAAGTATATCCCGTAAGGACAAAACACGGCCGTTTGGAATGGTTCTCCCGCTGGAGAATCTGCTCTCATTTTGTGACGGATTAAGCTAATCTGTTTGAAAGCAAAGACCCGCACCCCAGATCAACCACCACATCCGCTCTCCCCGGAGAGCAGCCCTCTCGGGCGAGGAGCAGCACCCGCAACGACAGAGGGGATGGCCCCAAAATCACTGTCTTTTCCCCCAAAGCTGAGGAGAGGAGATAGAGCGTCTCAGGTCAGCAATCACCTCACATTGTGGTACCGAGGCCGTTACAGAAACAACCTGAATCGGTTATTTATACAAACATTCAAACACGTGGCTTCCAAACCATTTTTCCTCTGCGATGGTAAATGAAAGACCTGAAATCCCACTCCGGCTCGGGAGTGAAAACTAGAGGGAAAAAAAATAACAAAAGAAAGGGGGAAACACCATGTTTATACTCCTCTAGCTCGGTCTGACGCCTGGAGGAGCACCTGCGGCACAGAGGCAATAATCTCCTGCTTCCTTGTTACCGGGATTCTCGCTGCCAAACAACACCCTGATTGTCCCTTCGGGATTCTATGACAGCTTAGAGGCTTTTGTGCTCCGATACTCATCCTGGATATCCTCAGGATGCTCATCTTATTCCTCACAGACTGTAAGTGAGCTAAAGACCACATTGATATGTCAAAGCTTTTTTCAATTAAAAAAAAAAATCACTCTCATTACCAGGCAAAGTTTCATTCCAGTAAGGCTCTTTATATAATTTAAATATTTATTTTAATAAAAAGTAATAAATACTTATCTTTTCACATTAGATGATAATTCCCTGGAGACAGAAAAAAAAAAAAACGACAAACTAACCCCAGTGACGGGGGGTCGTGCTGCAAATCAAAAGATGGTAAATGCTTTCTTTCGATGGTCATCACAAATCCAGTTTTAGGAACCAAGTAGATCGTAGATATTCCAGAAACAGAAGGAAACTCTCTTTGAGGAAGCTGTAGCTCAGCACATTGTTGTTGGGAAGAAAAGTCCAGGTAACGCCACTGTCACCACCACCACAGATGAGTCCCGTTTGTCCACGACGTGGCCACGTGCGCTGTGAGGTACGAGTGTCCCTCTCAACGATGGAAGTTCTCAGCATTTGCTCTTAACCGTTCCCTTGGCCAGGTCACATCCATCTTTCTGGCTTGCACTTCAGGTGAATTAGCTTATTTCAAAGAGAGTTACTGTCTCCAAAACAGGGGGAAAAAAACCTAATCTTAACCACTACTCCTTAACCTAAAGAGGAAAATTTGTGTGCCTGCTGCAGTTTCAAATAAGTTAAAAATACTTATCTTTTCACCTAAAGTAACTCCCAGGAGACAGAAAAAAAAACCAAACGACCCCAACTACGGGGTGTTGTGTTGCAAATCAAAAGACGGTAAATGCTTTCTTTTGATGGTCGTCACAAATCCAGTTTCAGGAACGAAGTAGATCGTAGATATTCCAAAAACAGACGAAAACTCTCTTTGAGGAAGAGTTAACTTCGAGGAGAGTTACTGTCTCCAAAATAGGGGGCGGGGGGGAACCCAATCTTAACCACTACTTCTTAACCCTAAAGAAGAAAATTTGTGTGCCTGCTGCAGTTTCAAATAAGTTAATAATACTTATCTTTTTACCTAAGAAAACTCCCTGGAGACAGAAAAAAACCCAAACAACCCCAACTGTGGGGGGTCGTGCTGCAAATCAAAAGATGGTAAATGCTTTCTTTTGATGCTCATCACAAATCCAGTTTCAGGAACCAAGCAGATCATAGATATTCCAAAAACAGAAGAAAACTCTCTTTGAGGAAGAGTTAATTTCGACGAAAATTACTGTCTCCAAAACAAGGTGGGGGGAACCCCAAACAATCTTAACCACTACTCCTTAACCTAAAGAGAAAAATTTGTGTGCCTGCAGCAGTTTCAAATAAGTTAATAATACTTAACTTTTCACCTAAGAAAATTCCATGGAGACAGAAAAAAAACCCCACCAAACAACCCCCAGCTACCACGGGCTGTGCTGCAAATCAAAAGACGGTAAATGCTTTCTTTCGATGCTCATCACAAATCCAGTTTCAAGAACCAAGCAGATCATAGGTATTTGAGAAACAGAAGAAAACTCTGAGGAAGCTGTAGCTCAGCACATTGTTGTTGGGAAGAAAAGTCCAGGTAACGCCACTGTCGCCGCCACCACCACAGATGAGTCCCGTTTGTCCATGACGTGGCCACATGCGCTGTGAGGTACGAGTGTCTCTGTCAACGATGGAAGTTCTCAGCATTTGCTCTTAACCGTTCCCTTGGCCAGGTCACATCCATGTTTCTGGCTTGCACTTCAAGTGAATTAGCTTATTTCAAAGGAGTTACTGTCTCCAAAATAGGGGGTAGAACCCCAAACAATCTTAACCACTACTCCTTAACCTAAAGAGAAAAATTTGTGTGCCTGCAGCAGTTTCAAATAAGTTAAAAATACTTATCTTTTTTTCACCTAAGAAAACTCCCTGGAGACAGAAAAAAAACCACAAACCAACCCCAGCGACGGGGGGTCGTGCTGCAAATCAAAAGACGGTAAATGCTTTCTTTCGATGGTCTTCACAAATCCAGTTTTAGGAACCAAGCAGATTGTAGATATTCCAGAAACAGAAGGAAACTCTCTTTGAGGAAGCTGTAGCTCAGCACATTGTTGTTGGGAAGAAAAGTCCAGGTAACGCCACTGTCGCCGCCGCCACAGATGAGTCCCGTTTGTCCATGACGTGGCCACGTGCGCTGTGAGGTACAAGTGTCTCTGTCAACGATGGAAGTTCGCAGCATTTGCTCTTAACCGTTCCCTTGGCCAGGTCACATCCATGTTTCTGGCTTGCACTTCAGGTGAATTAGCTTATTTCAAAGGAGTTACTGTCTCCAAAATAGGGGGTGGAACCCCAAACAATCTTAACCACTACTTCTTAGCCTAAAGAGGAAAATTTGTGTGCCTGCAGCAGTTTCAAATAAGTTAAAAATACTTATCTTTTTTTCACCTAAGAAAACTCCCTGGAGACAGAAAAAAAACCACAAACCAACCCCAGCGACGGGGGGTCGTGCTGCAAATCAAAAGATGGTAAATGCTTTCTTTCGATGGTCATCACAAATCCAGTTTTAGGAACCAAGTAGATCGTAGATATTCCAGAAACAGAAGGAAACTCTCTTTGAGGAAGCTGTAGCTCAGCACATTGTTGTTGGGAAGAAAAGTCCAGGTAACGCCACTGTCACCACCACCACAGATGAGTCCCATTTGTCCATGACGTGGCCACGTGCGCTGTGAGGTACGAGTGTCCCTCTCAACGATGGAAGTTCTCAGCATTTGCTCTTAACCGTTCCCTTGGCCAGGTCACATCCATCTTTCTGGCTTGCACTTCAGGTGAATTAGCTTATTTCAAAGAGAGTTACTGTCTCCAAAACAGGGGGAAAAAAACCTAATCTTAACCACTACTCCTTAACCTAAAGAGGAAAATTTGTGTGCCTGCTGCAGTTTCAAATAACTTATTAGAAAAGTAACTAAAATAAGAGCTAGTCACCCTAAGGTGATCACAGTGTTACTCTAGTAGTGCATGTCTCACAGCAGCTGTTGATGGATTATTTCCCACACCATCTTCCTGCGGAAGTAAGGCATGTGGGTCTGAAAAGAAAAGAAAAACCCAGTAAATACAAAGTCACAGCAGAAAGAGGCAGAAAATGGGCATAAACACTCAGTTAATTCTTTAATATGAAGTTCCTTTTAAGAATTGTCAACACTTGCCTTTTGGGTACAATTGTTTCACCCACACAGCTCCTGAGAAGGTGACATGACAACTCACCAACCCCAGAATTCCTTCACTACACACTGGCCTACAAGCGCTTTAATAAAAGAGCACTGCATTGGAAAATAACCAGTGTCTTAACTGGTCAAAGGGTGAAACCTAGTTCTCCAAAAGATGCAAAAAGGCCAGACCTCACACACCCACTGGCTGCAGTATCTCGCCCAAGAGGAACTTCAGTAGGAGCTGGTATCGGATGCAAGGATGGAGACCACAGCTCTGCCCTGCTGAGGCCGCTTTGACATTCCAACCCCAGCAACTCTGTCCCAAAACCGGAGAGAGGTACAAAACCTCAGCCCCTGCCCCAGACGCAATTAACAGCTGCTGCGTAACTTCCCTGGCTCTTTGTCTCTGTGCGAAAGAGCCTGGAGCTGTTTATAACCTTCACCCACCTGCGTGAAGTTCATCGGTTTGTCTCGGGAGATGTAATCTGCGTATTTGCACGTAAAAACGCCGCAGTCGCTTCCATTCAATTGCTGAGGGATTTCCTAATGAATGCAAAGAAGATGATGAATTTTCCTCTATCTTAAAAGAAAAGCAATTTGGAAGTAGCTCACGTTACCCCCACCAAAAATACACTAACCAGACACTCCTGAACTTGCATAATCCCAAATAGCTGCTCCCGAACACAAGGAACAGACCCAATTAACTGCCCATCAGCCTCCCCTCTGCTTTATATACTTGGATGTTACAATCCAAATTCTTGGCAGGCTGATGAGGGACAGCAGCCTTCCTCCCTGTAAGGTGTCTTGAGGCTTCACACTGTCTTTCTAAAGCGACGTTTCTCAAATCCAGTCTTTTGGTGCTGCTTTTTACTATTTACTTGTTGAGAAACACCAGCTCAACCTTTCGCTTCGTCACATGCCTGGATTTGTGCTGCAAACGAGAAGCCTACGCTCTCCGACAACAGCTAAACAGATTTTTACGTTTGACTTGGGAAATCGGGGCAAAGCCAGATTCACCTTAACGTGGCAGACTAATTTAAAAAAAAAAAAAACCAAACAAAAAAGAAAGTATTCAGCCAGCAAGGAGAGGCACTGCTTAAATATTTCATCCCAGCACGGTTTCCCGGCCCACTTGTTGATGTGGTACCATAAGAAGATACTTATTGGCTGTTCTCTAAAGCCCTGGTCTTATTAGAAAGTGTGTTCAGAGTTTCGTGACACGGAGTTATGGTTCACATCTCAAATCCAAGTTGTTCTCACTTACATGTGGTGCCATGCTGTGAATAGTCCACTCTGAAATATTCAGCTCCACGTTTCTTTTCTCACGGCTTTCTTCTTGCAGGTATTTGCTGTTCAAAACAAAACAAGAACCCACTCTTCATCTCTGTAATTTAGGCCAACCAAAAACCCAAGCTGCTGAAGGATCACAGGAAGACGAATGGCAGGACAGTTAAAACGTCAGAGGATTCTCACAGCAGCTGATTTAAGGCATTTGGAGGAAAAATCCAAATCTTAAATTTACAAACACTGCGAGAGGCTGTGAGCTAACGGTTAGGAATGAGATCAACAATTCCAACAGGGACTTCCACAAAAGCCTAAGTTCATTGCTTAGTAGAGGTTAAAACACCCCAAATCACATGTTATCAGAGGAAGAACAGAAAAACCAAGCAAGGAATCATAATGCCATAATTCCACTGTGTGCCTGAACCCCACACACTGCCTGCGCCTCCGGAAGACCACCTACAAAAGCTTTTGGGCCAATACCTCTGGCTGAGGAAGTTCCCAGGCCGCCAATGGCTGGAAAAAAAATATTGGATGCAGACCTGTTCTTACAGCCTTTCCCAGGCATCTGCTGTTAAGTGGTGAGGAGAGCACCCGACTAAACCAGCACTCGGTTTGTCTCTGTGGGGCTGCTCTCCTGCTCCCGTCAGAAATACAAATAACACCCAGTGGTATTTTGAAACACTTCTTCCCTGAAATTCTTCCCTCTCATCAATAGCCCAGTTTTATTGATTACTAAATCACGTGTGCCACGGGGCTGTCACTTATTTGTCTGTGCACAGAGTGGGAAGGTGGCAGAACCCAGGCATCCAAGATCCTGGGTGAAGGGTACGGTGTGAGACTAGATAAGCAGTCAATGTCAGACAACTCGCAGGAAGCGAAGCCAAGATTTCTGGTTTGTTATTTACAATAAATGTGAAAACTTTCTTGTTTTCTACAGGAAATGTGCAGTCGTGTTAACAGGGACAAAATCCAAAAACCTTCTCATAATTCACAACATAAAAGCAGTGACTGAACGGTTACTTACAGCAAAATTTGACAAATAGCGTCCCCTTTTTGTCCCATTGAATCAAAGTATTTGATGATCTTCTCTCTGATATCTATGACCTGTTAGGAAAAGGTGACTGTTAGACAAAGCACAACCTCATGCTGTGCAAGCTTAAATGACTTGCTAGATTTTTCTCCCCGTCCAATTCTCAATAAAAAGCCAGTTTGACTCACCGCTAGTGTCCAGTGCAATCTCAAGTGAATGGGCACTAAGATGATGTCCTGCTTGAAGAGATCCACATTTCTGGTCCATCTTGTTACCACTTTGTAGCCCTCAGAAGACAGTTTGGAATAAAAGAAAGTACTAAAAGCATGGACTGCTGGATATCCTTCCTTCTTGTTTCTTTCCACCACAAGACGCATGTAGAAATTAATGATCTGCACCATAAAGAGTACATTTGAGATGTAAAATAAGACACTAGCTTACCAAATGAAAAATACAGCAACATGTCTTTTGTGGCCACCCTTAAGTACGCAGCGGAGAGAACTCCAGCCTCAGCTGTCAGTTTTTGTTCTGAGAATTTTGCACTTGGTTACATCTGCAGTTTGATAAAAACACCTGCCACCCACTCCAATAACCTAAACTAACTCCTGGAAGCTGCATAACACAAGAAGTAAAGGAACTTCCAGAAACACTAGACCCTTAAGTACCTAAAATAAGAACTGTACAGAGATTTCTAGGCTCTGCAGTGGAGGTCATCAAATAACTTTGAAAAGACTTCTGTACATGGTGAAGGGGTACTTTTAAATAAAGGCTGAATTAGAATATCCCTGTGCTGCAGCTAGTTTTACCTCATCATTTAGCCAGCAAAGGTTCCTTAGGGTGTGGATGTCCTCACGAGTGACCTTTAGTTTGAAGGCACTGCTCATGATCTCATCTGGCTCACCTTTGCCAAATGCGGCAATGACCTCTCTCTCCATGGCCTGAAATGAACAATTAAATGGGGAAGGACTTGTGAAACAGAGCATTGAGCATGCTAACCTGCGGGCAGCTTTCAACTGAAACGCGGCCTGGAAACGAAGCTCGGGCGACAGAGCAACTGGCTTTGCTGTTTTTTTGCTAAGTTAGCAATAGCACTTTCGTGTTGGTTGGTTTGTTTCAGCATCCTGACTTTGAACTTGAGAGCCCAGGTTTGCTTCCGTTTGTTTTCTCCAAGGAAGCTCAGATAAAACAAGCGGATGAGCAAACACGCTAAAGCAGCTGAAAAATGAGCAGAAGTACAGCAAACACCTTGCCCACATGATGCTGCAGCCCTCGCAATGCTGAGGTTTAAGCCAACCCCAGCAGGCATTAGCTCCTGCAGCTAAGTCAGGAGCCTGAAAGAATGTGAAGTTGGGGGGACTTCAAAAGGAACTGAAGTAACGGGGAAGGGGGAAACTGAGGCAGCTACCCTGGAGTCAGGCAATCGGAAGTCCAGTTTGTGCATGCAACTGGCTGCAATTTGGATCTTTCCATCTAAGTCTGCTTAAGGAATGCAAATAAACCACTAGGACTGTTAGTATAAAATACTCTGATCTGCAATAGCATCTTCTTCTTGGTTGAATCTGGGCTAGCAAGGTAAGAAAAACCCCTGGTTTTCCTTGTACTGAGCATCACTCTGCAGACTTTGTAAACTCTGGATTTGCTAGCCCTTTCCAAGTCAATCCTCAACAGGCAAAAAAAGGCGGTGCTCAGTGAGACTGCAATTCCGAAGAATAAAAGCAGCCAAAATTCATACAAGCAGGGGAACCTGAACTCCCCCTCCCTTGCGTAGCGTAACTAAGTTAACTCCCGTGACCGCCGCTACACGCAGTGCATCCACGACTCTGTGAGATCCTGAGGATGTACACAAGATGCTCAGGTCCCCCACAAGCAACGCAACACCATGGATCAGCAAAAGCTTATATTTCAGGTTCTGTCTCCATGGTAGGTCAGGTTAAGAGGCAGATCCAATATAACTGCACGAATCAGGTTAGCACTGCTCTGGGAGACCGTTGTTAAACCCAGACTAATTTTTGTCCTGGTAAGGGAAGCCCCACAAACCCTCAGGTTAGCACAACTGAAGGAGTGCATGGAGCATAATGTGCTTAAATCCTTAAAACCAGCTTTAGTGCTGACCCTTGCACTGTGAAGTCACAGCTGCAAATGCTCTGTAACAGGTTAAACGCAAGTTCTTAAGATTTCAAAAAGCCTTAAGAACCACCTAAAATAAATGGAGTTCCTTCCAGCTGTTTCCCAGCCCTCTGTCTCCTCTAACAGACTGTCAGCTACGGTACCTCTGTGAGCGGAGTAAAATGTTCTACTGTTTTTTCCAAGCTTGGGAGTTGCTTTTTTTCCACATCAAGGGCAGGTAACTTTTTGGCCCGACCAGGTGCCAGACGTGCTTGGAATAATGCATCTTCTGAGATTTCAGCTCCAAACTTTTTCTGTTAGACAAAAGGACGTTAAGATACCGATCAAGCACGGATTTTTTTTTTTTTTTTTTTTTTTTGCTAGGGGATAGTAGAGAAAATCTTGCTCATGTATAAATCTGGAAGGGTTTTTGTACACACATCCAACCAGCAAACTCAAAAGTTACTTTTTATCGGTGACTGCATTCCAACTGTGCACCCATGTAGTGCTGCACTCAAAACTGAACGGAGGCAAGGTGTTAAGAACCCCGGCAAAGCCTCCAAATGCAGGTATCAACTTGAGATTGACATTAATATTTCTGATTTCCATGATTAAAATTTTATTTTTGATCTCAATCCTGACCAGAGATGAAAGTCAAAGAGATGTACTTTCTATCTCACAGAACAAGACAAGACTAAAGACACCACTGAAGTCTAGCTTTGCGGGTCAATGAAGTCTGTGCAGTAAAGATTTTAAGGCTATACCCAACAAATTAAAGGGGAAGAACAAAAATAGTATAGTGCAGTGTGCTCATAATAGTCCAGAAACAAAATTAATGGCAGAAGAAAACCCTTTTGCAATAGCACTACTCATGAAATAACGCTCCCACTTTCCCAGGGAAAAACAACCTGGACAAATACATACATTGTTAAGTCATGTGAGTGAAGAGTGCAAAAATTCCTGATCACAAATAGCTGTATTTTCCTAAAAAGGGAAATAATGAATAACACAAGCTTACCCCTGCAATGGCTTGTTTCACTGGTCTTTCCTGCTTCTGAGATTTTTCTGCTGGTGGGGAGGAGTACCTGCGAGGAGAGGGAGAGAGAAAGAGAGAGAGAGGTGAGCTGTGTATCTGGACTCTCCCATGTAAACTCCCAAGAATTCACCGTCTGCATAAGAAATGCTTTTCCAAGGCTGATTCTGACTAGCGCCTCAGTTGCACACATGTGACTACATGGTCTCAGCTTCCAGCACAATTCTTTCAGAGCAGCAAAACTGGGATAGAATGAAGAGCTGGGAGCTTTGTAAATTATTTTTTTTTTTCCATCTACACGCACAAGGCTCCTTTTGTTTCTCGTTATCAGTTTCATTATTTGGAAAACAGGGAAGCAACCAGCCCTTCCTCTATCAAGTGCTTTGTGATCTACCAGTGATAAATACTGCATGCTAGGTGTTATACTGCAAGGTATGACATGAACGTCTGCAACTATACTTGCATCCAAATATAGTTAGCTTACGGAAACTAAGACCAGCACATTGAATTAAAAATGGGACAGCTACAGGATGTTTACTTGCCTTCTATAGGCTAGTCAAGAGAGTGACTATCCCCCATTTGGAGAGGATTATCATTAAAACCACGCAGACTCTGAAGAGCAAACAAATACACAGACATTAAAGTTGTCCATATATATATCCCTTCTTCAAAACCAAGAATTTGCATTGTCACCAAAGACCCCCTTTTTCAGGAGGGAGACCTACAACAGACTTTCGTGGTATTCTACGCTTCCAGTCCAGCATGGTAAGAGTAGATATCACGAGCTTTGTCAAATGACTTCAGTTAGTAGTTAAATCCGCAAAAAAAAGGCAAGAAAATGTTCCTTTTACTTGAACCCATCATACTCTATCAGTTATTTTATTTCCTTCTCTCTCGTCGAGCTTAGGTGAGCCACTGACAATTTAAGCACAGAACAGTGCTCCACAACTAAATATAGCGCTGGTGTTCAAAGTGGGGAGAAGAACAGGGACAGAATTAGCTAAAAAACCGGACTGCTGCAACTGAATCTCTTCTCTGCTCCCATCCACACTTTCTCCTCTCTCATTTAGGGGCAGGTCACTGAAGAAGGATGTGTGCATCAGACTGCCAGACGAAATCTCTCCCTGTAGCTGCACTTAATACAACCAAAAACCCATTTCCCTCGACAACACAGAGCCATCTGAGCTCCTAGTCCTCCCAGCTTCCTTTTTTGGCTCTCCTATTCAAACCCAAGGCATCCTGTAAGTCACAACGACGGCCTCAGTCCCACCAGGCTTGACAAGCTCTCTAGCCCTTACGCTTAAGATCCTAGTTTCAAAGTGAATTAAGTGGTTTGGCAGAAAGACTCACAAGCAAAAATGGATTCTGCAAATCCAAGGACAACTCGGTATGGCCCCCACTCCCCGCCTCACTGCCTTTCTTCCCACAGCAAAGGCCACATCAGCAGAACCCTGTTTGTCACACAGCATGGCTCTAGCAAGGCAGCTGTGTTTGAGATGCAACTGGCTTGAGAGCAATTCCAGTGCCACAAGCTAGCTGCTCCTCTTCCACAGCACAGCACATCGATAAATACCATTTGTCATCTTCTGGCCACTACTGGAGGCTGAAAGAAACACGCACACAGAGCCAGAAGAAACAAGAACCGTGATTAAAAGAGACTCTACCTGATCGTGTCATCTCTTGGAGACGACTCTGGGCAGCAAACATCTATACATTTGATACCTGCAGAGAAAAGCAGTGATATGAAAACAATAAGTCCACTTTCAAAAGCCATCAGATGTATGTAGCTCTCAATTTCTGGGTGATAAATACAAAAAAATATTTTAAATGACTGTATGATTGGGAAGTTTGAACTCCGGCAAGCAGTCTGAACTTTGAATATCATGTGGGAGTGTATAGGAAATGCCCTGTTTTGATTTGAAGTCTACATACAAAGTGGAACAGATTTGAATCATGGGGATACTCACTGGTCCTTGGTGTTGTACATGGATAGACATCTTCTCCAAGTTCTGGTTCTTCCAGGTAAGTCATCGCTGGTTCCTTGGAATAGGCTTGAAAACTTTGGTGCAGCAAAAAAAAACAACAGGGAAGAATCAGAATTTGTATAGGTAGGGCATTTGTTATCAGTGCATACCAATTCACTAGAAAGGATACATTTTAGCCGTACACAACGGTCTACATTAGAGTCTGAAGCCATGGTTAAAGCAACAGAAATATGCAACGTAAAATTAAGCTGTTTAATCCCTTGGCAGAAACATCCCATCTCCTGCACTAGCTTTGTGACCAAATGCAAAGGGCATTTCCATGGGGAGTTTATGTTCAGAAGCTCGGGCACACCGAAGGAATCAAATTTTCTGTCTCTTCAGAATTTCAAGAGAGACCAATCAATTGTGATATTTGTTTCCTTTACCTTTTCACCAGTAAATCAGTGGCTTCTTGGATTTTTTCTTTAAAAAGAAAAAAAAATATTCTTTGCACATCCTACAAATATCTGGATTAACCCGAGGAGGACATTTTATTTTACGGGACAAGACAGAATTCATTTCAACCATCCTGGACCAATTCGTCTCAATCTAATTATTAAAGATTATGCTGACACTGAGAATGCAATGTCCATGATACAGGTACTTCTGGGACATTTTACTTCAGACATGCTCTACTCTGAGCTCAGGGACTATATACTCATTAGCAGTTGGAGTTTATTAGGCACGTTCCCCAGGAACACTCTCTGGTTTAGCTTCATCTAAAAGGAACCTGTTTCACATGCTCCAGGTCTGCTCTGAGATACAAGCCAAACCACAACAATCAATGACCGGGGAGATTAGACACTGAAAGCAGGGTCTTGACCCATCCTAAAATGCTACGGCCAGTGCACCTAAAATTACACGAGATACTGTTTTCCGTATCATTTTCATGCACCAGAATGTTTAAACATGATACGCTGTTCTGAAGCGGTGTGTTCACATATTTTTCTAGCTGTGAACCACTGAGTGGAGACAGGGTTTTTTCTAAGCCTTGGTAACAACCCATGTTTCACAGCATTTAAAGGGAACTGCAAGAAAACACGGCATTTTCTACTGTCTTACCGTGCAGAAAGGCATGCTGGAACTCCAGCATTATCTCGGCATCACTATTTTACATGAATTAGGCCCCTTCTGCACAGCTTTGAAGAGTAATTATTCCACTAAGATAATGTGGATTATATTTTTGTGGTTTTTACTTGTGTCATTAACTTTGTGCAATCTTTTGATACAGTTATAAGATATCAAATATACTCATCACTGGTAATATACGAATCAGAGTAACACACAAGCCCCCCTTGCAGGTTGCTTAATGAACTGGAATTCTACACACAAGTGGGACTTTGGCCGCTTAATGTACTGCAGAGAGAAAACTTCCTATAATTCGTGCGGGAAGGACATGGGGAGGTAGAAAGGAACAGAGAAAATTCTGGCATTCCCTGTGTCTACCTGAAGTTTCACATTCTCAGATAAAACAGGATTCCTGAGCAAGGAAAAACTCATCGGTTGCAAACAAGAGGAAGATAAATTCTTTTTAATGGTGCCACAGAATAACCAGTGCTGTATATTTTTATACTAGAAGTTACAGTGCCAGCACGAGAACTAGATACTACCTTTCTTAAAAAAGAGAGAACAAAGGAGTATCAGAAAGAAGAGAAACACATCCATATCAACAAAGGAATTGTCACCTTTAGAATATACATTCAGAAAATATTCACGCTTCATGGTAGGGAACTGGAGGGGGGTGTCGGTCTTTTAAAAATTAGTTTGCCCTGACACCTGCCTTGGGACACTGTCCAGAACTCTGAGAGTAGAAAAGATTAATCCCCCTCCACTTCAATATATAACAGCTATAAAGTTACCACCAAAAAGTTAAAGGTTATTTTTCCTATAATTACTTGCGGAAGCTTGTTGGCTGTGGATTAGGACGGCTTCTAGGATATTTTTCCTTTGCCATTTCCACGAGTTGTTTATATTTCACCTTTTCTCCTCGCTGAACATCCTAGCACAACAGAGGGGAAAAACAAACAGATTAGAACCACTGCATACGAAGCAAATGTTTGACATCTAGACATAGCAGGGACTGCACAGGCTGTTCCCAAAATGCTGGCACATTATTCAAGTTTACTTTAGCAGGAATTCGCACACCTTTGCTTTGTGTTAGCCCTGCTCTAGGAGCTTGTGTCCCACTATAAACCTCAAAATTCCTTCTGCAACTGTTTCCTCTTCTGCTGTGGTCTGCACCCCTTGCATAATAATTCAGGCTAATATGCATTCCTGTCAATATACATAATGATTGGGCGCTATAAGTCCCTGGGGTATCTTAATCATGCTCCACAGCTTGCCGCCTTCTCCAGTACTTCGGCCTAAGTTCTTCTCCCATGTAAGCTAGATTTATCAGGATTTTTCCAGTAGTTGCTTCAGATATTGGAAGGACAGGACCAGGGAAGACCTCTCAAACAGTCCAGTAAGGAAGGATTATCAGCAACTGAGTGGTTTTTTTGCCTACACTATCCTTTTTGGGTTGCTATGTAAAGACCACAGTTGAGTGAGGTTAAGGACAAAATAGTGAAACAACTCTGCAACAAATACACACTTAGTGACAAGGCAGTACAGCTCCCCTTGCAGGTGAAACTGGCTGGAGGGTCCTCCCCCGGTAGACCATTTCCCTGAAAACGGTTTAAAATTCAATCTTTTGGCAACAAAGCACTGCTCTCTTCCAAGACTTGATGCTTGTAAAGGCAAATCACAGAATCGCAGAATATTTTTGGTTGGATGGGACCTTTGAGATCATCGAGTCCAACCAACAAAAAAAAAAAAACCCCAAAAAACCCCAAAACCAAAACCAACAACAACAACAAAACCCACCAAAAAACCCCAAACAAACAAAAAAAACACCAAAACCAAACAAACCCCCCCCCCCCCAAAAAATCCCAGAACACCAAACACCAAAACCAAACCAAAACAAACACCCACAACCACACACCACACCACCCACAAACAGACACAACCCAACAATCTCGGGCACTAGAGCATGCCCTGAAGTGCCACGTCTACACGTTTCTTAAATACCTCCAGGGATGGCGACTCCAGCACCTCCCTGGGCAGGCTGTTCCAGTGCCTGGCCACTCTCTCAGTAAAGTAATTCTTCCTAATATCTAATCTAAACCTCCCCTGCCCCAACTTCAGACCATTTCCTCTGGTCCTGTCATTATTCCCTTGGGAGAAGAGGCCAACATCCACCTCTCTACAACAAATCAAATGCTATATACTGATTTTCCAGAAGTATCCCTTCAACTTCTCCAACTACACCCGCTGCTACTTCAGCATTTACGTACAGTTTTGCTGTAACTGCTAAGTTGTTCCATTTCAAAAGACAACCTTCCCACCCAGCGTACCTCTTCAGCAGTGCAGAGAGGCCTCCCCATTTTGCTGCCTTCCGAAGTGGTGGATTCTGGTACAGAGAGCTCCTTAATGGGTGGCCTTGGTGCTAAGGTGCTGCCTGAGGCAGGTTTGGTGCTCTGCTTGCCATTCTCGCTTGTGCTGAAAACATCAACGGCAAAAGAAATACTATCAAGAGAAGATTCAAATATGCACCTCCTGACGCTAGCTCCACCACAAGCTATTTCGTAGAGCGTGTACACCGATGATGACGGAGACAGACACGAGATGTTTACAACTTTCAGATGAAGACCTGCTGTCTTCAACTGGCTAACGGGAAGTACAGAGAAGTAAAAGTGACAATCGGAACAACCGCCTTGAATACACACTGTTGTTTGCGACCTCAGCCTCTTTTCAAGTGCAACACTTCCTCTTACCACAGACCTTTAATCTTTATCTAATCTCGTGTGTCTCTGGATTTAAAGAAAAAGCTTAAAATTGCTTAAGCTTAAAAAGCAGGTGGAGACCTCCCTTTGTATAGCAACTCAGCGGAGTTCCAGGATACCTTGAAAAACTATTGCTATGTGGACACAGATACAAATGTTGGGCAGCACAGAGGAAGTACAAGAATGAAAGTGAAAGGCAGTAAACCTTTCAGAGAAGTCAAAGAAAACAGAAGGATTTTTACCTCAGACATGGAATCGTCTTGTAAGAAAGGGGTAGTGTTTCCTCAAGCAAGTAAGCATTGGTTCCACAAGGCATCTGACCTGCTAGGGAAAAGCATAAGGCATCAGTAACTGTAACAGGATACCGAAGACTTTTATGAGTTTACAGTAAAGAGCTCCACCAAAGATAAATTTTCATTTTCTCTCTTATATCATAATAACATTTGTGTTATGTCACTTTAGGATATTTTCAGGTTTTCAAACTGGCAACTACAGAAAGTTGTGCACACAAGGTATTGCCAGCCAAAACCTGAAATAAAAAAGGGTTATCAGGATCTACTACCTAAAATTTAGCATTTAAAACAATTTCCTTCTGGCAAGCTAATAGTGGATGTATCAGAACTGAAGGACTGCATCCAAGGCAGCTTTTGGACTAAGATGACAAGATAAACGCCTGGCTCCAATCCCAAAGCGATGCAGGGAAGAAACGGAGTTCACACTCAAGTATTCCTAGACTCTACCTTAGTATTGTGCCTGCAATAATCCCAACATAACTCCAGGGGTACAGCTGTATGGTACATGACGTCGGTAGGGTGAAAAAGAAACGAGTTTATAACTTGATGTCAGTCTTACCGATTTGTAGTATTTCTACGTCTAGCGTAGAAAATCTTGGTCTTTTAGCTGAAGGCTCAAAAGAAGTCTTAAATGAAAAGAAAAAAAAATGAAAACAACGTGAGTATAACCCAAATGTGAATCCAAGCAAACATAAACTTCCTGAAATTTAGTCAGCTCTGTTATGACTTGGGGACCATGATTTATTGGTTCAGATTGCAGAAGAATGCAAATCTTTGCACCATCTCTGACAAGTACACTTTAGTTTTTTAATACAGGCTCTCCTACCTGCAGTGTTTGAGAGTGATTAAACCAGTACATGGTGGTTTAATCACTCTGTGAATAAGACACATGATTAAAACAGTACAAGTTTTATGCAGTGATTACAACAGTACAAGCTTGTCACTGAGTTATCACTCAGTCAGCTCCTAAACATTCCAAAGTGTGATAGTTTAGCCATTGAAAAATATATTTTGTACAAATAAGAGTTAATGACCCTCTCGGGAACGAATAATCAGAGCACAACAGTTTCTTACTCCTCTTACCCTATGGGGCAATAAGAAAACTAGCACTACACCTTTGAACCAAACTAGGGAGTCAAGCAGTCCGTGACTCTTTTTTACAGAGCCAAAGTCCTACAAGAATTCTCTCCTGGCCTGGTGGATAATGAACTTAGCAGAAAGGGGTTTATCCAGAGGAAGTATGCTGTTTTTCTTGTAAAGTAGTGTATTTGGATTCAACCTACAAGCTTGAGAAAGAGAGTAGCAGCTTACAAACACACTAAAACCATAAACTGGAACGACTGTAAAGTATCTGGAAGACAACAAATGTTTTGCTCCTTCCTCAGCTACAAGTGCTAGAGCAGTGTACGCAGGCGTGAGGAAGGCAAACCCAGCACACAAGAGCTGCCCGCTATAAATGACGAAGAACCACCTACAGGTACAGGCTCAGAGCAGGCCCAACTTCAAGGCACATTAGGGAGAGCCGCTCGCTCTTTCATCTCACACAGATTCTACCTAATTTCAAAACCCTTGCTGACCTCGTCCGCAGACTCTGTGGTGGGAGCATCATCGCTGACTGAAGGCCTCCGGCGTTTAGTTGCCCTGGTTGGCAACTTCACCTGAGTTCTCACTTCTTCAACTTTCTCTTCATGCTCAGAGGTGATGTGATCTAAAAAAGCAGAGACAGGCCATATAAGAACATGATATAAAAGGGGATTAGGATTTCTATTTGCATCAAAGCCCATCTCCTTAGTCCCACCAAGAGCAGCGTAACCCATTTCAAGTTATACACCCTTCGGCCAACAGCAGTTGGTGGCATTTTTTGTATTAGCTGGCTGAGCAGCCCTTGAGAGCTGGAGCTCAAACAATAACCCACCCATGAGTCTGCCAGCCAGATCTCCAAAAAAACCTGCTTTGGGGAACATTCCCTGTGTCCAGAGAAGCAGCACATGGTGCAATTTATCTTCCTCACTCCCTCCTCACATGCATGTACTCTTGCAGTTTATTACGGGTCACTCTTGTCTAGTTGAGAGAAACTGTTCACTGAGGTCTAGAAACCAAAGCTACCCAAGCCCGTTCTTCTCAGTGTTAAAGAAGCAGAGATGTGCAAGCCCTCAGACAGTATCAACAAGCCAGAGCTGTCTCATAAGGGGCTGTGTTGGAGATTAAATCATAGTAGACAAGAGCATTTGTTTGAAAATAAGAGAATGACGCTTTAGCAGACAAGGGCATAGACGGTACCGCATTCTTAGAAGCAGATTTGGCCTGCTTACTAAGAAGAGGGAATTGTTCCTACCAAGAGTTGGTCATGTTGCTAAAGGGAGAAGGGACAGGGGAGCAAGATACCAATTTGACATATTTTTCAATTGGTTTATGCTCTTAAGTCTGAAAAACACACTAAGAGTTCAGCAGCCCCTACCATCCCCCTACAGGGCAGCATCGTTTGCCAAGCACTAACTAGGAAGCTCCACATCCCCCCGCAGAACCTGTGCCGGGAAATGTCATACAGCCTAAAGAGCATCATTTCTCCCTCTTTATCAGTAAAGATGAAAAAGGGGAAATGGCCATCTCAAATCATGACCAATGCAGCTGGCATCCAAAGGCACCAACACGGCTGCAGGCAGCTGCGTAATTTTACCCTTGAACATTTTGTGGAGGGGGTATCAGAGAAAGCCTCACCGAAGAGAGCACTTCTCTACCCCGCTGTTCTCTCCTCTGCCTGGCCTCTGCTGCATCTCCATCCTTCTTTACTCACCCTTCCTCTATCTTTTCAAAACGCCAAAATTTTCAGATTCAGGCTAAACTTCTGTTTTCAATTCGGCTTTCCCCCTCCACCCCCGAGCCCACAGAAATACCATTTTTCTCTGCCTGCCATCAGTTTAAAGTTACCTTCCTTCACATCCCAGATTCTAAGTGATTTCTCGTAAGACGTGCGGGTATTTTGAACCCACAGAGGTACATTGCGAATAGAGAGAGGAGGGAGCACACAGCTTTGATTTAAAATACTCTTTCTGCTGCCATGCATGGGCTCACCGCCCGAGATGGGGGATACCTCCTGCTGGCAGTAGAAGTATTGTGCCCTGCCACAGTCAACACAGATATCATATATAGGGCTAGGCCCTACGACACACCCTCAAGTCACTGGGCACACAGATGGCCACAAGGAAAGAACAGCTTGAAAAACCACAGTTTCAGGAACAACGACAGAGTAAAAAAGCCAGAGTTTTCTAAGGTACATGAAACCTAAGAAAAATCAGGCATCTTAAATACTTCTGTAGTGCGCAATACCTGATTTTCTCTTTTTTGCTGGAGGCTTGTCAGGATCGTCCACAGGTACCCAAAAGCTGGGGAAAGAACAGACAGAACAGTGTTTTGCAACCACAGGTAAGCTTCTGCCAGGTTGACTTCCCTTCACAGGGCCCAAACTTCCAAAGTTACTTTACATATCCCAAAGGTTTCCCCCTCCAAGTGCCCCCGGGATCATCTCAGACATACACACCCCCCAACTGCCACCGCTGAGCATCCCTCATCAACGCCCCCCAACCTCTCCCAGTCAATGCACTGCTCACAGAGGGCTAATTACCCCACTACAGCATATTAGGCCTTTTTTCTCGTTCTGTCAATGTTTTCTAATGTATTATGTTTGTTCCTATCACCAAAATCTTGCTTAAGTTAGTACGTAAAGTATTCCTCTTTCCTGAAGGAAAGCAGCATACCAGAGGTTACTAAACCACTTAAAGAAAAGTCTAAGTAGGACAGGAAATAAAAGGTGGGAAAGCAACTCATGCATACGCCCACTTAAATAACTTACTGCTAAATCAGTGCTCCTGAACTAGTTCTTGAAATGATTCTTAGCTGCACCCTTTCTTACTAAGCGTAAGTCCAAGTACTGTATCGGTTGATAGCAATGATAAAATCTAATTAAAAATTTTGCTTTGGGAACAGAGCACAAAGGTGGTTTCTAGTTGTTGTTTTTTTTTTTTTTTCCTCTATTTGCCCTGCAAAGTGCCATGACAGACAGCAAGGATTCTTTGATCTTTCTTACACAAAACAATTACTTTTAAACTGTTATGCCCCTGAACCCTGCTGGTATCATCATTTCTGGACTATCTTCCATCTCTATCAGGAACACAAAAAGTAACTGATATCCTTAACGGCACCGTTCATACAATATACAGAATACTTGCTATCACTATGCTATTAAACTCAGGCAGAAAATACTGCGGGGCAAGTGTTAAAGGCAAATACACTCCCATAAAAATGCGTTCTTACTCAGCATATTCGATATTTCAGAAAGGAAAACTAAAGAAGGTAAAATGTTTGTACCCTCCTGCTCAACTTTTAGCAAAAGTTAACTCATTCCGAGCTCCTCTTCAGCGAAAACTTTCCAGCATCATTCTTCTGCAGGGATAAAGCACGATTCGTCCGCCTCAAGCCTACGTCCTGAGACAAGCCTGTCCTGATAAATACCTGACTGCGGTTTACAATAACTGCTTGTGAAGAGAAGCGCCTCTTCCTCCAGCTTTACCAGAACACCCAACACCTGTGAGAGCGTTGTTGTGCCCTTTTTTTTACTTTACCAACCACTTGGAGGTTTAGAATTAGTTTGATCGCAAGAAAAGATGGATTCTCTCTTGGTAATTCAGAAATAAATGGGGAAATCTTCAATGTTCTTAAGTGGGCATGGGCAGGGAACAGGGATGAGGAAAAGGGAAGGCAAAAATAAATCCGTGTTTAGCTACCTCTGTCTCCAATAGGAATACACAATCCCGTGAGGAAGTTAAACTGTGTTACTGCAACTGGGGTTTTGCCAAGGGCCTGGGAGAAACAGGTAAGTGCACAGTGTTGAGTAATATTTGAAACATGCTGAAAAAACGGGCCAGAAAATCAAAACAAATTGAGGGAGGTCTCCATGTAGAGATGCGTTCATGTCCACACTCTAGAGTAGACAGCATCTATTTATGGCCAGCATTTTACTCGTCTCCTTAGCAACAACACGAAAAAAATAAGGTATCAGGAAAACTCAAGAACTCTGTATACAGCATATAAGCTCAGGCCCTTTTCTTTTCGAAAGCTCCTCCCCCACCAGTGCTGAGGACAATTCATTAAGATTTATAATTTAAATTTGTAAAAAATTCAAGTTTTCACCGGTTATCCCCCCAAAAAAATTGCACACTGTGCTTCAGTGGTGCAGTACAAGAGTAGCTAATGTTTATCTATTTTCCCGACCAGTATCACCACTCATGCCCGGAATTTTTAATCTTTCTATCATGGGAAAACCTCAAGTGGCAGAAATAACAATCACCCTTTAGTTTAGATCTCCTTGAAGAGACTCACACAGGGGAGCTGGGAATATCTTTGCCATTTTACAGCATATCTCAGAGAGCACTGTTGGAAAACTTATTTTCAGCAGGACAGCTTCTGAAGCTGTCTAACGCAGTTTCACTTGGATTTCACCCTAATTGCTTTGCCTGTCACTCCCAGTGATCTCTTAGCAAAACTGGGTGTCCTGGTCAGGCCATGACATGACAGTCTGCAGCATCTACAAAGGCACATTCTTCAGTCTGAGACTGTGCTCTGCACAGCAGCTGTGAAAAACTACTCGTGCAACAAGTGGCTCTTTCCAGAGGACATTAACTTCTCCCATTCACTGTGGAACATGAGACACTCAGCAGAGCCTCCTGGAGCAAGTTTCTCCCAGAGGCAGCAACCATACTCCCCAAATCATGGCACGTAATTCATACGTTCCCTCTCTTCTGAGAGACACAAGCGACAGACACAGAGATGGCTTAGCCATCTGTCACTGGGAGCTCTGGAGTGCCAGCAATGGTTAATGTCTGGGAAGGCACCCCCCTTTCTTCCACTCCACATACAAACCCCATCCCCATGCCACGACTTTCCTTCATCCAATATATCCCTATATGTATATATACTGTTCCCTGCTCCTTCAACACTCGAAGTCTCCACCCCTTTTTTTTCCTTTTCAACCCCCCCCCCTGTGCAGACGGAGAGCGAACGAGGGGGTGGGCTTGCCAATGGACTTCTGGGGAACATCTGGAACCCACAATCATCTCAGCATCACGAGTGAACAGCTCCGATCGTGGGCACAGGGCAACCCGACAGCGGCACGAGCCACGGCTAGACACACAAGCCAACAGCCGGGCCAGAAGGAGGGGTGCCAGGGTGGGAGAGGGCGGTGGATGGCACTTGAGAGCCCACGCCGAGCTCTGCCGCCCCGGAGGGGGGGGTCTGGGCGGGCAAGAGGGGCCGAGCTCAGCCCAGGAGCGTGGGGGGGAACCCCAGGGCAAGACACCACACTGCATCCCAGCCCGCAGAGCGACTAACGGCTCAAACCCCTCAGGCCGAGGCGCTGGGGCCAAGGCGCTGGGCGGGCTCCCGCTCCCCCCAAGCAGGCCCCGGGGGGTCCCACAGGCCCCAGAGCCGTGGCAGGCCGCGGTGGGGGGGGGGTGGGGTGGGTGGGTTTAGCAATGGGACGGGGCGAGGCCCTCGGGCGGCCCGGAGGCGGCGGGGCGGCTCGCTGACCTGGGGGGCGGCCTCTTGGGCGGCGGCGGGGCCGGCGCGGGGCGGCGGGCGGCGGCGAGGAGGGCGCCGAGGGCCCCCAGCAGCCATTGGTACATAGGCCCCGGGCCGGCCCGCGGCGGAAGTGCGGCCGGCCCGCGCGCCCGGCACCGCCTCCCTATTGGCTGGTGGGGAGCACCCCCCTCCCCTAGAAAATGGAGGGGGAACGGCGGGGGCGGGGCTAGCGCATGCGCGGCGCCATCTTTGTGCTGGCTGAGGGAGCCGTTAAGGGCCGCCCAACCGACTGTTTCCTCCTCCCCTCCTGGGCTGGGCCGGCGTCGTCCCGCCCACCCCGCCTCTGTCTGGGCGAGGAGCTTTCCTTCTCAGAAAGCCCCGAGCCGGGCCCTGGGCGGACGTGGGGTTTCGTTAGGTCCTCCTTGGCGGGGAGAGGCCGGTCTCCCCTTAGGGAGAGAGGCCCCGCAGAGGCCCGAGGGGAGGCCGCAGAGGCCCGAGGGGCCACCCTGGCCTCCCCTCCGGCCTCCTGTCCGGCTTCTGTGGGGCCTCCGAGGGGCCCCACGGAGGACCTAGAGGCTGGAGAAGCCGTTGCGCGTCCGGGAGGAAGGAGGCGGGCCACAGCGCCCGGCGACGCGAGCTCTTGCGCGCCCCCTCCTGCCTCCTGTCCCATCAGGCCGTGAGGGAGTAGCAATCCCGGGCTTACCCGGCCTTCTCCTGATCGCTTGCCCGACGTTTTGCGCCCCTTTTCTGGGGAGCTCCGGTCGCTTCGCCCGCTTGCGCCATGGCTACACCGCGACTGAGGACGCGGACGGTACGTTCGACGTTCGACCATTGTAACCAGGTAGCGGCGGCCAACTGTCCACCACCGGCAGCCCTGCTAAACCTGCCACTCTGGGGCTGGCGAGCAGGCTGGCGAGTGTTGGGCTGGCTCCTGGTGGGCTTGGCTAGCTCTTAGAGGGCAATTCTTTGCCCTGCAAAGGATTTACCTGCACCTTTTAATACGGTGCTTCCCGATCATTTATCAGCTGTTGCCTCTGAGGTGGAAATGTGTAGGTGTTGCTGTAGCCACGTCCTGCAGAGACTTTTCCACCTGAGTGAAAATAAATTTCTAAGTCTAAGAGGAACAAACTGGGCAGATGAAAGTGCTCAGGGCAGGAGTTATCCTTTGGGGCAGCCCTTGTCACAGGAGGTCCAGCTAGCTTTTCACGCCTGCAGGAGAGTCTTAACTGATGGTGGTGCCTGGTTTAATTAAATCAAGCTTCCTCATTACTTTAGGAAGTTAATTACTGCTCTGCTTATGCTTCAGGGCTTTGGCCAGGGAACATGCCCCAGTCCTGGAGGTAGAAGTGCGATGTGGCAGTGAGCTGCAGGCAGGGTGGGCGGTGGAGGCAGCCCGGCAGAGGGCACGGCAGCCTCACACAGGGCCTGCCCTGCTCCTGCGGCTTGGAGATGCTGCTTCAGTCGGCTTCTCCATCAGTCTTCTCTCCCCATCCCGAGTGCGTTAACCAAATCCTGCAGCTGAGAGCTGGAGTTGGGGGCAGGGTGTGCGTTTGAATTCCTGGGTAAGGTATAAGATGCAAGGTTTTTCTCAGTTCAGCTCCATCAAGACAAAACTCATCTGCAACACTCCTGTTTCTATCCACGGTGGAGAGAAAGCCAGAGCACTGAACCCACCACACAATATTCTAGGAAAGGAGGAAGGAGGATCTTTTAGGGAAGTGGTCTTCCCTGCCTGCAAGGCAGAGGTGGCACACATGAGATTGCACAGCTGCCCTGTGCTGCAGGGCGATGCCAAGGCTTCTCTCCTGCCCTTGGACCCCCAGCCCTGGGCGCAGGTGTGGACCCAGCTCTGGGGCTGAAGGATTTCTTCAGCAGGCACGTCCCCCACCTCGCAGTATAACCCACCACAGGAGAAGTCTTAGGGTTCAGAAAAAGTATGAGAAATCTTCTCAGGGAATTGTGTTTGTTATTTTAAAGCAGCTCCTCTGTGTTTCCTGATAACATCACTTCCTTGTCCTCACCAGGACAGTGATTTTAGTGCTGCTAAATGATTTTAAAGCACCGGTGTGAAAGGCTTTAAAGTACCTGACAGTGATGGCAGGGTCAGTGCGATTGCAGTGCCCATCCAATGTCCTCTGCAGCCTGAAGGGTTTGTGCCAGGCACATGAGGATGGTTAACGTGGAGTTATATGATCTGATTTCTTTTTGTGTGGTGTTTGGTGTGATCTCTAAAACATCAATAACCAAATACATTTAAGAAGTTACAATTTCATTAAATTAATGCCACTGGACTGAGAGTCTTTCTTCTGGGAGTTCGGTCTGTTGCTGCACCTTACATTAAACGTTTTTTTTCCCCTCCCTGTCTCTCGTATATGGAAAAAATTTCCATTTTTTTCTAAAGGCAAATATAACAACAGCTGGATGTGTGAGAGGCTGAATGTTGTAATTCCTGGCATGGCTTTACAGTGCAGTTTTACATCGGTTACATTTCTCAATCCCTGTAATTTATGCGGCTGGTGGTTAACTTCATGACTTAATTCCTTACTATGCCTTTGAGCTTCTTGCTCAGTACATTGATGTGTAGTGACTCAAAATTATGACATTTGGAGCATGTAAATCCAGAATCCTGTTACCGGCCATTTACATACACAGGGATTACTCGAGTCCCATCTCTGATCCAATAGTGAATGCAGATAATTACAGAATCTGAGCTCATTAATTTTGCGTTACCCAAAGTCTCTACCTTTAGAGCAGCTTCAGAAAGCAGCACATTTCAAAATAGTGGGATAACAAACTGAATAATTAACTTTGGGGCTGGAGGAACGCTTGGCAATTTTAGGTATGCACCTAATTTTAGGTATACATCTAATGTTAGGTGTGTAAAGTGTAATATACTTACTTAATGTGGCATTTAAATCTCTTTATTTTACATGTGTTGGGGATGATGTCCCGGTGGCCCAGTGCAATACCAAACTCCAGCCTCTGCTGGTGCTTTCACTCGCTAATCTTGGCAATTCTTTGCCTTGGGTATGATCCCACTAAGTATGATTCAGTTTGCCAACATCGCTGCCGTATGACTCGTGTGTGTTTAGCCGGTCAGCCCGTTCCGTACAGTCGCTCTCTGTCGAGTGGGATCGTGCGCGGCAGTAGAAGCGGTTGGAAAAAATAGCTTCTATTTGACGTCGGGCAGCGCTGGGGCTGAAATTCGCTGGCTCTTTCCCACTGCCCTGGCTCAGCGAGGTCACTCGTTACAGTGCAGCGCCTGTAGTTAAGGTGCATTTATAATTCTGGTTCACATCGGTTGCATTTTTCCTTCCCTGTAATTTACATAGCTGAAGGTGACGCTCACGGCTTCGCTGGGTATTATCCCTTTCCGTTCCAGGATGGGAATAGCTCTCGGCACCTCTCTGTCCCGTTTACAGTGTGTCATAGCCAGTGGGGTTTATTTCACCCAAGCGCCATGTCCCCAGCGTGCCGGGCTGGGTAACCTCATGCACATGCAACCAGGGCACCTAAAGGCACGTGGTGGGAGTGGAGGACTTTCCTTTGAGGACCTCGCAGTTTGTCCCTGCTTCCCACCCCAAAACAGCTGCTCCAGGAGGCAGACTCCGTCTCGTGCCCAAGCGTCAGTCTGGGCAGGGTGCAAAATTGCAGAGCATGAACTCGGCTCCTGCCTGAGCTGGGAAGGGCAGATCTGAATTCATGTATCCTCACTTGCCCACCAACCCCTCCCATACATTCCTCCTTCCCCATGGGCTGTCGTGATGGCAGTTGTCACTCAGCTCAGAAGGGACACCACCATCACCACCACTTTGTGGAATGAGAAGGACTCTGAGTGCTGGGCAGGGATCCCTCAGCTTCCTGCCACCATTGGCATGGCAAGGGCTTGTGTGGAGGTGGCACATCATCTCACTGTGGTGTCTGGTCCACATCTGATCTCGGCTCTCCACCATCCTTCTCCCAGTGTGATGCAGGGCAGGAGTCACCGTGAGGTGCCATGCTCTCACCCAAGACCGGAGAGCTGGAGCCCTGCCCTTAGCCCCTGGGCCCACCCATGGAATGAGGAGACTGGTGTGCCATCTCCAGCGCTCACTCTGGACACAGCTGGTGGTGTGGTGGCCAGAGGACCTTCTTAACCTCATCCTGATGCATCTCCAGGGCAGGTGGTTACCTTGCCTAAGGGAAGTGGAAGAGGATGAGGTGAGATGGGATGGGAGGGCAAAGCGAAAGAGGGCAAGGCAGAGCAGAGGGCACCCAAAGCGCCTTGCCAGGTCTCCCAACCCCATTTTGAGGTCAGGATGGGAAGTCCCACCTGCCCTAATATCCCTCCCACCCTATGCATGGAAAGCAGTGATGCCCAGGGCGGGCATGGCGGTGCCGGAGGCCCCTGGGAGAGCCCAGAGTCATCTCCACTCTGAGCTGTGTGTGGAAAAGGACTGCAAACTGGGACTTCGGTGTGACACGGTGTTTAGCTGAGGTCTCCAGCCTGCCCAGTGGCTGTCATGGGTGACAGCAGCGGTCCTCCTGACACCACATCTCCCAGGGGTTTATCCCTGACCCCCTCTAGAGCAAGTGAGCGATAATACTTGACCACTTGCTTCCCGGCTCCCCCACTCTTTATCATGCTTCATCAGCGACCCTGGGATTCATGGACCCTCTGGTCCCTGCATGGCGCTGGCTGAGCGGTGTGTGCTGCGGCTGCTCTCCCTGGGGACGGCTCCTCAGCTGCAAGGTGTGACCTTATTGCCCTTTTCTTAAAAAGATGGGGCTGCAGCGGGTGGGCCGGGTGCCACTGTCATGTGGTGAGCTGAGTTGTGTCATTCTTCTGCGGTTGAGGGCAAACAAAAAGACCGTGGTACAGAAAACAATGCTGGTGATGGTGACTCAGGCCTTTTTTTTTTTTTTTTTTTTTTTGGAGGCAGATGCTGAACTTTGCAGGTGGGAATTGCTGAGCTAGAAGCCTCGGAGGACTTGCAAAAGCCCCGGAAAGGGAAGATGCCGTCAGGCTCCCAGGAAGGGACAGCACCCTCGGCAGCACAGCCATGGCTGCATTAGGAGGATGCTGCTGGGAAAGGTAACATGGAAGCAGGATTACACTCAGCTGCTGGCCTGAAGGGGACACACAGTGACACCTGCGATCGCAGAAGAAATGCAGAGCCACACGTTAAAGCCAATCCTATTTTCTGGGACAAACCCAGTTTCTGAAGGATGCATTCATGTCCCAACCACAACCTAGCTGTTAAACACATCTCCTGGGCTTCTGCTGCGTTGGCTGATGAACAGTGGCAGGAAAGAGAGGAGGACCACAAGGAAGCTGCTTGCAGGAATGATACTATGAGCTGAGATGCAAACTCCCAATAATTTGGGTCATGCTCCCACATCTGGATCCCGTGGAGTGCCCTTGCAGCCACAGGGAGCTCTGTGAAACTCAGGCTGCGGGAGGGGAGCTGGGGCAAGCTTGTGGGGCAGGTGGCCCCACTCGCGCCTGAGCTTGGGCTGCAATTCGGGATGAACGCTCAGGGCAATCTGCATCTTCTTAGTGCACGGCAGGTGACTGGTTGAGTATGTAAATGAGGATTTTATTCTATGATGGTTACTGCAGCCAGCTCTGGGGGCACCAACAGTAGAAGGACATGGAGCTGTTGGGGCGGAGCCAGAGGAGGCCACGGAGATGCTGGGAGGGCTGGAGCCCCTCTGCTGTGAGGACAGGCTGAGAGAGTTGGGGGGGTTCAGCCTGGACAACCTGGAAGAGAAGGCTGCAGGGAGAACTTCGAGCCCCTTCCAGTCCCTAAAGGGGCTCCAGGAAAGCTGGGGAGGGACTCTTGATCAGGGAGGGAAGCCATTGGATGAGGGGGAAGGATTTGACACTGAAAGAGGGGAGACTCTAGATATTGCAAAGAAATTCTTCACTCTGAGGGTGGTGGGATACTGGCCCAGGTTGCCCAGAGAAGCTGTGGCTGCCCCATCCCTGGAGGGGTTCAAGGCCAGGTTGGAGGGGGCTTGGAGCAACCTGGTCTGGTGGGAGGTGTCCCTGCCCATGACAGGGGGGGGTGGAACTGGGTGATCTTTAAGGTCCCTTCTGACCCAAACCATCCTGTAACTCAATGATCTCAAGCACGTGCTTCCCTTTAACTCTCACTTTCAGCAGATGACTTATTTCCTTATCAGTCCCCTCCACCGCTCTTCCAGAAACCCTCCATCTGGGAGTGGGAGCCAGAGCTTCCTGCCAGGACAAGCCACTGGCAGCTGGATTGAGGGCAGCGCTGGACAAGCCATATGTAACCAGGCAAGGGTTATTCCACTTTCTGTGGGGTGGTTTGCAGAAAGATGAAAAAGGAGCCTTTATGCAGCAACTTACCCTTTCAGAGGGGAGAATGTTTCCCGCTTACAAAAGTTTCTTAGCCTTCTCACTTTCTTGTCCTGCAGGGATTCTTCCTCTTCTTCCCCTAGAGAGATTCAAAGCCCGACGTAGAATCCAGATTATCCCAAAACACATAGTCAGGACTAACCACATGGGTGTGAATTCATTGCCCAGATAACTTGACAAACAGGAGCAAGTTCTGGGAAGTACAGCCAGAGAGTGAACTCCCCTGAAAAACTGTTTCAAATCGAATAAAGGAAGTTCAAAAGAGCATCAGAGAAAGGGGAAGCGCATCATTTGGACTGAGTTTTATTTTTTTTAAAGAAAGCAAAGTGCTGTTTCCCTCCTGCCTTTCCCATGGTCCCTTGAAATGAGAAATATTGCTGCTGTTCATCAAACAGTGACAGTCGGGGACCAGCCCAGGAGTGAGGTGGTCAAGCAGCCCAGGAGATGGGTTATTCTATAGAATAACCCACCGGTGGGACTGGACCTGCTTTAGGTTGCCCGTTTCTCTTCTCATTCCACCCTGATGATGCTCGAGGGGTATTTCAGTGGGAGCAGGGGCATCGCCACGTCTCCTGAGTTGGTGTTTGGGACCGGAGAGGACAGGAGTGTTTCCACTCATTCCGGAGGGATTTAGGGTAGGATGGGAGACAATGGGGATTGACCCAGCACGACGACCGCTGCTTTCAGGGGGCTCGGTGGTCGGAGCTGAAGCAATTGGTTGTCTCTGCTCCAGATTCGGTGGATTTGGCGTTACGTCGGTTCAGAGTGACTCCCACCCGACTTGCTAAGGAGCAGGGCTGAGCTTTTCCAAAGGAAAACTTGCATTAAACTCTGCCAGAAGGCTCTGGTGACCATATGGAGCTGGGAGAGGGGTGGGGGCCAGCCCTGACCTTTATTGTAGGGAGGGCATCGCCGCTGACCCCCTCCCTGCCCCCCCCAGGGGGGCTGTTCCCATGCAGCTCAGGTTGTTCCATGCAGCGCTCGGGCCTCTCTGCTAAATAAGACAATTAAATCCTTGAGTCCAGGTTTTAGTGTTTCCATGTGCCGCCAAGTATCTTAATCTGGGCTGTTTGGGGAATTTTTATCCCGTGGATCCCTTGGTATGCCTGGAATGTTTGCTTTTCCTACTGTGTGCGTGTGTTTGAGGCACTCCTGTAAAAACAAGAGCTTCCTGCCTGCCTTGTAAATCTTTCCTTGATTGGCAGAGTCGCCTTCGGTGATTAATCAAGGGGCGAGCCGAAGCTGACACCCTCGGGGAGCTCGCGCCTTGCGAATGCCCAGCACATCGGTGAGAGACCTGAGAGGGGGACCAAGAGAGCTGGCCAGTCTCCAGAGCCGGCCAAGGAGACACATGTGGTGACACCGATTTTCGGTAAGAGCCTGGGAGAGGAAGAAATAAACGGAAATTCCAGCGAGCTAAGGAAATGCTCCAGAGGGCTGGGACTTCGGAGGCATTTTCTATTGTATCATCGAGCATGCAGCTAAAACATGCGTCCCCACTTGAAGGTCTTTGCTCAGTGGACAATCTAACTTTCCCATGTTGGGCTGGGCTGGGCTGGGGAAGGGTGAGGTTTGCCCCATGCATGGATGAAGGTTTCTCCAGGAGACGGGCCCAGGACATTGTACAAGGAGAGACTACTGAGAAGACCAGGTCCACCTTGTTGGTGCACTTGGGCTTCATCTCTACATTCCTCTCAGAGTCTTCCAGGTGTCACAGGCTCTGGCTGCATGCAATGCGGGAGTGCCAAGTTAGCTCCGAAGGACAGGTCAACTCCAGAACAACAAAATAACTCCAGCGTCCTGGCCAAAGGGGCTCTAATTTGCCCCAAATGATACAGCTATTGCTCTTCAGACACCTGAGCTTGCGTTCCAGCGCTGCCCTTGCCCAGAGCTGGCTGTGGGGTTCCTGAACTGACGCTGTGTTTTTCAGGGCAGACGTGTCCCCATGTTCCCCAGAGGAGGCTCACCTTGGCCAAAAAGCTGGCTGATAGAGCAGAGCTGCAGGTTGTCAGCCACAGGGCCAGCCACAAACTCATTACCACAAGCAAGACGACCTTCAGCATGGGAGTCTGGTGGGAATTTGCCACCAGAGAGTTCAATACCCACCACTTTCAGGTCCTGGTCCTCTCACTTTTTTCTTTGCTTTTCTCCATTGCTAGAGGCAGCATCCATGCTGTGTGCCAGAGGAGGGACACTGCCAGGATGAGAAGGTCCAGGAACAAAGCCCTTAAGCATAGTGTCACAGCTGAACAGGCGGCCAAGGAGGGCCAAGTATGTGCCAGTTATGGGTCCTTCTGTAGCCCATCCCTCCACACTTGTCTGTGTCCACCTGACAGTCTAGACCGGAGGCAGCACAGCCTGTGGGCTTATCCCTGTCACATCTTTCTCAGGCAACCTTGGGTTTGAAGCTGCTGCTGCTCCACCCTCCACCTTTATTGCCTCAGCTGTGTTTCCTCCATACCTTTGCTGGGCTGGAGGGAGCTATAGAGAGAGATGCTCTTCACCATTCCCTCTCCCTATCTGTCCCAATGCCACCCCTGCCACTCTCACGACCATCACCATGCACAACAGGAGAAGCTCAAAATCTCATGACAAGGGGGTCAAGGGATGTTTCACAGCCACATTGTGTCCACACAGGGTTTGCCTGGAGCTGCATCTGAGTAATGAGCTCTCTGGCAATCCAGCTGTGTGTTAGCAGTGACCAGCCTGGTGACACCTTCTCAGTCACCATGCCAGGGGCTGTTGAGTGCTGTTAAGGTGTTACCTTCATGCCTGGCACACTGTTCGCTTGTATTTTCCCCATAACACAGCTCCAGGCATGGCTCAGGTCTTCCGATGTGGCCGGCACCGATCCCAGCAGTGACACAGAGCTAATCTGTCCTGTGCTGCGTGGCCTCAGTGCTGGGGCATTCCCAGACACATCTCATTTATTAATGCAGGGTAGCCAGGAAGCCCTCTGCACTGCTGTGAGACCAAGCGAGCAGGAGCAAGTGTGGTGGCAGATCCCGGAGCCAGGGAAGCTCCTGCAGACCTCTGCCTCCTCCTTAGACCATCAGTCTAAGAGGTGCCATTTCTTACTGAGGATTTCCCTGCCATCCTCCTGAAATCCTGCTGGATCTCAGCACCCACTGCATTCTCCTGGACAAACTGGCAAGACACAAACTGGATGGGGTAGTCCTTGAGATGAGTAGGAAACTGGCTCGCGGGCTGTGCTCAGAGGGTGGTGATCGATGGTTTTGACTCTGGCTGGTAGCCTGTCACAGGCCAGGTCCCCCAGGGACTGGACCCCACGCTGCTCAGCACCTTCATAAATGCTCTGGGTGAGGGGACTGAAGGCGCCCTCACCAAGTCTGCTGATGACACCAAGCTGGGTAGTCAGGTGGACATGTCAGAAGGGAGAGCCATCTTACAGAGAGACCTGGACAGGCTGGAAGGGTGGGCTAGCAAGAACTGAATGAAGTTTAATGAAGACAAGTGCAAGGTCCTGCACCTGGGACGACATAACCCAAGAGTCCAGTACAGGTTGGGACCTGTGTGGCTGGGCTGAAAGGGACCTGGGGGTCCTGGTGGACAACAGGATGAGCAGGAGTCAGCTGGGAGCCACTGCAGCGATGAAGGCAAGTTAGATCCTGGGCTGGATCCATAGGGGCATTACAAGCAGATGTAGAGATGTGATCATCCCACTCTACTCAGTGCTTGTTGGGCCACATCTCGGGTGCTGTGTCCAGTTCTGGTCCCCACAGTTGAAGAAAGAGGCAGAGGCCAAAGGAGAGCCATGAAGATGATCAAAGGGCTGGAGAACCTGCCTTATGAGGAAAGGCTGAAGGTCTTTTCTCCCTGGAGAAGGCTCGGGGGGACCTCATCAGTGTTCCACTACTTAAGGAGTGGCTGCAAAGAGGACAGAGGCTCTCTCTTCAGAAGGAACCACATGGAGATGACAAGGGGCAACACATACAAGTTACACTGTGAGAAGTTTCATCTCAATGTAAGAATTTTTTTTATAGTGAGAACAATCATTCACTGGAACAACCTCCCCAGGGACCTGGTGGAGTCCCCATCACTGGAGGTTTTCAAGATGAAACTGGACAGGGTGTTAGATAATCTCAGTTTGGCTCCCTTTCCCATGAAAGGTTGGACCAGATGATCTTTCCAGGTCCCTTCCAACCTGGGCTGTTGTGTGATCCCGTGATCCTGACCTCCCTTCCCTCCCTTCTTACCCCCATGTGCAGGTTCTGCTGTCCCTGCAGGGCCTGGCCAATGCCCCAGGAGGACATTCATCATACCTTTCTCCCCTACTCACCACCCCTTTTTCCAAGGTTTGTAGGAAATGTGTAGTTTTGGGAGCTCCGTGTCTCTACAGGTGCAATGGGGCAATGATTTCTAACTTCATGGGAGGGGATGGGCTCCCTGGCACCAACACCCTCCCACCCCAGCCGCATTACCCGCATCTCCTAGGCAAGCCACGAGCAGCTCCAGGCGTTTCAGGGGCAGATCCGGTGACTCTCCCAAACCTTTGTGGCTCCAAAACTCAGAGATGCTGAAAACACCATGATAATTACCAGCTTTGGGCTTCAAAGGGAGAGTAGCAGGGAAGCCCGGAAGCCCATTGCCATCTGATGGAGGGTTACCCACCCCTCTCTTTGAAGGGGATGTTCTGCCATGGAGTTGTCTGATTCGTCTCCATGCTGTGATGAGCTTCCCGTGTCATGCTGGTTCTCATTGTGCAACAAAATACTTCGTTAGATGCAGCTCCTTCAGCCAGCTCCTGCAGTGTCCAACAAAGACCAACAACAATCTGATCTGACCTGTGCAGAGAGCCAGCAATAACACAACCAAGCCTGGTCTCCAGAGTTTCTCCTTACCCCTAGGGAGGCCTGGAGGCAGGATGTCTCTCCCCAAGGGATGGCCACCATCCTGGAGGACCTTGAGGTGACAGAAATGCTGCTGACCTCCCTCTTCCCCTTTTTGGCAGGCATGGCATGATGTGTGCCAAGAACTGACCTCTGGGGCATCCTTTACTTCTGCCCTGCTCTGCACCTCATCCCAGTGCCTCTCCCTTGATTCTTCTTTCTGTTGAGAAGCCCTGATATCCATCTCTTCCTTTCATGGTTGCTGAGCAGCCCCTTAAGAAATGGAGACATCATCACAGCTTTGAAGGGTTTGGCCTTTTTATTGGTGTACTGATACTGATAAGATACAATTATTTCTATGGCATTTAAATTGGGTAAAAAGGAAGATCCTTCCTTCTTTCCATCCATCCATCCATCCATCCATCCATCCATCCATCCGTCCGTCCGTCCATCCATCCATCCATCTCTCCTTTCCTCTTTCCCTCCTTCCCTCCCTCCCTCCCTCCCTCTGTACATTCCATGTTCTGCTCTGAGTTTGTCATTACGATTTCTCAGGCAGTTAACCTGTTGCTAGCCAAAACGAGCCACCTAGGTGCCCCAAGAAGAAGGTCTGTTGGAGGAGGAGCATGGTGAGGACTTGGGGGAACACCTGGTCTTTCTCCTGTCTGCTTTTGCTATTCCATATTTGCACGAAAATTTAAAAGCAGGTTGTTCAGAGGCTGCTGTGTCCCGTACTCCCGGTGCCGAGCTGCTGTGGGAAATGACTCTCACATCTGCAGAGGAGCTGATGAAACAGGGCTGAGGGTTCAGACATTCCACACAGCTGTCCCCAAACACAGGAGATGGCCATGGGTGTGGGTGCACCAGGACACACTCCTTGCATCAGGCACCGATTCACCCGGAGGGGAGGTCCGAGGAGTGCCTGAAGCTTCTGCTCTCACTAGAGAATGGGGGAAGCAAAGTCCTCCCTCCAAATCCCTGTCTCCTGCAGCTTCTGACCAGAGGGCAGACGGTGGCAGGGACCCAGTGGGAGCTGCTCCAGGAGACTGCAGTGCTTGGGTTCGGACACACTCCCTCCTCTCCCGCTGGAGCCACGGGATGAGCTGCTGCCAGGGAAGTGCTTAATTTGACGTCCCGCTCCATGGTGGAGCCCTTTTCCAGCAGGACAGGAACACCACGATCACACCAGGAGCTCCATGCCCACCTTGGCCGCCCTGGAGGGTACACCCCGAAACCAGGGCATGGTACCCAGGACAAGGAGCTGCACTGTCTGATGCGCCTGCCCTTGTTATCCATTTGCTTTCCTCCTGTGAGTAACCCCTTGAGGGGAGAGCACCTCTGAGTAAAGCCGCACGGCATGGGGTAGGACTTGGGACACCCTGTGAAGGAGCCAAATTCCTCCTGCAGAGTGGCCTAAATCCCTCTTAGACACACCATCTCAGGTCTCTGCCAGGGCACGCAGGAGGCAGGAAAAGCAGCACGGAGGCAAGAAGTTCCTGCTGCATTTGGGATCCAGGGCTGAAGAACATCCCCTGCCCACTGCTCCCCTGCCCACTTCTTATTTCACTTACCCTGTCCATTAATTGGAGACAGCTATTTGACAGCCTGCTTCATAAAGCGTCATCACTAGGTACAAGAGTGAACAGTCCTTTTCTGTCATCCCCCCGCCCACCCCCCTCCAGCATGACTCAGCCAGGGCTGCTCTTCCAGGACGGATAGTTCTCACTTCTTCTTGTGTTTGGGAACACCACGCTGAGCTGATTTTTCCCTGGCTGAGTCCCCGGCAGGTAATCCTCACAGCTGGGAAGATGCGATGCTTCCTCCGGGGTCCAGGTGTCTGCGCTTATTGTCATCACGAAATAGCGATGGGGAGTGGGGTGGCTGGTGTCCCCCTGCTCCTCTGGGTGCTACCCCCCTCCTTTTTGTAGGTGGTGGCTCCAAATTAGGGTGCTGATCCCCCGCTTGGCTGTGGGGAGGGGGTACGGACAAGGAGACGTCAACCTGGAGGTGCCCTGGAGCAGAGAGAAGTGTGCGAACACGGCCAGTGCAGGGATGCTGCCTGTGCCCACCTGCCCGTGGCACTTTCCCGGGTGTCACTGTGTCACCCCACGCTCCCACCCAGCGCTGGGGCAGGGGACGGAGCTGCCGGTTCTCCTGGCGATGCCGGAGCCATGGGGGAAACCCTGCCAGCCCTCCCACCGGCAGGAAATTGCACCCGGCGCTTCGCATTTCTCAAGAAAGAGTGAAAATGCCTAAAAACGTGCAAACGCGGCCAAACGCCAGCGAAGGGCTTTGCTATGGAAATGCCGAGCGGTGTCCCTCAGGGTTGGTGGCCCCCGGCATCTCACTGGGCCACGGGGGGTGGCTGCACTGGACCTTTGTTCTCACTGGCATCTCCGTGGCGGATGCCGGTGACTGAAACCAAAGCCCCAGGTCCCACCGCGCCGGCGCCGGCAGGTCAGGAACAACGAGCCCCTTTCAGGAAACAGGGAAATAAAGGAAAGCAGAACAGGACAATTTAACATCCAGGAATGGAAATGACTCAGGGGGTTTAAAACGCAGAGACGAGGAGGAGGAGAAGGGTCCCGGCCCCCTTTCTGATGGCCACGTGGCTTTGTCATGAGTTCGCACGTTGTCCCTCGCATTTCCAACCTTGCCCCTTATGTCAGGGCCGGTGCTGCCTGGAGGGTGCAGAGGCATCCAGCCTTGATGCCTCCTTGCCGGACTCCTGCGGTGATGGCTTCCCAAAGGCCAGGCAAGGCCTGGGGCTGTCCCCGCCGCCGGGAATTGGTTTTGGTGCTGCGGAGCTGCTGCCGGGGATGGCCGGGAGGGTGAAGGTGTGTCACTGCAGAAGACCCAGGAGCACGTCCCTCCCTGCCTGCGTCGCGCTCACAAATCTCTGTTATCCCCTGGATGAGCAGCAGCCGGGGGGCTTCCAGCCACACTTTTCCCCTCCCCGAATTCCTGAGAAGGGGCCTTGTGAACCTACTGCGGCACCGCCTCCCTGAGTGTCTGGCTGATGGAGAACTGCGGGAAAAATACTCTTGCTGGGGAGCGGGGATGTCCCCTGGGTTACCCAGGAGCTCGTTCTGGGATGTCCCAGCTGCATGGCAGGTGGTGCTGCCCTGCCTCTTCAGAAGAGCAGAGCAGCCAGGAGGAGGAGTTGAGGGGGGGAGCAGGAGCATCCCAACCTTGTGCGACCCTCACCTGGGGCCAGACCCAGCATCCCCCCCAATCAAGGGTGAGTCTCAGGGCTCCGGCTCCGAGGCATGGAAGCAACCTGCTCTTTCCTGGAGCAATGGGGAAGGTAGGAGGAGCCCTGGAGCCATGTCTCGGGGGACAGCTGCCCGTGGGGAAGTCCCCATCAGCCTCTTTCCAACTGGACCGGCCATGATCCCCCCCATTGCTCCAGCTGAGCCCCCACCAAGGTTTCTCCCTGGGCAGAGTGGGATCTTTCCTCTCCTTCCTCCACTGAGGAAGAGCCGTATCAGTCACCAGCTCACGAAGCAGCAAGAAAAAGGAGTGAGGGATCCCCACACGGATCCTGGCACTGGGAAACAGCCCAGGAAAGGTGCTTTGTGTGGTTCCTTGACCTTCAGCTCTCCTTCCCACCTGGTCCCACTGGGAATTGGGAGCTTGGGAGAGACCTCCTTCCCACCACTGGGAATTGGGAGCTTGGGAGAGAAGCAGGTACCTGGAGGGAGCTTTATAAAGGGAGCGGCTTGTGGAGTTCAGCATCCCGAACCCCGTGTTGGGGCTTGGTGTCTGGGGCACCCTCTGACCACCATAACCATCGCCCCAGGAGATGTGCTGAAAGCCAGCTGCAAACCTTTCCATCGCAGGCACCTTCAACTGCCCGCAATGCCCCCCTTATCTGGGCTCGGCAAGGCCAAGGCGTTTTGGGAGCCGCGAAGAGAGCCGAGGTGATCTCATCCCGCGAGTATTTTCTTGGCTCATTCGTCTCGCTCCAACGCCTCGCCGATAAGGCTCGGCGGTGAGGTCAGTGGGAGGGTTTGGCATTGCGGAGCCGTGTGTCACCCGGGGAGCCTGGGATGCCGGCACCTGTGCTCGCCCGACGGCTCCCGTGGATCCAGCCAGGGCAGCAAGTCCCTGCCCCCACGGCATGGCCCCGGCTGGGCTTCCCACCGGCACCCCCTGACCTGGGCAGAGGGTCTGTGTGGGGAGCCCACCGCAGTGCCCCTGCTGCTGCCCAGGGGGCCAGCCTGGCGCAGGGCTGCCGGCTGCTATTCCGTCTTCTCCAGGGGAAAACGACAAGGTTGAGGCTTTTCTTACCTCCACCATTAGAAAGAAAAAGAGGAAACTCTTCAGATCGCTTTCCAAAGGGGTGTTATCAGCCCAGGAGGGGTTTCCTGCTGCTAAAAATAGAGCGGTGTTAAGATAGGAAGGGAAGCGGGATGACGCAGGCATAGATAAGGCCAGTGGATGAGCCGGGATTGGCATCCTGGCTGCTGGGGGAGCTGGGCTGGCTCCCTCAGGGCTCAGAGTGTGTCGCCCCATCCCCTTGGGAAAGAGCAGGGCAGAGCCACAGCTGGGACCCCCCCCCCCCAAGCTGTTGCCGGCCTGGTATCTTGGAGCGGTGCATCCGTCCATCCCTCCATCCACTCATCCATCCACCCATCCCTCCATCCCTCTCTCCCACCCATCCCTCCAACCCTCCATCCACCCATCCATCCATCCATCCACCCATCTGTCCATCCCTCTCTCCCACCCATCCTTCCAACCCTCCATCCACCCATTCCATCCATCCATCCACCCATCCGTCCATCCCTCTCTCCCACCCATCCCTCCAACCCTCCATCCACCCATTCCATCCATCTATCCACCCATCCATCCATCCACCCATCCGTCCATCCCTCTCTCCCACCCATCCCTCCAACCCTCCATCCACCCATTCCATCCATCCATCCACCCACCCATCCATCCATCCATCCACCCATCCGTCCATCCCTCTCTCCCACCCATCCCTCCAACCCTCCATCCACCCATTCCATCCACCCATCCGTCCATCCCTCTCTCCCACCCATCCCTCCAACCCTCCATCCACCCATTCCATCCATCCATCCATCCATCCATCCATCCATCCATCCACCCATCCGTCCATCCCTCTCTCCCACCCATCCCTCCAACCCTCCATCCACCCATTCCATCCACCCATCCACCCATCCACCCATCCATCCATCCACCCATCCATCTACCCATCCGGTGCTGCGCCTGGGCTGGTGTTTCCAGGCTCAGCACATGCTTGGGCACACAGGGATGAGAGCCATGCCCTCCTCTCCTCCTTGCGAAGGCTTTCGGGGTCTCCCCAACACCGGTAGGACCGATTCCCAACTCTGAAACTCCAGCTGGGCAGATTTGACTTGTCACCAGTAAAACTGGGCTGAAAAACTTGTTTCTTGAGCCCTGTTACTGTTTGATGAGCTGCCGGGTGCTCAGGACCTGCCTGGGTGGGGGTGCTGCAAGGCTTTGTTAAGCACGGATCCAGGCTGACCACGCCAGAGCCGCATCCTTCATCTCTGGGTCTGTAACGCCGATACTCCTCTTCCTCCAAGCCCCAACTCCTCCCCGGGCCCCTTCTCCGCACGCTCCCCTGCCTGGGAGTCTGTTACCTGCTCCATAGCGGGGATTTGTTTCTTTTTTCCCCCTTTTTTTGGAAGAAAAACCAGAAGGAGAGAGCTGTGCTTGCAGCACCTGCTATCACATCCCGCGGCTTTCGGGGTGCTTGGGGTGGCCCCGGGGTGATACCAGGGTGGGACAGGATGGATTTCACACCGGCAGAAGCAGCAAAGCAAGGAGATGAGTGCGGAGACCGCTGTGTCCCCCCTCCCCAGACCTGCCTCCCGGGTCTGCGCCGGTCGGAGTTCCCTCTTGCAAGAATGGGAGCTTAATGTCCCGTGGCTAATTAGCAATTTTCCCCTGCACCTGCCTCTCCACTGCCGCCTCCCCTCCGGCCATCTGCCGTCTCAGGGCCCTGCAGGCAGCCCCGGCTTTGGCTCCACACTGGCAGGGATAGGCCGAGCCAGGGCTTGTGTTTCTCCCCTTTGGATCTGGGGGTCCCTGCATCCCCCCAAAGATGAGCTGGGGCTCCTTGGTGTTAAAAGGGGAAAAGAAATTTGGTCCCTGATGGTTCCCTCCATCCTCTTGTGTCCCCCAGCGTGGTGGGTGGCCAAGCCACCGCCGCGGTCCTGTGGCATCTGCCCAGAAAGGGAAACTGAGGCCAGGAGAGAGGCACCCAAAGGTGCTAAGCCCAACGCCCTTCCCAGGACGAGCCGACATCCCCCCAGCCGGTGGCGATGCGAGGAGGGGGGATGCAGGGAAAGGGGGCACGAGGGCAGAGCAGATGGGGCCGGCAGGTTTTTGTGGGGCTGGCTCGCTCCTGCAGACAATGGCCCGTCTCTCCGAGCGGCGATTAAAGAGCAAGATTTATGCTGCCGGACAGCTGGCGGGCAGAGCTCGCCATCCCCCCCCGCCCCGGCAGCTGCGAGCTCCCCGCACGCATGCAGCACGCACTGGCCCCCAGTGCGCTCCCGCGTCTGCCCCCCCAGGCCCCCTGCACGCCCGCCAGCCCCCATGGCACACACGTGGCCCCTTGGCCACCCCAGGCACACGCTGCGGGGCCCAGGCTGGCCGAGCGCCCCGAGCATCCCTGCGCGTCCCGGGGGTCTGCGAGCAATGCCATTGGGGCTCACGCTGCCAGCGGGACCGGGAAAGGCCTGGGCGAGTTTTGGGGTGATTTGGAGGAGGGTGGGAGTGGGGATTGGGGATGCGCATCCCTTTCCCTCCTTTCCCTTCCCGAGGTTGGGGCGGGGGGGTGAAGTTGCCAGGCAGGGCCACCTGCGGCTGCCCCACGACCCCCGCCTCCGCGTCGATGCCGGTGCCGGTGTCCGCGTCGGCGCTCCCCCTGCCGGCAGCCGCCCCGTCGGGCCGGGGAGGGGCGGTGCGGAGCGGGGCGGGCGGGTCCGGCCCCTGCATTCCGGGCATAGCAGCGCCCGGGCCGGCCCCCGCTGCCGGCGGGACGCCCAGAGCCGCCGCCGCGCTCCCCGGGCAGCACCGCCGCCGCCCCGCTCCGCCATGCTCCGGTAAGTGGCCGCCCCGGAGGGGCTCCGCGACCCCGCCGGCACCGGGACCTCTGTGCGGGGACGGTGCCGTTCGCCCGGGATGCGGGGGGCGGCGGCGGCGACGACGACGGGAGGGAAGGGGGTTCCGCTCGCCTCACGGTGGCTCCGTGCCCGGTCCCGGGGGGTCACCTCGTCCCCCGTCCCCGAGGTAGCCCCCGACCCCCGAGCTCATCCCCGGGGCCCTGGGGAGCCAGCCCGGACCCCCGAGCTCCCCCCCGGTTCCCCCCGGCCCCGGCCCGCCGGAGCCAGCCCCGGCCGTGGGTGTGATGAGAGCGCCAGTACTCAGCCACGCCAGCGGGGAGGCTGTGTCTGTGCTCCCACCGCCGCCACGGGCTCCGGCCCGGCCGGCACGTCCCGGCCAGCCTGCCAACATGCCGAGCGGGATTCCTGGAAAACAAACCCTTGTTGATCAAGGTCTGAGCTGCGTCCTGCCTGGGCCGGTTCCCAATTATCCCCTCTTTTCCCGCATAGGTGCCTCGGCGTGGCCGGTTGCTGCTAAGGTCCCTGGGGACGCCCTTCTTGGGTGGAAACGTGGCTTTGCCGACGGCGCGGGCGGAGATGAGGACGGCGGAGGACTCGAACGGGACGGTCCTGCACCGCCTGATCCAGGAGCAGCTGCGCTATGGGAACCTCACGGAGAACCGCACGCTGCTGGCCATCCAGCAGCAGGCCCTGCGCGGCGGCGGAGGGGCCGGTAGCCCCCGCTCCTCCCTGGAGAGCCTCAGCCCGGAGGAGAGCCAAATGGTGCAGCAATCCACACGGCAGGAGCCCCAGGGCCAGGAGCATCACTCCGACCACGTCTACTTGGAGAACAGCGTCTATCGGCTCTGCCAGCCCCAGCACAAGGGCGAGGAGCTCCCCACCTACGAGGAGGCCAAGGCACATTCCCAGTACTACGCCTCGCAGAGGGGTGGGCAGCAGCCCGGAGGGCCCAGCCCGGGGATTCGGGGTGAAAACGGTCCCCGTGGGGCCGAGAGCGGCACCCGACGCCCCGACGAGGGGCTGAAGGACCTGAAGCACGGCCACGTGCGGTCGCTGAGCGAGCGGCTGATGCGGATGTCGCTGGAGAGGAACGGGGCCAAGGCGCAGAGCCCCATCAGCGCCTCCCACAGCTACCCCCAGCTCTCCCGCCACCACCAGCTCGCTGCCCTCCGAGGGCAGCACCCCGAGGGGCCGGAGCCGCGGGGACCCCCCCCAGAGTATCCCTACGTCATCCCATCCCAGGAGGCTTACCTGGCCGAACCCCCACCCTGCTCCCGGGAAGGTCCTGGATTTCAGCATCCCGAAATCAGGTAACCCCCCAGGGCCCCGCTTTTGGGGCACTCACCGGGTCTCTCCCAGCCGCAGTACCCCCGGAGCAGCCGGGATGGATGCTCGGAAGATGCCGGATGTGGAGGGCAGTGGGGGGCCCAGGGGAGCCCTTTCCAAACCCCTTGTCCTTGAGGGGCCTGATCCAGCTCAGCCCACAGGGATATCTGCAGGGACCCCTCCGGTCCTCTCCTCTCCCCAGTTTCCCCCAGTACAGTTGAGTTTTTCCAGCTGGTGATGAAAATCCTGCTACCTCTTCAGACCTTGCCCCTTCCCCATGCACTGGGAGGAATTTGGGGTTAATTTAGGAGCTGGAACCAGCTCAGGAAATGGCTAAATTTAGAACAGGCGTGGGGCAGGGTGGAAGGCAAATGTGCTCCCCACTCTGTGGACACCCCCCCCCCCCAGTTTGCTGCGGGATGGCTGCTGAGCCGAGGGCTGGTGGTGGAGGCAGCTCTCCCCATAGGCAGCTTGGCACCTCCGGCAAAGCCCCAGTTTGCCTCTGAGAGAGCCACAGAGAGGAGCCCAGAGGACCAGGCATTGCCTGGAGGGCTGGAAACAACTTCTTCCAGTGTGGAAAACAATGGGGGAAAAAGGGAGTTGAAGCCTGGATGGGAGGACACACGCTGCTCCCAGCCATGCTGACCTATCCAGGCGGAGAGCGATAGCATCTCCGGCAGGAAAACCTTCTCCTTCCAGGGAACAAAGAGGGGAAGGGGAGCCGCGAGGAAGATGTATTTATTCTTCCTCGCTCCTATATCATCCCGCAGGAATGTAGGCCCTTGGCGGACAGCCCGCACGGAGCGGGGCCGGGCTGTGCACGGCCGCTCCGCTCGGGGTATTGGAGGCGGCTGGGGAATGTCGAGGAACTCGGAGCAGTGGTGCGAGGGGCGGCCGGGACAGCCCTGCTCCTCTGAATACAGCGAGGATGTATTAATAGGTTGGTGGCGAGGAGCCGTGCCAGGAGCCCTCGCTTTGCCCAGAAAACAAGGAAAAGGGGCAGCGCTGCCGGCTTCCGAGGAGCATCCTTTGCTGAGCTGTTGTCCTCCTGCAGCGTCCCCAGCAATAGGGCGGGCCTGGGGGGCTGGGAGCCCACCCTGAGTTGGCCTGGAGGACAGGACAGCCAGGTCCTGGAGCTGTCAGGTCAAGGCATGCCCGCGAGATGGGGTTTGTCTTGTGTTCCAGGGCGCTTTTAGAAGGAAAAGGCTTCCCAGCTCTGAAAAGCAGGATAGGCACTTCCCGGAGCCTCCCTCCTCCTTTGGGGTGACCCAGAGGCACCGGTGCCCGCTTGTCCCCCTGGGTTTGGAGCGGTCGGCTGGAGATGGGGTCGGCTCTCCTGCCCTGCCAAGCCCCTCCAGCATCCCTTCTCCTCCCTCCCTCCCTGCAGGGTGCTGCCCACCCACGTCCCCGCCGCTTTCCTGCCGCCGCCGCCGGGTGCCCTGTGCCCGGGCAGCCTGGGTCCGGCCGGCGTGGAGGCCCTGGTGAGCGCCCAGGCGGCCTCGGCCAGCAGCCGCCTGGCCCGGGCGGATGCGGTCCTGCGGGAGAACGAGAGGCTCCAGCGGGAGAGCGAGAAGCTGCGTCGGGAGCTGGAGAGCTGTGCCGAGAAGGCAAGCCGCATCCAGAAGGTGAGTGGTCGGCGGCGGCAGCCCCGCGGCTGTGGCATCGTGTCCTTCCCCCCCCTGGCCCTTGCTCGGGGTGGCGGGTGGGAGGGGGGGGATGCTCAACCAGCTGCTGTGAAAATTCACCCCCTTCAGCCTTTTAATCCCTTCTCCCCCCTCCCTCCAGCGGCTTGCTCCCCTCCGAGCAGCTGCGTTTCAGTGACACGGCAGCCGGGACGGGGGAGAAGGAGCCCATTCTCCAATGACACCCCCCCCTCTCCGCCTGTCCCCCCCATCCCCGGCGGCCACAGAAAGCCCTTTGTGCGGCCGCGTACAAGGGGCGGCTGTTCCCCACCGGCTGGGTTACGGCAGAGCCAAAACCTGCGGAGAGACTCTTCTGCAAGAAAAAAGGCAGAAAAAATTAGTTCTCCCCCCCCCAAAACGTGCGCTGGGGGTCAGCCCCGGGGGGGGGGGTGTCCCATGGGTGCGCTGAGCTCCTCTGGCAGCTGGGGTTGGGCTGAGCGACCTGTGAGCTTTGGCCAACATCTCCCTCTCCTTTCCTCATTCCACGAATATCTAACCCCGGCCTGTCCCTTCCTCCGCCCCAGCTGGAGCGCGAGATCCAGCGCATCTCCGAGGATTACGAAAACCTCGTCAAGGCGTCTTCCAAGCGGGAAGCCTTGGAGAAAGCCATGAGGAACAAGAGAGATGGTGAGATGCGACGGCTCCAGGACTTCAACCGGGACCTGAAAGGTGAGGGACCTTCCACGTCCCCATCCCCACGATGCTCTCCATCCCCTAGCTTTTCTCCCTGTGCGTTTCTGCCGGGAGCCAGCCTTCCTCCAGCTGAAATCTTGTATTTAAATCTTAATTGGGTTTAATTGCCTTTCATCCAGAGCGGTTGGAATCGGCGAACAAGCAGCTGGCCAGCAAGACCCAGGAAAGCCAGGAGAGCAACCAGGGCAGCGTGGCCAAACTCCTGGCGCAGAGTAAGTCCCCCGGGGGTGGTGGTTGTCCTCGCCCGGGTCCCCGTGGCATCCCTGAGGGGGACGGCGGGGCTCGGGGTGCTCCCCTTCGGCTGGAGGAGGAGGAGGAGGAGGAAGAGGTGGGTAGTTGGTGGCAGCTCTGGCCCTTTGGAGCCGCTCTTGGCGCTGGACGCCAGCCATTAATCCCGGCCGGCCGGCGGCGTGACCCGCATTCTCTGCATTCCTGCCGCCGCGCCGGCTCTTCCAGCACCGAGCCCGCACTCCCGCCCCGCGCCAGCCCGGCCCTTCTCCCTCCTCCCTCCCATGCCTCCTGGATCTCTTTTTTTTTTTTTGGCAGGGGGTGGGGTGGGAAATACACCTAAATCCATTCTTTTAGCAGAGAGACACGGCGGATCCACCCTCAGGTGGCTGGATTCACGCCGGGTGGCTTTTACCCTCCCCGAGCCAAAATTTGGGGCTGGAACGTGGCAAATGGAGGCTTTTGGCCATTTGTCTGTGCAGCTGGGATGCCCATGGCCCTCGTGTTCCCGGGGGGAGGGATGGCATGACCACGTTTTAGGGAGCAAAGACACCCTCCCACCCGGGGCTTCGTGAACCAGCCTTCGGGCTGAGAGCCGGGGTCTGTCTCGCAGGCTACGAGCACCAGCAGGAGAAGGAGAAGCTGGAGCGGGAGGTGTCCCTGCTGCGCAGCGCCAACGAGGACCAGCGGCGGCGGGCAGAGCTGCTGGAGCAAGCCCTGGGCAGTGCCCAGGCGCGGGCGGCCAAGGCGGAGGCCGAGCTGCGGAAGAAGCGAGCCTACGTGGAGAAGGTGGAGCGGCTGCAGGCAGCCCTGGGCCAGCTCCAGGCCGCCTGCGAGAAGCGGGAGCAGCTGGAGCTGCGGCTCCGCACCCGCCTGGAGCAGGAGCTGAAGATGCTGCGGGCTCAGCAGGTGGGATGCGGCGGTGGGTGCCGGCGAGCCGCGCCGGGCGCTGCCTCCTCCCGGCACCTCCTCATCCTCTCTTTTTTGGGTTGTTTTGTGTCGCTGCAGAGGCAGGCGGGCGCCGCGGGCGGGGGGACGCCGGAGCTGAGCGCCCACACGCTCTCCGAGCAGCTGAGGGAGAAGGAGGAGAAGATCCTGGCCCTGGAGGCTGACATGACCAAGTGGGAGCAGAAGTACCTGGAGGAGTGCACCATGCGGCAGTTCGCCATGGACGCCGCCGCCACCGCGGCCGCCCAACGGGACACCACCCTCATCAGCCATTCCCCGCGACACTCCCCCAACAGCAGCTTCAACGAGGACCTCCTCCTGGCCAGCCACAAGCACCAGGAGATGGAGAACAGGTAGGGCCGCCTCGCCGACAAGCTTGCGCTGTGGTCTGGTCGGGCAGAGCTCACAACCTCCTCCTGTCCCTCCAGCTCCTCTCCCAGCTTCTGCCCCTCCTCCTCCCCAGGTTAAAAGCCCTTCACGCCCAGATCCTGGAGAAGGACGCTGTCATCAAGGTCCTGCAGCAGCGCTCGCGCAGGGACCCCAGCAGAACCCTCCAAGGCTCCCTGCGGCCGGCCAAGTCCGTGCCCTCTGTCTTCGCCGCCTCCGTCGCCCCGAGCTGGCCGGGGGGTGGCCAAAGTGACCGGCTGGCCGAGGGCAACTCCCGGGGCAGCACAGGTACATAGAGGCGCCTGCCTCCTCCCTACCTTCCCTCGGTTTTGGAAGTAGAGAGCTTGGGGAGGGGGGATTTCTCCAGTGAGCGGAAAGGACTGGCAATCCCTAATGGTCTCTCCTCCAGCAGGCAAAGCCAGTGCCGAAGGGGCAGCAGCGCCCGCTGCCCTCCCCCTGCCCTCCCACTCCAAGCACGGCAGCAAGGACGGCAGCACACAGACCGACGGGGCGGCCGAGAGCAGCCAGGGCGAGGGCACCGAGCGCCCCGCCGGATTGCTGGGTGAGTGCCCCGGGGATGGCACCGGGGAGAACCGGGGATTCTCCAGTACCGGGCAGAACCAGGGATGCATCCAGAACCAGGGATGCCCCAGTACCAGGGAGAGCCGGGGATGCATCCAGAGCCGGGGATGCTCCAGCTCCAGGGAGAGAGCTGGGGATGCTCCAGCTCCAGGGGGAGAACCAGGGATGCTCCAGCCCCGGGGATGCTCCAGCCTTGGGGGAGAGCTGGCGGTGCTTCAGCTCCAGAGGGAGAGCTGGGGATGCATCCAGAGCCGGGGATGCTTCAGGCCCAGGGGGAGAGCTGGGGATGCTCCAGCCCCGGGGATGCTCCAGCCTTGGGGGAGAGCTGGTGGTGCTTCAGCTCCAGGGGGAGAGCTGGGGATGCATCCAGAACCAGGGATGTTCCAGGACCGGGGGAGCTGGGTATACATCCAGAACTGGGAATGCTCCATCCCCAGGGTGGAGAGCCGGGGATGCTCCGGCCTGGGGAATACTCCAGCCTGGAAGATGCTCCAGCCCAGGGGGGAGAGCTGGGGGTGCCCCAGCTCCAGGGGAAGAACTGGGGGTCCTACAGCCCCAGGGATGCTCCAGGCTGGGGGGAGAGCTGAGGATGCTCCAGCCCTGGGTCCTGGCATCCGGGAGATGGGCTTTGCACCAGCATCAGTGATTTTTTAAGGCAAAAGACCTCAGTGGAGTCTGGCGAGTTTAAATCCCTGCAATCGCTCATTGATTTTATTTTTAAAGCGCAGAGCTTTTTTTCTTGAGTGCCTTGTGGGGAGGCTGGACCAGCAGTATGCTCCCTGCCAACCCTTTGGTGGGGCGGGCGCCGTGCCGATGCTCTTCACCTCTCCTCCAGCTCTCACATTCTTTCTCTGCAGAGACCTCGGCCGCTGCCAGAGCCCCCGACCTGTCTGACATGGTGGAGATCCTGATTTAAGGCCACCCAGGGGCTGCCCACCAGCCCCTCTGCCCAGAGCAACCCTGCCTGCACCCGCCCGGGACAGAGGAGCCTGCGGGAAGGAGGTCCGATCCTGGAGCTCAGCGGTGGCCCTGTGGCCGGTCTCAGCAGGTGGCCCCCGTGTGTGGGAGGGCCACCATCCCTGCTCGGCATCCACACAGGTCCCCAGCTGCGCGGGGCGCGCTGGGACCGGGGGACCCCGCAGTGGCGGCGGGGCCTTGCCACTCCCCTGTAAATACACCCGGGTTTTGTACGACAGGAGCAAACGTATTTATCGTTTCAGCCTCTTCTCCTTCCCGAGGCAGGGGGCTTCTTCCCACCCCCTCCCTCCTCGGCTCCATCCCCATCCCACCTCTGGGTCTTGGCCGTCTGCACCCACCCGGGTGCTTGGCCTCTGACTGGAAAATCCGTCTCTGTTGACCGAACTGTACCCACAAGCTCATGTCTCTGCACGAGGGCAGAGCCAGGAGGGATCCTCCATGGGTCCCATCAACCGCCCGGATCCATGTGGCCAAGCTGAGTGCCAGGAGCCCCAAACCTCCATCACCTGCATCCATCACCTGCATCCAGCCTCTGGCTTTTCATCACGGGCAGGCGAGGGGTTCGGGATGGGGTGGCAGCGAAGCAAAAGAGAAAATGCCAATGGAGGGAATGACCGGTGGAGGAGAAGTCCCCTTGAAACCAGGGGTGAAATGCTCGGAGGGAATCGAGGACAGCTGATGGAGGCGGTGGGACGTGCCACCCCTCTCGTGGCTTCATCCCACCGCCACATCCCCTGGCTACTGGCAGCTGGCTTCTGCCCGTAGCCAGCTCCGACGTCTCGCTCCTCTGAGCTCAGACGCTTCCCGTCCTTGCCCTTTGTGTAAATATATATATTTTCTATCTTTCTTTCTTTCTTTTTTCTTCAAACGTGCATTTGCTGGACAACTGCATTTTTTATTTTTCTCTCCCAGACACGTAAAAAATGCGTTCGGTTCTCGTGCATTGTTTACAAAGTGGAAAACAAACAAACAAAAAATTATGAAAGAGGAAAAAAAACCCACCCCACAACTTAATATATTTTATATTAATATTGGTATTTCTTTTTAAGTATTTTTTTTCGTGCTGTGAACTTTGTTTTTTTTTTTTCCCTGCCAAAGATGATGAGTTCTTGTTTGTGCGTTTTAAGTTATCTGAAGTATTTAAACGTAAACCTGGCTGTTTCGTTCTGCCGCCCTATACCGAGATTGCTGTAGCATTCCACTTGGTATAACAATATTTTAATAAAAAAAAACGCAAATACTGACCCATGGGTACTCTTTTTTTTTCTCATGCGATGGGGCAAGACAGAGGTACCGCCAAGGGGAAGGAGTCTAGAGGTGGTGACCCCCTGGATGAATCTCTGCCCTTCCCGGTTCCCCGGGCAGCAATTTGGGGTGCAGCTGAGTGGGGGAGGGGGAAATGCTGCAGAGCATCTCTGCGTTCCCTGAAATCCCCCCGGGATCCCATTTCCCAAAAGGATGGAGTTGCCTAAAAACATTGATGTAGTTTCCTTCCTGCACATGGTACTCCAGTGAATCTGTCCTGGAGGGATCCTCCTCCTCTTCCTCGCAGGACCTGTCCCAGCCCTCCTAAACCCCGGCCATGGGGACTCCTTGATGGCCACATCTTCAGGCACGGCTGGACCTGGTCCCCAGGCTCTCCCCTGGCTTTGTCAGCCACCTCCAAGCCCTTCCCACCCTGCTTGGCTCTTTGGTCTTCTGGAAGACCAGAAGTTCTCCTGATGTTCAAGCTGGGGCTACCTTAAGTTTTCCACAACCCCACTGTGCTGCTCCCCAGCCCTTCCCCTGTGAGCTTTTTGTTTTCTGCTGTCGTTTGCCGTTTGTCATTTTTAATAGCAGTCACATTAATGCCTCCCAGGGAGCATCCCTGAGGACTCTGCTCTGGCTGCTTGGGTGCTGGCAGCCCGGCTGGAGCCATCACCAGCTGGGCTGGGGCTTTCCCTTTTGTGCACCGCTTGGCATTTATTGGCAGCTCTTTTTTTTTTTATTATTTTTTATTTTTTTATTTATTAAAAATCCTGCCATCCCTGGGGACCAGGATTATGCAGAACAACGGCCTAAGAAACCATCTTTGCTGCCAACTCATCCCTGGAAGGTGGCTGAGGAGTCTGTTGAGGAGCACTGGTCTTGGTGGGACTGCGATGCTGAGCGCTGGCTCAGCTCTACCCTTCCCACACAGAAACCTGGAAGGAGCGTGGCTGAAAATTTGGGGCTTCCTGTGGCTGTGGGACAGGTCTCCATCCCTGCAAGAGCAGGTTAGAGAGCTTCGGAGCAATGGGAAGCTTGGAAGCCGGGCTCCTCCTTCCACCCATGGCTTCTCCTGGGTTTTGCAAGCAGGAAAACAAGCTCCCCCTGTGAAATGCACAGGGCACATCCAAAGGGGACCCTTCTGCCCTCCCCAAAATGGGGCCAGGGATGGGGAGGACTGGGTGGGAAGCTCCCAGGGAGCTGCTGCTGCTGGGAATATGCCAGGGGGTCCTGATGGCCCCCCGCCAGGGGCTGTACCTGCCCTGCCCCCCCCCAGCTCCTGCTGCCCCGGAGCTGCAGGCAGCCGCCCGGGAAGGCTCGCAGCATTCCTGGCATACCGCAGCTCTCACGCCCCATGCTTTATTTACCCGAATCCGGATGCAGAGCGGCCTCCCTCTGGCTGTTTGCAGGCAGCTTTCCGGGTCCAGAGATTCAGGGAACGGGCTCCTCTTGAGAGCTTTGCCCACTGCTTGGCCAACCTCCGTCCTGCCCATCGCCCCATGGACCCCCATCCCCAGGGCTTGCACAGTCTCCAGGAGCCAGAAAATGGGGGAATACGGCCCTGTACAAGTGAGGAGGCAGAGAAGGGCTGCAAAAAAAACTGGGAAGGGAGAGGAAAACCCCAGAACCCATCTGTAAATGTGGGAGCTGGGCTTTGGGGAGAGGTGCCTGAGCCTGGCAGGTTGGGGCAGGAGGTCACGGCTCTTTCTGCTACACTCCAGAGGATGGGGCGGCAGTGCCCGAGTTGGTTTGTTTTGGTAGGGTTGCTTTCCAGCCAGAGCAACTGCCTGATGGAGCTCCAGGCCTGGGCGCAGGGGAGGCTGGTGTGGGTGTGTGTTATCACCTGCTTTATCGCCCTGTCGTCACAGGCATTTCCCTCCGCCCTTTCCGCACCGCCTCACTGGGTTTCACCATCAGCATCGCTTGGACCCACAGTCCTTTATCCCACGTGGATCCTGCTCAGGCCAGGACATGTCCCTGTCACCGTGGCACAGTTGCTGATGATTCATTTGCTGTTTCGGCTGAAATACCATATGGGAACTAAACCTCCTGCTCCCATCCCTGTGTCCATGATCTGTGCCCTTGTCCCATGTGTCCCTGCATTCCTGTGTGCTTGATCTCTGCATCCCCATGTCCTTGCATCCCTGTGCCCTCAATCCTTGCATCTCTGCATCCCTTTGCCCTCGATCTCTGCATCCCTGTGTCCCCGCATCCCTGTGTCCCCAATCCTTGCATCCTTGTGTTCCCACAGCCCTAAGACAAGGTGACTGCAGCCACCTGCCAAGCTTCTGGCTGGGCTGGCACCTGGATGTGGCACTTTCTGCAGGCTGTACATCTGCAGCCCTGGAGAGATGGAAAAGGGCCAGCGGGGTCTGCTCTGAATGCCACCACTGTCACCCCGGTGGCTTTGAGTGAGACACCCTGTCCTGGGGCAGCAGCTCTCTCAGGGATGAAAGGGAGATGGCTTGTCTGGCCTGGGGGCTACTGGGGAAGGTAAGGTCCCTCCTGTGGCCACAGTGGGTCAGGACAAGGCTGAGGATCTTGTTGGAGCCATCCTCTAAGTCCCATTCCCTGCCAGAAGCACCTCGTTCCCCTGGTGCCACACCACAGCAGCATATCTGCAGCTTTGGTTCCTGCTTTTCCTCATTTTTCCTTGGAGCCTGGAGGTTGGAGCCTGGAGGTTGGAGCTTGGTCCTTGGAGCATCCTCGGAGCTTGGCAGGTCCTTCGTTGGCCCTGTCACCCTGTCACCCTCCTTGTCCTTTCCTCGTGCAACTCCTCTCCTTTTCCACTTGCCAAATGCCAGAGCTGGATGGGGAAAGACAAGCTCATCACAACCTCCTCAGGATGGAAAACAACTCTTTGAAAAGCCAAAAAATCCCCAGCAGGATTTGGGAGAAAGGGAATTTCACTCCCCTTCCAAATAATCCCGATTCTTGTGGGGGAAGTTTGGCAACGCTGTGGGCCAGCCCTGCAGCCGCCTTCCCAGCAAACCAGTCGGGCAAACCGCCGTGCTTTCTCCCGCCTCAAGTCCCGGCTTGCTCATCGGGCCGGCAGGAATGAAGCTTTCCCCTCCAGGCCTGCTGAGCCCTTCCCTTCCCCCTTCCTCCTTCCCTCACCCCACCTCCTTCCCTGGGGTCTCCCAAGCCCACCGGCTCCTCTCTGTGCCCAGGGCTTGTTGGGAGGCTCTCCCCTGGCTTCCTTCTGCTGGGGAGGCCAACGCTTCCCCATCCCAATGTCCTTGCATCAGCCATCGCATCCCATTGCAGTCATGATCCACACCCAAGATGTCCCCTCCCTGCAGAGCATCAGCGTGTCGGAGAGATGGGACCCGCGGGGTGTTGTTATTTAGGGGAGATGCACGGACCCATCCATGTCCATGGGGGTGGCTGGGACTCTCTCCGGGATGCTCCCTCTGCCCAGCCACAGAGCAGATCAGGAGACACCAGGAAATCCTTTTCCACCCTCCCCAGGTCCCTCCTAGGCCCACGGCGGGGACTGGCCGGGTGTCATGGCCGGGATGCTGGTCTCTTGCCCCCCGAGCCGGTGCAGGGAGAGCTGCCTGAGCTTTGCTGGGCGAAGCAGAAGCGGTGGGGCCGTGGCGCGAGAGTGGCAAATTCCTCATTCCTCTCCCCTGCGCTGTGCTGCCTGCCTGCCATCTTTGCATGCAAACAGTAAACAGCCTGCTATTATCCCGGATGCTTTGAATAACTGTGGCTATTTTTTCTCTTCCCAGTATTCTAAAAAGGCAAAAAATTCCCTGCGGTTTCTGAGTCAACTTTTTTTTTTTCCTCGCTCTCTTTTCTTTCCTTCCCACCACCTCTGTGACCTTGAAAAACCAGGCAGACGAGCTCGCTGGCTCTCCCTGCTCGCACCCGCTCCCCGGCCGTGCTCCGGCTGATGCTCTTGTTGCTCCCCACAGCCAGCAGCGGGTGAATTTGGGGCCAAGTCTGGTGTCAGAGCAGCCCTGGGCTGGCGACAGCGGGCAGGACCTGGCCCATTGGGCACTATGCCCATCGCCTGCCCTAGCCATGGCAGCTAGGGATGCTTGAAGAGGCTGGGAATGCTCAAGGAGGTTGGGGATGCTCCAGGAGGCTGGGGATGCTCGAGGAGGCTGGGGATGCTCGAGGAGGCTGGGGACGCTCAAGGAGGCTGGGGACACGCAAGGAGGCTGGGGATGCTCCAGGAGGCTGGGGACGCTCAAGGAGGCTGGGGACGCTCAAGGAGGCTGGGGATGTTTGAAGAGGCTGGGGATACTTGAGGAGGCTGGGGATACTTGAGGAGGCTGGGGATGCTCGAGGAGGCTGGGGATGTTTGAAGAGGCCGAGGATGCTCCAGGAAGCTGGAGATGCTTGAGGAGACTGGGGATGCTCTGGGGGTGCAGCTCACGCAGGCAGCTGGGTCACGGATGCGGGATGCTGCCTGTGCTCCTCAGTTTGTGTCCCCATGGGTTGGAAGACGTGTGTCCTGGGACGATGCGGGCAGCCGAGGGGAGCACAAAAGCAGCCCGGCCATGCAGGCCTTGCAGGCAGCAGGTATTCCCCAGTTCACCCTGCAGGTCCCCTGGCAGGGCTGGGACTCCTTCCTCCCCTTTCCTGCCTCCTCATCCTCCTGCAGCCCTGTAGGTGCTCCTCTGCCTTTGCTCTAAGGTGTGATCCCCCAAAGCCCTTCCCAGACCCAGTACTGGGGCTTTTGGGTTGGCACATGGTGGGCAGGGGCCAGGCAGAGGATGGCTGTGGCCAAAAGCCCCTCACCAGCCCAGGCTTCAGCACCCTGAGGTCTCCAGGAGGTCAGAGCTGGTGGCAAGAGACACAGAATGGGTCAGGGCTCCCATGTCCTCACCAGCTCCTCAGGCTCCTCAAATGATGTGTGCGGGTTGGGATTTTCACTGAATTTCACTGAATTTTTTTAGAGTTGGAAGGGACCGTATAGATCATCTAGTCCAACTCCCCTGCTGAAGCAGGATTGCTTAGAGAATGCTACTCAGGACTGCATCCAGGCGGGTCTTGAAAATCTCCAAAGAAGGGGACTCCACAACCTCCCTGGGCAGCCTGTTCCAGGGCTCTGGCACCCTCACTGTGAAGAAATTCTTTCTCATATTCGAGTGGAACTTCCCATGTTCCAGCTTGTGCCCGTCGCCCCTCGTCCTCTCACTGGCAACCACTGAAAAGAGTCCGGCTCCCTCCTCCTTCAACCCACCCTTTAGGTAATTATAAGCATTAATAAGGTCTCCCCTCAGCCTTCTCTTCTCCAGACTAAAGAGTCCCAGCTCTCTCAGCCTTTCTTCATAAGGGAGATGCTCCAATCCCTTAATCATCTTTGTTGCCCTTCGCTGGACTCTTTCCAGCAGTTCCCTATCCCTCTTGAATTGGGGAGCCCAGAACTGGATGCAGTATTCCAGTTGTGGCCTCACCAGTGCAGAGTAGAGGGGGAGAATGACTTCCCTCGACCTACTGGCCACACTCTTCCCTACGCAGCCCAGGATCCCGTTGGCCTTCCTGGCCACAAGAGCACACTGCTTGCTCATTGTCATTTTGCTGTCTACCAGGACTCCCAGATCTTTCTCTTTGGAGCTTGGCTCCAGCAGGTCCACCCCTAACCTGTATTGGTGCCTGACATTCTTCTTCCCCAGGTGCAGGACCCTACACTTTTCCCTGTTGAACCTCATGAGGTTCTTCCTTGCCCAGCTCTCCAGCCTGTCCAGGTCTCGCTGGATGGCAGCACGGCCAGTTTTGGGGGGCTTCTTTTCTTCCCTGGGGTACGTTACCTCAAATGAGTGGGTGCTGTGCCGCCCCAGCGCTGGTACGTGGGTCAGGGACCCCTGCTTGCACCCAGGGCCGCAGGCAGCGCTGGCAGCGTGGAACCCTGGGCCAGGGCCGGCTGCAGGCAGGGGACGAGCCCACGCTCAGCTGCATCCCTGCCTGCTGGAGGAGGAGGAGATGCTCCACCTTCAGCCCCAGGTTGTTTCCTCTTGGCAATGTTTTCAGGATGCTTCAGATGCTCCAGTGACCAAGGAACAAATGGTGAGCCTGGACGGATGGTGGCGAGGAGGTGAGGAAGAGGAGGTCGGTGCCAGCTGGGATGCGGAGGATGGGCAGGATCTGCTCCGTGCCTCTCGCCCCTTGGGGGTTTGATGCCGATACGTGATGGTGCGGCTGGATCAAGTTCAAGTTTTCATCTGGAGCTAGGGCTTGGTTCAGACGGTGGTGGCGATGAAAGGGCTGATGAACTCATCCTCACGCAGCATCTCCAGGGGAAAACCAGTGCTGGGCTTTTGCAGAGGGGTCTGTCCGTGCTGGGAAGGCACCAGGGTGGGAGCTGGGGGATGGTGGGTCCCCACGACGGGTGGGATCCCGACACCAGCTCTGTGATGGAAGAGCACCCACACATATGTGTCGAGGCGAGTGTCGGATGAAAGGTTTGGGGACCAACTTGGGAGGCAATGAGAAGATGCCAGTGAGCGGAACGGTGGCGATTCAATGTCTGGAGAGATCCAGGTGCGAGGCCCCTGCTCCCGGACCAAACGCTTCCCGGGAACACGAGAGCAGCAATAACCAGGCAAGGGAGCAGGAGCAAAGGACTCTCCGCTCGGCAAAGCTGCCTCACGGGGAATCCCAGCATCGCCGAGGTTGGCAGGGAGCCCTGGAGACCCCCAGGTCACCTCCCTGCCTGGAGCAAAGTCACAGCAGGAGACTCAGGACCACGTCGAGTGGAGCTGCCGTTGCCCACGGGGATGGGGGTCCCCCAGCACTCAGGCAGACCCCGCCAGCTCATCAGCAGCTCGTCGCAGGGTGCTGGACACCCATTACGCTACTCCTGTACATTACTTGGATATCTCTGAGTTCCCCGACAGCTCTGGGTGAGTTTGTTTCGCGGGGCAGCAACCAGCGTCCCTGACGTCCCCCACGTCGCCTGGGGTCAGCGGCTCAGCGCGAGCGACGGGGAGAGGTGCGAGAAACATTTTTGAGTGAAATACATTTTTTTTTTTTTAGCTAAACATTATTCCCTGTCTTTGAGTTGTCCATGGCCCAAGATGCCTTTTTATTTCTTCATTTATTTTGACCACTAGACAGTATCACCGGGACATTTTGGCAGCCCAACTTGCCACCAGGCAGGAGTTGTTTCCCTTGTTGCTTTTAATTTTCAAAAATATTCTATCAGGATCTGAGCATCCTTTTAGAGCTGATATGCGTTTTTTTTTCTTTTTTTGGTTTTGCTCATTGGGTTTTGCTGCAGCAGGAAAGTTTCAGAGGATCGTGGCAGGTCCCAGCACACCATCCTGGTGGGACTGGCATGAGCACATGGGGCTGGATCCAGCTGCAGGGTGCCAAATATCCCACAGGATCCAGGGATTAATTAACTGGACGGAGAAAAATTGCAGTGGTTGGAAGCTCGTTTAGAAGCAAAGGGTCTCGGGAGGGGGGGACGAGGCTCACAGCGCTCCCTCACGGGATGGGCACACCATGCCCAGCCATGGGGGATGGCGGCGGTCGGAGCCACCACTCGGGGCAAGGAAAGCCTTTAAAAACCACTGAACTTCATTCCCCAGGTCTTAACACCAGCCCTGAGTCACTGCACAGTAACACCGCTCAGGAAATTTCAAGTTAAACATTTTCCCATACAGAAGTGGCTTGGTTTCTTTTTTTTTTCCCTTATTTTTTTTTCTTCCTTTTTTTTTTCTTTCTTTTTTTTTTTCTTTTTTTTCCTTCCTTTTCTTTTTTTCTTCCAATTTTTTTTTTCTTTTTTTTTTTTTTTTTTGAAACAAAAAAAACCCTGGCTTCTTCCTTCCAGGAAAAATTGGCTGTTTGGCTTTCCTGCCCGCTGCGGGGGGAAGCGTTTCATTGTAGTTTTGCTTCCCTCTCCGCTTTAGAGCTAAAACTCTTATGAAAAAAAACCCCAAGCGTGTAAGGATGTGAGGTGTTGGTTAATGGAAGAGAAGGTGTCTATTTCTCACTGTTCTCATGCTTCGGGAAATCGTAGAAATATTTAAATTTGGGGAAAACAATCGGCTTCAGGCCAAAGGAAAGCTTTAACTCCCGATGCTTGAAATTCTACAAGGTTTCCTTGAAATTTTTCAGGTCCGGGGGGGGGGGGCAGGGAGGGAGAATCACTTCCCTCGAATTTCCTAATTCCTCAGCAGAGAAAGTCGGGACGTGTTTCATCTCAAGCTGACACTTGGAAGCCAAACCTGGCGCTTAGCTCCCCCGCCAGGCTTTCCCCCGCCCCCCCGGGGTTTTGCACACCCGGACGCTGAAGCGGAGACAGGGGACGCTGCAGCCACCGTCAGAGCCGGGTGGGGGGGAGATGGGGTGCAGCCTCCCCGGGGAGCCCCGGCCACCTCTGCGGGCTGGAAACTGTGGGGAGAGGGGGGAGAAAAGGCATTACACAGCCTGAAATGAAAAAAAACCCAACAAAACAAACCCCCCCAAAAAAACCCCAAACCCAAGTTTCAGGGAGAAAAACACAAACAGCGCGAGGCAGAATGTGAATTTTGGCCTTGACGGAAAAATGACACAGGCTGGAAAATATTCCCACCCGCATTTTTACAGCCTGAAAACGCGATCCTTTTATTTATTTATTTATTTTTATTTTTTTTTTTTCCCCTCTTGCACAGGATCCAGCATGAAGTAACACTACGCCGGCAGAGCCCAGCCTCGCGATCCCGTGGCGTGCCCCGGTGATTTGTAAGCAGGGCCGTGTTTGCCAAGTAAACAGGGGTCGGTACGGAGGGGAGGTGGGGGCCACGGGGGCCCAGACCCGCCGGAGAGCAGCTCCTGCCGCTTTCGGGAAGCCAGGGCAAGCCTCCCCCACCGTGACTGGCCGTCCTGGAACTCCTGGCATGTCTTGGACCCACCAAAAGTTTAGGAGCGTGTTTCCAGGGTAACCAAAACATATTTTTTTTTCCAGCTGTCCCCAAAAAAAAAAAAAAAAAAAAAAAAGAAAGAAGTGGAATTATTAAAAAAAAAAAAAAGAAAAAGAAAAAGAAACAGAACCAACAGAGGAAATTCTAAGAAAATGAAATCAGCCGGAAAACTGGCAGGCGGGTCCCTTTCCCCGGCCCTCCCTGATGAACGTTGGCTGGAGACGGGCAGGGGAGATGCTCGTGGTGCGAGTGAGGTCCTCTCCAGGCAGCAAAGCTCACCAGGGGCCAGCCCGGGCTATTCCTGAGCGGCTGCGCCCTGCGCCAGAGCAGGAGCGGCTCCATCCCGGAATAGAGCCGCCACGGAGACGTTACCCCATGGCGGTTATTTTGGGTCGTGTCCCTGCAGAGTTAAATGTGTGTCTGCAGCACGCGGGAGGCTCCTTCTCTGGGACCCAACCACATCTTTCTGCTGCCCAAAACCCCCTGCATTTTCATCTTGGTCCTCGCTCCTCTTCCATTCATGTTTCTCCCCATCTTGCTTGGTTTTATGGCTCATTCCGTTAACCAGTGGCGTCGCTTTTTCTTCCCCACGTTCGTCTGGCTCTGAGGCCAACCTGGCTCAGGGAGGATGGTGGGCTGGTGGGGAGGAAGGCTCAGCACCGCCCATCACCTTCACTGGCAGGTCGGGAAGACCACACTGCAAGTCCCAGTCATGTTTTTGTGTGTTTGTGCTCTGCACTCTTGTTTATCGCTCCTCGCAGGGTGTAATCCCGGCTGTCCTCTTCTTCTATGCCAGGCATCTGCTGGCAGCTCTGCCACGTGAGCTCCTGCCCAGCCACGGAGGGAAGCCAGGCAGCCAAGGCAGGAGAACCCACTTTGGCTTTGCAAGGTCTGAGAGGACTGTAAGAGAGAAGACAACCCATGCAAGAGGGAGACATGGTGTGTCACGGCTGCAGCCGAGCTCAGGGAGGCAGCTTGTGGCTTTGTGGGCATTTCTGCTGCTGAGGAAAGGGAGTGACAGGGAAGGAACATCACCCTTGGGCACAGCGGGGCTCGCTCGGGAGGCTGAGGTTGCAGAACACTTCGCTGTGTGGTAAAGCAAGTCAGACATCACATCAGCCCTCTTGGCTTCTGCTTGCTTCCAGGCTGGAGAACCAGTCCCAGCCCTTCCAAACCACATGCTCTTCATGCTCCACCAAACACCATCTCCACTCCAGTGGCCCAGACACCATCTCCATTCCACAGTCCACCTCCATTCCCACTGGTCCTTGGAGGCTGGTGCCCTGGCAGGTGGGAGAGAGCACTGAAAGTAACTCTGAATCTTGAGCATCTCCATCTCCACAACCTGTCCTGGATCTGGGGATCCCTGATGCTAGACCTAGGGGTGCTTGGTGCTGAGACTAGGGATGCCTAGTGCTAGGACTAGGGATCCCTGGTGCTAGGACTAGGGATGCTTGGTCCTGGGACTAGGGATGCTTGGTGCTGGGACTAGGGATGCTTGGTCCTGGGACTAGGGATGCTTGGTGCTGGGACTAGGGATGCTTGGTCCTGGGACTAGGGATGCTTGGTGCTGGAACTAGGGATGCCTGGTGCTGGGACTAGGGATCCCTGGTGCTGGGACTAGGGATGCTTGTTGCTGGGACTAGGGATGCTTGTTGCTGGGACTAGGGATGCTTGGTGCTGGGACTAGGGATGCTTGGTCCTGGGACTAGGGATGCTTGGTCCTGGGACTAGGGATGCTTGGTGCTGGGACTAGGGATGCTTGGTCCTGGGACTAGGGATGCTTGGTGCTGGGACTAGGGATGCTTGGTCCTGGGACTAGGGATGCTTGGTGCTACAACTAGGGATCCCTGGTGCTAGGACTAGGGATCCCTCATGCTAGACCTAGGGATGCTTGGTGCTGGGACTAGGGATGGTTGGTGCTAGAGATCCCTGGCATGACCACGGCACAAATTCTGCAGGATGGAACCATGAGCGTACAGGCTCCTGTTGTGCTGCGGATCCCTCTTGCTGCCTCCATGCACAGCCTCACATTGCACAACCGAGGCGCAGCTGTGCATCTCCCCGACTGGCAGGTCTGGCTCACGCGCCAGGGAACAAAATCCTGGGATGACAAAGCAGCAGCAGCGTGCCAGGGTAAGCTCTACCACCGTAGAACAAACACGAGGCTTAACCCTTGAAAACCTTCCCAAGCATCTCCATGTGGGGCCGACTGTTCCCACTGCTGGTCCAAGACAAGCTCAGCCCCCCGCTTCTCTGGAAGAATGGGAGCAGATGGCCTTTGCGGTGGGGCTGCTTTCTGGGCTTTTCTTGCCCTTGAAGATGCCATTTTGGGGCAACAGGTCTCTCGGCAGCTCATCCCTGCTGTCCTCCTTTTGTAGTTGGCCAGGGACATGGGTCAACTCCTGTGTTTCGACAGCAGGCTCTGACAACCAAAAGACGTGGGCTTGATCGTGCTATCCATGGACACATCAAGGGCTCAGGGACGGTCGGTCTTCCCTCCTGCAGGCAAGAATTTGCCGGGTAACCCTGGATGCTCCCCGAGCTTGACTTTAAGAGCATGACTAGAAAGTGTTGGCCGGCTCCAACGTGCAGAGGCAAGCGCTGCTGCTTCCTTCAGGTTCTGCAACCAACCACGGGTGCTTTGCCTTTATGCAACACCTGGAGACTTTCCAGAAGCTGGGGCAGGTCGGGGAGGGATGGGAGCCTCCTGGGAATGCCGGGTCAGCCTGCGGTCCCGCACGGCAGGGTTTGATGCTGAGCTCCATCCCCAGCCCAGCGGGTCAGGATGGCACCACCACACTCAGTCCCCAACCCCAGGCACACAACCAAGCTGGGTTTTGTGATACCTTCTTTCATTTTATCCATCTGATCTCGAACCGGTTTCCCCGGGGCTGGGAATAACCCTCCTCTCGTACTCTGGCGGTGTTAAAAAAATGAGAATTCCACAAATTCTTTCGAAACTCCCCAACTTTCTCAGCTTCCCTGCAATCTCAGGGCTTCGTCATCCTTGAAAACCAGTGGAATGAGCATCATTTCCCTGGTGTCATAACACTGACGTAACAGGGTGGTGAATCAATGGGGATCTTTCTGCCTGGACCATCTTGTATCATGGTCATTGCTGAAATTTTGCTATTTTAAGCCACAAAGCCCCGTACAATCCAGTCTAAGTAAATGGCACGTTACTCGGCCATATCCAATTTCAAACCTACGAACTGGTGAGAACTGTCTTAATGCAAGACTATTCTGGTTCATGAGACCCTGCTCCAAACAAACTGGATGCCATGCGGTAATCCAAGCGGTGCGTAACATTATAAAGTGTATAAATAGCCCTCGCCGGCCTTTTCCTGGGTGTGTCGGGGGGAGAGGGGGGCAGAGGGAATTATAACGCCTGTGTTTGCCTTAGAAAGATGAGCCGAAAGCTAGCAATGGGTTTCGAGCTTGAATTTACACCCAATTCTGGTCTCTGCCACAATACAGACGCCAAAGCAGGTTCAGCTTTGCTTAACAGAGACCTTCAGCCTGCACTGCTTTTTCCAGGTCTTTAACTAAGACCCGTCTAAGCAGGGTGCTCGGTTCCTCAAAGTTGGTCCCCATTTTGCTGCCTGGCCACGGCATCCCTGCCGCTGGGCCACCAAGGATGGCTTTGCCCAGGTTTAGAGCTGCCTGCCGCGTTGAAACCAGCCCATCCAGCAGCCTCACGTTCTCCTGACTTTTCCAAGAAAAGGCTGATGTATCTGGAGACTGAGGGGCAGAGGCCATGGAGGCACCAAAACAAGGGGAAGCAATTCCCCAGGTGCCTTAGCAAGACGGGGTCCATACGGGGAGATCCTTTGAGGGCCTGGAGGTGACGGGGCAGCACATCAGCCCCCGGGTTACAGCAGCCTTGTTACCGAGTGCTGAGCCCTGCTCCCATCCCAGCGTCCCCCTTGCCCGGGGCGCGGGGTGAATGACCTCCAGCGCTGGAGTTTGGAGCGGACACTATGTCCACATTCTTCAGTCCAGGGCCAGGAATGTCAGCTCCTGTCCCGACGCCAGGGGCTTGCATTCCTCCCCGATGCTGCTCCCAAAAAATGCCAGCCCAGGAGGGTGCTGGGGAGAAGGGGGTGCCGCTTGGTCCGGGGGGGACGGGAGATGTGTTAAACCCACAGAAAAAGCCTGTACCATGCCGGCGGGTGTGTGGCAGAGCCGGGCAGGGGTTAGCATGTGGCCGGGGTTAGCATGTGTGTGCTCGCGTGTGTTTACTAAACACTGCTCCCGGGGAGAGGGAATGGCTGGAATTCACTCCATCCCCCCGCCTCGCTCCCCGCCAGACCCCAAGGACACGCAGGCGGACCCAGGGAATTCGCTCCTCCAGCCTGTTGCCATGGCGGCATATTTCAGAGACCCAAGCAGGGAAAAAAAAAAAAAAAAAAGAAAAAAAGAAGAAGAAAACCAAAACATTTCATTGGGAGGGAAGAAAAATAGCAGAGAGAAAAAATGCAGAAGAGTAATGAGAAGGACGAGCGAGGCCAAGAAATGCATTAGATCATCTTAGAAACTGGTGTCTGAGGAGTTCTCCATAGCTCAGGCTATTCTAATATTTATTGTGTTATTTAAACCATGACTCCTGGCACCAGCTGGGGCTCAACGGCACTGCGTGCTGCTCAGAAACATTATTGAAAGCTAGTCCTGAGCTCCAGGACCACTCGAGAGGTGCTGGAAGAAACCCATCCGCGTTGGCTGCAGAAGGCAGTCTGCTTTCAGACGAGCTGCTGGCAGGATGGCAGCAGGGGGATATCTAGCAAGCGTGAGCCGGGGCAGAGCTGGCAAGCGGAGTAATATGGGACATAAACTACAAGAAGGATAAAAATCCTTGGAGAGGCTAAGCAAGGACAGGCCAGTGGCTGGCTCCAGCATGAGAACACGGCCGAGCTGGGGCAGGACTGGCTGATACACCTCACCCTCACCCATCAGGCCAAGGCGAGATGCAAACCTGCGGGCAAGCAGGTATCCCCAGTTCCTCTGATCCTGAAGGGACTTGTTTATACCGGTGCACTGGGTATTTAAAACCACTCCGTGGGCAGCTTTTTTACGAGCGGGTTTCGGCATGCAGATTGCGAGGCATTGCTCCCCGCGCTCCCTGTCCGTGACGCTCCGGCAAAGCATCCCTTCCTCGTGCCGAGGCAATGCAGGGCATCAGGAGCCTGGAGTTCCCACTCTGGCCAAGAATGATGCAAGTCTGGGTCATCTGCCCTTGCGCTACCAATTTGGGTTCACATGGGAGCCACGGGCATGCCAAAACCCAGCGGGTTTTAAAACCCTACAATGTTGTGGCCCCCTTGGCTCTACTCGTATCTCCCGGGAGGAATCTGGCTCTGCAGCAACGCTGATTCTCTCGTGGGATTCCCTGACCTTGGTGTTAATGCCAAGACACGGGTGTGGAATGAGGGTGCCGCAGTCCCGGGAGCACTAGGGCTGGCTGACCCCACGCCACAGCCCCTCTCCGGGGCTGGGTCCCCCCGGGGGCATATCCATAGAATCACAGAATGGTTGGGTTGGAAGGAAGACCATCCAATGACAACCCCCCTGCCCTGGGCAGGGACACCTCCCACCAGACCAGGTTGCTCCAAGCCCCATCCAACCTGGCCTTGAACCCCTCCAGAGATGGGGCAGCCACAGCTTCTCTGGGCAACCTGGGCCAGTAGCCCACCACCCTCAGAGTGAAGAATTTCTTTGCAATATCTAGAGTCTCCCCTCTTTCAGTGTCAAACCCTTCCTCCTCCTCCTATGGCTCCCCTCCCTGATCCAGAGTCCCTGCCCATCTCTCCTGGAGCCCCTTTAGGGACTGGAAGGGGCTCTAAGGTCTCCCTGGAGCCTTCTCTTCTCCAGGCTGAACCCCCCCAACTCTCTCAGACTGTCAGAGGGGCTCCAGCCCTCCCAGCATCTCCGTGGCCCTAGGGATGAAATCGTTTTCCCTAGGGATGAAAGCAGAGGAAAGGACGGCTTCGCCAGGCTGAAGGTGGAGTTGCGGAATGAGGCACCCAACACCCAGAGGTGCTGCCAGCACTCGTTGGGGGGGCGGGAGGGGGGTTGTCCCGTGGACCATGCCAGTGGGGAAGCACTCCCCACCCGCGTCTGCAGCCAGACGGAGCTTCACAGCGGCCAGGGCTGCGGTGCGGGTGCGGTGGGGCTGCGGGGGAGGCGGTGGCCGCCCCGCCGGCGACATGCCGGGCGGGCAGTGACACCTAGCGTCCCGCTCCGCTCCGCCCGGCCGCCGCTCCCGCTCACACACTGGGTAGAATCATAGAATTATAGAATCGTTCAGGTTGGAAAAGACCCTTGGGATCATCGAGTCCAACCATCAACCCCACTCTACAAAGTTGTCCCCTACACCATATCCCCCAACACCACATCTAAACGACTCTTAAACTCATCCAAGGATGGTGACTCAACCACCTCCCTGGGCAGCCTGTTCCAGTGTCTGATCACTCTCACTGTGAAGAATTTCTTCCTAATGTCTAGTCTAAACCTACCCTGTTGCAACTTGAGGCCATTCCCTCTTGTTCTATCGCTGTTTGCTTGTGCGAAGAGACCAGCACCAACCTCTCTACAGTGTCCTTTCAAGTAGTTGTAGAGAGTGATGAGGTCTCCCCTCAGCCTCCTCTTCCTCAAACTAAACAGTCCCAGCTCCCTCAATCGTTCTTTGTACGATTTATTCTCCAGGCCCTTCACCAGCTTCGTTGCCCTCCTCTGCACCCGCTCCAGCACCTCGATATCTCTCTTGTATTGAGGTGCCCAAACCTGGACACAATACTCCAGGTGGGGCCTCACCAGTATTTTATTTTGGGTTTTTTTTTGGGGGGGGGACACGACACATATCATATTCTGCCACATTGCTCGCTCCGGGGATGTCCTGGGGGACCCAGTGTCTGCAAAGCACAGCTGGCACGTGGGAAGGGTGGAAAGCAGCCTCTGGCAGAGGATTTGGTGGAGACAGAGTAGCCGGTTCTTGTCTTAACCCTCCAGCACCAGGACCCCTTGTCACAGCCACAGTGCTCCTCTACCTGTCTGGTTACAGCCCCAAAACCAGCTGGATGCCATCCAGAGGGACCTGGACAGGCTTGAGAGGTGGCCCTGTGCCAACCTCATGAAGTTCAACCAGGCCAAGTATGGGGACCTGCACCTGGGTCAGGGCAAACCCAAGGCAAAGAATGCACTGAGAGCAGCCCTGAGGAGAAGGACTTGGGGGTGCTGGTGGATGCTCAACACACCCCAGCAATGTGCGCTGGCAGCTCAGAAAGCCCCCCACACCCTGGGCTGCATCCCCAGCAGCGTGGCCAGCAGGGCGAGGGGGGGATTCTGCCCCTCTGCTCCGCTCTGGGGAGACACCCCCCCAGTGCTGCCTCCAGCTCTGGGGTCACCAACAGCAGAAGGACATGGACCTGTTGGAGTGGGGCCAGAGGAGGCCACGGAGATGCTGGGAGGGCTGGAGCCCCTCTGCTGTGAGGACAGGCTGAGAGAGTTGGGGGGGTTCAGCCTGGAGAAGAGAAGGCTCCGGGGAGACCTTCGAGCCCCTTCCAGTCCCTCAAGGTGGGGGCTCCAGGAAAGCTGGGGAGGGACTCTGGATCAGGGAGGGGAGCCATAGGATGAGGGGGAAGGGTTTGACACTGAAAGAGGGGAGATTGAGATGAGATCTGGGGAAGAAATTCTTTGCTGTGAGGGTGGTGAGAGCCTGGCCCAGGTTGCCCAGAGAAGCTGTGGCTGCCCCATCCCTGGAGGGGTTCGAGGCCAGGTTGGAGGGGGCTTGGAGCAACCTGGTCTGGTGGGAGGTGTCCCTGCCCAGGGCAGGGGGTGGCACTGGATGATCTTTAAGGTCCCTTCCAACCCAAACCAGTCTGTGATTCTATGCAGGAGACATCTGTCCCCGAGTGCTTAAAAACCACACATGGATCTCCCGCTCATACCATCCTCCTTGCTGCCAATATTAATTAGGTACCAGGAGGGCTCTTTAAAAATTGCATTTAGTCAATGATTTCCCATGTCTGAGTGTGGCAATGATGGTTTCCAGCTGAGGCCTTTTTCACATGATTCATTCAGGAGCGTTCCTCCTTGTCTGGTTTCATTCTACACACAATAACGGGTCTTTAAGGCATGTGTGAGACAAAGCTTATAAATTAGGGATAGAAAATCTGTTGCCCTCTCCAAAGGGGATTATTAACGTGAGTTGTGAGATGCCAATATTACCAAAATAAAGGCAGTCTTGAAGCTGAACTGCAGGATTGTAAACTTTCTGCATGGCTTTCACCCCATAAAAACGCCTGGAGATGGTATTCCAAGAACAGCTTTTGATTTTAGTGCCCTTCAAGAGATGTTAGGCACCACATCCCCAGCAGAAGGCTCATTTCCACCTGAGCCAACCCTCACCCTGACCCGCAGGGAGATGCCTCCAGTAGGAAACGGGAGATAGAATTAATTTGTGTGATTTGTCACTGGATGCTGTGTTCAGCCCTGTCACCCGCAACTAAATAAAGAGGCTGAATAAACGCAAAATGCTGGAAGTGATTCAAGGTCAGGGTTCCGCTTTGCAGGGAAATGCCAAGGAAATGGAGCTTATTTTGCTTATGCGAGAGAAATGGCTGGTCACGGTGATCCCAAGGGAGACATCCCAGGGAGAAGGGAGGCATCCAGCAGAGAAACGCTCCCCCTTTCTGCAGTCCCTGAGGTCAGCGACCTGCTGCTGAATCGCCTGTCTAGAAAATGCCTGCCTCGGGATTTTTGTCACAACAGTGACCAAGTTTCAATCAGCAGAGGAACGAGCTGGTGAAAATGCACGAGGATCTTGCAGATCACTTCTCCTCTGCTCTTGGAAGCTGTCATCCAAGACGGACGGGGCGAGAACTGGCCCAAGCCCCTGCCTGCTTACAGGATCCCTTCTCGCTGACCCTGGGGACTTAAAATATAGGAATAGTGGATAATTTATGAAAAGTATTTTTAAAATGTTTGGGATTCTTTTCTTGTTGGTGGTTTTGAAATAAGTTTTCATTGAATTATGGGTACACATGATTTCACGTGGTGTGAACCACTGGAGAACAAATGGTCCAGCGGGGACTCTGAGAATATCCAGGAACAGTTGGATGGGAGGAGGCAAAGTTGTCTTTCTACAGCCTTTTTCCCGACCCTTCCCTCATTTTCAAGATGAGGTTCTCTGAAAACACAGCAGCCCTGAAAGAACAGAGCAGAGTCAAAAGCACAAAGCATTTTAATGACACAAACCATCCTGCAAAGTCTTTCGGTTTATCGGTGTTCAGTATGTTCCAAGCCCAAAGAAAAGGACCCAGAAAGAATCTATTAAAATAGTTGGCGTATGGGATCTGCAACGTAAGCATGATTAAAATTGATCTATTTTTTATCCACGTGAGAATATGTCAGCTACAGGGATCTGTTTTTCACAAGTAAAACACATTTGTCTTCAATAGATTCATAGATTCATAGACTGGTCCAGGCTGGAAGGGACCTCCAAAGGTCATCTAGTCCGACCTCCCCGCAGTCAGCAGGGACACCCCCAACTAGACCAGGTTGCCCAGGGCCTCGTCGAGCTTCACCTTGAATATCTCAAGGGAAGGGGCCTCGACCACCTCCCTGGGCAACCTGTTCCAGTGCTCCACCACCCTCATGGTAAAGAATTTTTTCCTAATATCCAATCTAAATCTCCCCTTCTCCAAATTAAAACCATTGCCCCTTGTCCTGTCGCTGCAGGCCTTTGGAAACAGACCCTCCCCAGCCTTCCTGTAGGCCCCCCTCAGGTACTGGAAGGCCGCTATGAGGTCTCCCCGGAGCCTCCTCTTCTCCAGGCTGAACAACCCCAGCTCCCTCAGCCTGTCCTCATAGCAGAGGTGCTCCAGCCCCCTGATCATTTTGGTGGCCCTCCTCTGGACCCGCTCCATCAGGTCCATGTCCTTTCTATATTGATGGCTCCAGACCTGCACACAGTACTCCAGGTGAGGTCTCACCAGAGCAGAGTAAAGTGGCAGAATCACCTCTCTAATAATCACCTCTCTCAATAGGAGGTGTCCAGTTGAGCTCAGGGTGTAACAGTGCTGGGAAGAGAAGAACACACCATCTTTTGGCCACAGTAGTGTAGTGACTCAGGTCCCATGTCCAGCTGAGGAATTCAATTCTCTCCTTCATCCCCCTGGGCAGGTGCCGGTGATTTTGGACACCTTCCGCTCTGGAAGCCACGGGAAGACTCCTGTTGCCCATAGTGAGTTCATTAGTATCATCCAGCGTTCCCTGGAGTCCAGTATATTTGGTTACAGCAATAACTTAGGCACTGCCAAATCTGCAGGATGTGACCACGGGTGTCTCTCTGCTGAAGGAGAGGAGGATGAAGGAGGATGGAGCCGGACTCTTTTCAGTGGTTGCCAGCAATAGAACGAGGGGCAACGGGCACAAGCTGGAACATGGGAAGTTCCATTCAAATAGGAGGGAAAACTTCTTTCCGGTGAGGGTGCCAGAGCCCTGGAACAGGCTGCCCAGGGAGGCTGTGGAGTCCCCTTCTCTGGAGATCTTCAAGACCCGCCTGGATGCAGTCCTGAGTGATGTGCTCTGGGCAACCCTGCTTCAGCAGGGGAGTTGGGCTAGATGATCTCTAGAGGTCCCTTCCAACTCTGACAGTTCCGTGATACTGTGATTCCCTGAAATGTCCCCAAATCCTGGCATGTATCGGCAAGGAAAATGCTTCAGATGACATACACCCCAACTAGCACCCCCTGGGCATCCTGGGGAGGGAAGAGGTGAGACAACCGGTCCTAGAACACAATTTATTTCGTATTTAGCAATATCCCAGCCTGCAACACCCCCCCTTAGAAGAAAAACAAAGGAACGGCACGTGCCTTAACAACTACATGCTGGAATCGTATTCTGATGCTCTGCTTTCCCCCAGCCTCCGCTCCCTTAATGCCACAGTAGCTGGCAGTTGGCTGAGCGTTCCCAGGATGGTTTTTACATTATATGCTACATTTCCAGGAACTTGTATATGGCATTTCCCTCTGCTGCCGCGTGAGCGACTTTTCCTCTCTTTACATACTCCAGCCCAAGCAGTCCGATTCTGCGGCGACTGATCAGCCAGCCCTTCCTTCTCAAAGGCAGCTTTATGGACCAGCGTACACAACTAGAAATTAAAAAAAAAGGGAAAAATAGAAGGTTGTTGCAAAAGGGAGCCAGCTGGAAGTTTGAGGCTTTTTATCTTTGCATCAGTGCTGGTCTCTGCTGTTCCAGGAGCAGGGACACCAGCCTTCCCAGTTACTGCCTCCTGTTTATGGCTGATGAGATGGGGTAAAAAGAGGTTGGGGGTGGGTGGGAGGGGTTCTGTACATTTTCAGCTTTGAAATTTCAGCTCTTCCCTACCCTGGAGGAGTCCGTAGGTGACTGCCCTCCTGAGCGAATCCATCTGTATATTTATACAGTTCAATAGGTAGCCCATTCCCTCATTCTCCCCCTTGGGCTGTGGGAAAAGGGATGGCAAATTTAAAAATGTGGGAGCAAAAAAGCAGTGATCCCCTAGTCTGTCCCACCCAGATGGGAATGGAGAACTGGAAACCCTGGGACACCTTGCTCCGTGACAGAGCGCAATGGGACACCCCCCAGGAAACAGCAGCAGGTGAAGCAGAGCAAACAAAGGGGGTTTATCCCTACTCAGAAGTGCACGGATGTGTCCTTGCCCACGGAAAGGGGTTCTTGCTGCCATCACAGAGCCCTTTAGAAGCTGCCTGAGAAGATAAATAAATAAAAATAGCTGAATTTCTAAATAGCTTAGAAAGCCTAGATCCCTTTTGCCCATTTCTAATGACTGCCCATGAGTGAAGGCAGAGCTCCACAGCATTTCTGCGGAGAAGAAGGTGGTGGAGTAAGCGAGGAGATGAAGGCTCCTGGACCCTGTAACCAACATGCAGTTTTGCTGGAAACCGTCCAGGCACTGAGGTCACCGGGTACTCGCAACGAGGAGAAACTGTCTGAAGGCAAAAATGTTGGAAGACTGATTGAAAGAGGCAGAAGGACTTCATTCCTGTGTCTATGTGAAGGGGCCAGTTCTCCTCTATAGGGAATGTTACACAGGCATTTACAATCGTAAAGAGGGGGTGGGAAAAGCCCCCCCTTTATCGCAGCAGTGCGAGTCCGGACACGGAGCAGTCATCCCCGAAGCCCTGTCTCCCACCTTCCAGTACCCACGTAACTATCCCTATATCCTACGTCTCCCATGAGGTTCTAATGTATCAAATTCTCATCAGCCCCATTAATTGTCAGCTATATTTGCTTTTGCAGATTTAACACCCAGCAATGAATCCCAGCTCTTCCCTGCCCCTGGGGACGTGGTGGTGGTAAATGCTGATACAATCACGCTCAGAGCACAAGCAGTGATGCATCCCACTGCCCAGCCAAGCAAAACTTTTCCATACCAGCCTCGCGAATTCACAGCGAGCGCGCTCAGCTCTCCGTGGAGAGACTGTCTATCCTCTTGCAATATAATCTTACCCAGAATGGTTTTGAAAGACCGTGAACTCAATCCTGCCAAAAATAGTCCGTGCAGCCAAAAAAAATCAACAGAAGATCTTTAGCATTTGAGCTGGCCCGCAAGTTGCATTTTTCACCTTTTTTCGAATGGTATGTTTCTTGACATCCACGAAACCTTCATTTGACTTCTAATGCCCCTGATTATTCTTCTAAGTGTAGTAGACTGCATTTTAATTATAACTTCAGGGCTCAGCAAGCAATCAGCTTCGTGGGCGTAACAGAGCAGACACACACACACCAGCAATGACTTTAGCCCTAAAAGCCGCTGCGCGCAGGCTGGCAGATGTATCCCAAGAATGTGTTTATTTGCCTTTGGTTTATGTGGTTTCGGTGACCTTTTGTTAAAATCAGCCAGTGACTTCCAGGAGGCAAGTTCCATACTGGCAAAAAAGAAAGGCAGTAAAATAATCTAGCGTGTGTCCTTCTGCTGAATATTACATTTCTGCTGAACAGCATATCGCCGTGGCCAGGGCAGGGATGACTGAGGGTAAGGTTAAAGTAACATTATCAGTGGACGGGATGGCTCTATGGATACTGCCCCCTTGTTCCTAACGAAGAACAGCAGCCCAGAAATGGGTTATGGGGAAAACGGATACCAGTGACCGCGTGGGGCTTCCTGTGGGGCCTGTCACCATCACAGGCTGTGACATCGCTGGGGAGTACCTGCATTTTCCTGTCTCCTCTGCCAAGTCTTCGACAAGCCCATGGAAAAAAAAAAACCAAAAAGAACTGTTCGTCTCCTGACTGATTCCACATTCTTCAGTCTCGCTGGGCTCATCCCACCTCCAGACAGCAGCAGCAATTTCTCACTCTTCCCTCATGACTCCAAGAAGGCTGCAGGTGAAGCAGGGATCTCTCAAAAGTGGTAAATCCATGCTTGTGCTTAGGTGGCTTCGGCAGCTTCTCGGCATGTAAGCTGCCTCCTAACTTCACCAGAGAAGGCTATCAAAAGTCTCTTTGGTCTCTGGGCCTTTCACAGAATCACAGAATGATACGGGGTTGGAAGGGACCTCTGGAGATCATCTAGTCCAACCTCCTGCCAGAGCAGGTCCACCCAGAGCAGGTTGCACAGGAACGTGCCCAGGCGGGGTTTGGAACGTCTCCAGAGAAGGAGACTCCACCACCTCCCTGGGCAGCCTCTTCCAGGGCTCTGCCACCCTCACAGGAAAGAAGTTCCTCCTCATGTTTAGATGGAACTTCCTATGTTCCAGTTTGTGCCCGTTCCCTCTTGTCCTGTCCCTGGGCACCACTGAAAAAAGACTGGCCCCATCCTCCTGACACCCACCCTTTAAGTATTTATAGGCGTTGATCGGATCCCCCCTCAGTCTTGTCTTCTCCAGACTAAAAAGACCCAAGGTCGTAGGGGGAAAGGAGTCATCATCTTGTCCACCAGGACTCCCAGGTCTTTCTCCTCAGAGCTGCTCTCCAGCAGGTCACCCCCAACCTGTACTGGTGCAGGGGGTTATTCCTCCCCAGGGGCAGCACCCCATGCTTGCCCTGGTTGAATTTCATCAGGATCCTCTGCACCCAACTCTCCAGCCTGTTGTCGCACACCTTTCAGGGTGTTGTTGAAACCCAGGTGAGAGCGGCTCTGCTGCAGAAAACACCCTAAGTGCAAGAGATAAGAGATAATACTAAGTGTAAGAGATAATACTGCACTATATTACCTTTGCATGATACACTATTAGGATGTCACCAGTCCTCTCTTCTCACAACATGGTGAGTTATTGTTACTAACCGGGCCTTTAGTTTAAGAGGCCAGATGAGGATTGTTGCTGGAACAGGCTGATTTTTGCATTCTCTGCATTTCTCAGAGCTTGGTGGAAATTCACGCTCATTCAGTGCATTAGTTTTGCGAATGCTTTTGTGATGATTTCTATCAGGGAGTTTAGGAATCCTAAGCCAAAGACGACCCCTAGTTCTGGTTTTGATCCCTTTAGACTTGTGAAGTTGCCTCTCTGTCCATGAGTCCCTAAGTGAGGTGTGTTAGAAAATACCCAGAGTCTGAAATTTAGACTACACCTGAACGACAAATAAACACACGTGCCCCAAGACTCTGGGTTTAGAGGCTGAGGAAATGGTCGGTGGAGAACCTGTGGTACGGAGGGCTCGCTCTCAGCATCCAGTGCTGCTCAGGCTGGTCCACACCCACCTAGCTGAACACTTACATGTAATTTGCAACCCCGTTTTCAGTTTGCCATTTTATTTTTTCACAACTCATGCCGCGAACTAAGTGATGTTTATTGTGGGGAGGTGTGTGAGCAATTGCTCTTTCACCACAGTGATTAGAAGAGCAAAACTTCCTATACACTTTCCACTCAACGGTTACGAGCTGAAAGACTCACTGATTAAAAACCCTCTGTGGCCTTCTGTCACAGTGTCCCATGTAGGTACGAAATTCCTCCTGGCAGGTCAGAAGGGAGCGTATAATTCAAACTATTAACTGATTTAACGGTCAGAAATGAATATTGTGACACATCTGCTGAAAATCTCCATCAAGCAGGCAGCTACCAGCGATGAATTTGCTGAGACTGAAGCCGTTACTGCTCTTCGGGGAGTCCGGAGGAGCTGGAAAGCATCCAGGTCAGAAAGCAGGTAGGAAGGTGGTGATGGAGACGGCTCTTCCATCATCAGCCCGAAGGGGTGAGGGACCAGATGCATTTAGGTGGGATGTCAGTTCAGAAAAACAAAATCCACTCGCTGAGCAGAGGTTTGGCGTTTCAGGGGAAAGGTGGACATCTTGAAACAGGGATCTTGCGCCGAACTACGACAGAAATACTCACTTTTGAAATGCTGCAGAGAGGAGGATTTTGGGTAAAGGTCAGGAATGTTTGCAGCGGAGATTCAAAGTCTCATGTTGGAATTTAATGTTTTCGCCGTTTGACTTGATTATTATTGCACTCTTTCAAAATATATCAGCTGTCATGCAGCGCTGCTGCTGGCATTTCGTACTATAACAAAATAGCAGACATTTACAGATTAGATTTTACTTTAGGATCATTATAGGCATCAATGGCTTGGCTGCGATTGAAATAACCAAACTTTGTAGATCAAAGGCCCTCCTTTGTTACAGCAAAATGCTGCTATTCCTTAGCTCTGAATTGAGCGTAAGCACAAGATAAAAGCATAAAGGAGATTAAAACGTTAAGTGTAACATCAGTACAGAAAGTTTTAAATTACCAAAAAAGGAAATTCTCTTAACCTAAAATGCAGTTCCAGGAGTATTTCCAGTTGGGTAACTTTCTGATCAGCACCAGTTACTTCAGGGTACCTTTTTCTGGGACGTTTTGGGGAAGGATGCCCAGCCCTGTGGCAGAGACCCCACAGGCCCAGCTGCCGGGCCTGCCCCCGCCCAGGCAGGCGCTGGCTGACCGGGACAGGCCTCGGTGGACGACCAGGACAGCCTGTGGGGCTGGAAGGGCAGGGGTGACACCAGAGGGGGACGTGGAGGCAGCCAAAGGCCAGCGGGAGGCAGTTCGGCGGGCCACCTGGGGCGGGGGGTGAGGTGGCCACCCCCTTCCAGCCGTCCCCCAGGACGGGCCCAGGGGCCCTCCAGGTGCCGGGCAATGGCACCGGAGGCCGGGCGGGGGCGGAGGCAGTGGCGATGGCGGTGGTGATGGCGGAGGCGGCGGCAACCGCCCGCTCTCGCCGCGTCGGGGCCGAAGGGGCTGCTGAGGGGGACCCTGAGGCGGCAGCGGCGGTGGGGGAAGGCGGGGCCCGGCGGTCGCGCGTGCGCGGGGCGGGGCCTGTGGCGCGGCGGAGGAAGCGGCGCCAGCGGCGGCGGCGGCGTCGGGCGCGCGCAGCCATGAGCGGTGGGGCGGGGAGCGGAGGCGGCGTGTGAGGGGTCCGGCGGGGCGGGGGGGTCCCCGTCCCGTCCTTCCTCCCCCCGTCCCGTCCTTCCTCCCCCCGTCCCGTCCCTGCCTGCCGCCATCCCCGCGGAGCGATGGTGCCGGGGCGCCGGGGCCGCCAGCCCGGCGGGGGGCGGCGGCGGCGGGGCCGGCCCCTTTCAGCGCCGGGGGAGGCGGGCGCGGGGCGGCCGCCGCCGCCGTCGTGGTGGTGCCGGGTGCGGGGCCCGCGCCGCCATCTCCTCCGCCTCTTGCCTCTGTTGCTGCTCCTGCCCGCCGGCGCCGAGGGCCAGGCCGGCCCCAGCTCCGGCCCGCACTCCGCGGGGCCCCCGGACTGGCCCCCCGCCGGCCCCGGGCCCAGCCTCAGCCTCTACCTGAGCGAGGAGGAGGTGCGCCGGCTGATCGGTGAGTGTGGGCCGGGGCCGGCGGCGGGGTGGGCCGGGGGGGGTCTGGGCGGTCAGGGAAGGGTGAGGGGGGTCTGGGGGTCTGAGGAGGTATTGGGGATCTGGGTGCTCAGAAGGGCCCGAGGGGAGTTCTGTGGGGCTGGAGTGGCAGTTTAGGGGTCTGGAGGAGGATGGGGGTGGCTGTTCCAGGGTCTGGAAGAGGATGGGGGGGATCTGTGGGGCTGGGGTGGCAGTTTAGGGGTCTGGAAGAGCATGGGGGGTGGTGTCTGTGAGGCTTGGGGGGGGATCTGTGGGACTGAGGAGGTGTTGGGGGTCTGGACCCTCAGAAGGGGCTGAGGGAAGTTCTGTGGGGCTGGGGTGGTAGTTTAGGGGCCTGGAAGGGGATGGTGGGGGTCTGGAGCAGGGTGAGGTGTCAGTGGGACTGAAGGACTTGGGGGGGCTGTGGCAGTCTAGGAGGCAATGGAGGTGTCTGTGGGACTGGTCTGAGGTGGCAGATCTGAGGGTGCAGGGGGGGATGGAGAGGGCTGTGGGGGGGGAGATGAAGGACTTGGGGCTCAGGAGAGGATGGGGGGTGACAGGACCAGGGTTGGGTGAATCTGGGCATCTGTGTGGGGTTCTGTAGGGCTGGGGGGAGCAGGGTGTCATGGGGGGGAAAGGAGGAGTCAGAGGACTCAGGAAAGAGTCTCTTGTGTTTGTGGCTTGGGTTTTAGGGAGGAAAAGGGCTTTACCCTGATGGTGAGGGGTTCCCTGGGTTTAAGCGACTGGGGATGGTGCCCGTGGGAGCAGGGTAAGCCCTGGAAGAGGTGAGTTCAGGCCCATGATTTAATTAGCGAGGCAAGTGACATTCAGAGGGCAGAGAGGAGACCTGGCAATAATTGGGTGCGTGTGTGAAAGGAATCTTAATTTCTAGGCAGGCTGACAATTGCTGCGCAAGTACTTGGAGACAGTTCATGAAGTCCCCCATCTGGCCTGCTGCGGAAGGCTTTCGCAGTAGTTTTGTGCTTGGAGAGTCTCAGATTTAAACAAAGATTTGTTTTCTGTAGGCTTTGGCTTGCTTAGGCTCTTGTTTAGAGTTAGTGACTGGAGTCTCAAAACAAATACGTTGGTATCCCCAGTGATTTGTTTTTCAGCAAGTGTTCCTGTATCTCTGTAAGCTGAAAAACAAGCAGTACAAGACTTTATTTGCATCAAATGGACAAACTAAAAATATTTCCAGTTAATTTGAACTCTGTAAGCACATAGTGGACTGAAGTCAGAGGACCCCGGGAGCGAATAACACTATAAACATTTTTTCCCTTGTGGCTCACTCTGGTGATTAGCGTTCTGTTGCTATCATTTTTACATTGCGTGTGTTTGCTGCCAGATGCTCTGTTACACATAAAGGATAAAAATGTCAGGCTTGCTGAGTTCCTAAACAAGTAGTTAATCTTGGAAATACTGAATGGTGAGGTTTGAGCTACCCTCAGTCTAGTACCTGAAATCTGTATTAGTTGGATTTGCTCTGACTTCCACGGTCCACGAGCGTAACTATTCACCGTTAAGTAGCAACTGAGGAGGGAAGATCTGCTGTTATTATTTTTTAAGTTAAATTGCAGCCTGTAGCCTCTGCTAACGTCCCTAGAGTCACTTGTTACTCAAGCTGTCTGTAGCTGTTTTATAGCACTTAAAAGTATCTGAGGCTTAATGATCTTTTCTGGTTCTGTGACCCCAGAGGCTTGGATAAACTGACACTTTTTTCAATTTGTGGGATTCGGGTCCCAAGAAATCTGTTGTAAGCGGAACTTTCAGGATCTACCTTGTGTTGTTGGCATGAGCAGATTTAATCTTAGGGGCATCCTTTACAAATATTAGTTGTTGTAGGTAAGGTGGAGTTTAATGAGGCACCTAGACACAGGCAGTCAAATCTCCGGTAACTTTATATGGCAGAAAAAAGTCCAAAGGGAGACATGTTTGTTCCAGTTCTTCACGCTTCTGAAAACAAAACAAGCTATTTTAAAATGTTCCGTTTTGTAGTATCTGAATTGTGTTTACATGCAATCAAGTGTATGTTTTAAGTGCTCGTATTGGTGTGTGAGAACTTCCATGGAGCAAGGGGAGGTGTTTCAGCTTCTGTAACTTCTTTGAGAAAAGCCGTGGTTCAGCGGATGCTAGAATAGTCCTTCACAGCAGATAGGAAAATGATGTTGCTTGTGAAGCTGCTAATATAAACCTGGAAGCTAGTTTCTTTCACCTTTTGTTTCTAAACAAACTCTCTGCTACTGTCTCGCCATGGTTGAACAGAAAACTCGGAGGCTTTCCGAAGTGCTCATAAACCCGAATGTTACACAGAGTTATGCAGCCTGTCGTGTGTTTTCACATTTCTTAATATCGCCCCCATACATCTTTAGATCGCAAACTTGATTTGGAACAAACATAAGCGTGCGACTGTGAGTTGTTGAATGAGCCATGGATGGTGATACGGAGCATCCTCCATGCAAAGCTGGAGCATCCAAGGGTCTGGTGTAAGGTCTGTGGGGCTGAACCCATCGTGGTCTCTCCACCAGTGGGGCTGAACCAGTTCAGTGGCACTTTGCAGAGTTCTCCTCTCCTCAAAACCAGAGTTTGGTGTCTTACAGAACCATGGCCTGTGTTTTTAATTCGGTTGTGGCTCTTGTAAATGAAATAGTGACTTGCTTAAGATTATTTGTGGCTGCTGTTCTTTCTGTGGTGTGGAGGCAGGACAGATACTATGGTTTATAGTGAGAACTGCTCGCTACTTTCCTGTATGCTTATGCCAGATTTCCACTGTTAGGCTGTGTGATTCCGACCATGTGTCTACCTTAGGAGCTGTTTTGAAATCTTCAGAACTTTACAGAGAAGAAAACTGGCTTGTCTTGTTGTGTGAGATGGATTTTTATTTTGAAAAGCTGCAGAGTTCTTTCTGAAAGCAGGACTTGCTATATGGCAGGCAGATGGTGTCTTTGTCAGAGATATCTCTTGCCATTCCCATGGAAAATGTTCACAGTCATCCAAACTATAAGCTTTTGGGAAAAAAAAAATTGTGGTTTTCACATACTTGAATGTGTCAGATTGCACTCACACCAGGCAGGATTCAGTGATAGATGGGATAAAGGTAGAAAGAGAGAGAGAGGTGTTGGTCAAGGGGGCTTGGTTGAGACAAATTCAGCAATGTCAGCAGGAGCCCGGGGTGTTTGGGTGAGAGCGGGGACAAGGTACAGGGTGATGGGGAGGAGGGAGAGAAGTCCTACTTTCTGGAGAGAGACATCCAGAGCACTACAACCCTTTCTAGGGGTGTCTGAACCCTCTTGGCACTGTGATCCGTAGCTTTTTGCAGTTGGTTCATATGCGCAGACCCAAAAAAGATTGTCCATAAACCTGAAGAAAGTATTGTTAGTCTTATAGAGTGGCTAACTCCATTGGCATGGTGATACACCCTCATCATATCGCTGTTTTCCAGCAACCACCCTGAGATGCTAAACACACAGGGCAGATGATGTTAAATTAGAGATGAGTTATGCAGTAGAAGGGCTGGACTTGATTTAGTGACTTTCATTTAGATTTGCCAGTGAAATCAGAATATGGTGTTTGCTTAACGAAGTGCTCCATCGATCTGCTTTTCACAGGATCCTGTGATATAAAGGCACACGTATCCTTGTAGTGGGCTAAGGTTTAGAGAATAAGAGTAGAAATATTCCATTAATATTAGGTAGCTAGTTTTAATAATTAAGAATTTGATCTGATCTATTTAAAATACATAGCATTATTTAGCACTTAATGCATTCATGGTGTATCTCTTAGACCTTCAGCTGTGAGTTCCTGGCCGTTCTGCAGCTCAGCCTCGCAGGAATCCTCAGGTTATACCCTCTGCCTATGAGGACCAGAATCAAAAGCTGCCTGTGAAAAGTTGGCTTAAGCAGTTTTTCTTGTGTTGCAGGCAGTTCTTTTGCAGCATTCATGAGATCCAACCTAATTGTTCACAGCAGCACCAAGGTGCTTAAGCAGCGAGGACAATCCTTTCTGTTCTTGCAAAGGGTTTTTTTTTTTATTTTTGTGGACTGCATACCTTTCAGCTGTGGAATTGGTCTTGTGGACAGTGCTCCTCGTCACCTGGCTCTGGTTCTTTTTAGAGACAGGCCTAGCCTGGATGCTAAATAAGACTTTAGTCCTGGGGGAAAAAATACGATATTATCCCGTAACTGAGGGCTGTCATAACGCGTACAGACGGGAGGGCTAAATTAGAATTGCAGGAGAATCTTGACGTCAGAAGTCCTACAATGTTTGCATTGAGTTTGTGAACTTAGTATTCTTTGGCCTAGTTTTTTCTGAGTAATCATAGTGAATGCTGTCTTCTGTTGGGTTTATATTTGCACTTGCTTAATTACAGAGCTAAATTAATTTAACAGGTGAATTTTTCTTACGTGTTCTGGAATTTCATTTGAGGCTAGCATGCAGCTAACTAAAATGAGTTGTCTGGTTGTAAGATGCAAAATTGATGCAAAATCTGTTATAGCAGAGGGTGGTTTGTTTTTTTTTTTAAATTGTACCGCTGACTCTCGGAGTGCTTGAAGTTGGCAGGGACCTCTGGAGATCATCTGGTCCAACCCTCTGCAGAGCCACCTAGAGCTGGCTGTCCAATATCATGTCCAGAAGCTTTTGAACATCTCCAAGAATGGAGGCTCCTCTGTGGGCAGCCTGTGCCAGTGCTCGGTCACAGCAGAAGAGTTTTTCCTGATGTTCAGACAGACCCTCTAATGTTTCAGTTTGCCTCTTGCTTCTGGTCCTGTCACCAGGCACGACTGAGAAGACCCTGTCTGTCCTCTTTGCACACACCTTCAGATAATTACATACATCGATGAGATCTCTGCGCCTCCTCTTCTCCAAACAACAGCCCCAGCTTTCTCAGCCTCTCCTCATGGGACAGATGCTCCAGTGCCTCTAATCACCTTTGTGGCCCTTTGCTGGACTGTTTCCAGTAGCTCTGTGTCTCTTGTACTGGGGAGCCCAGTGCCGGACCCAGTACTCTAGTGTGACCTCGCCAGGGCTGAGCAGAGCCCTGGTAAATTGTAGACCACGCTCAGCTTTGTGAAATTCAAATGGAGACCGAACATCTCCTACTTAATGCAGCAGTCCATCTGGTGGTGTCTTAATTTTACAGTGTGGGCCAGCTTTCTTAATGGCATTATTTTGGGGAGGAAGCAACAAGAGTTCACATCAGAAGTGCTTTATGGTGCTTGCGCTGCGTTTGTAGTGACTGGAAATCTTGTTCCTTTGTCTGCCACCTGGTTAGTTGTCCTCGTTGTAAAAGGGAGCTGAAAATCAGTGTGCTGACATGAGCTGGATGTTCAAATTATTGAAAGGTTGGGGTATTTCGGTCTTGTGAATCCTGAAATGCTTCAGGGCCTTATTAAAAGCCTACCCACGCCTGTCTTTGACAGCATTGCTACCTGCACCACCACAGTGAACTAGTGCTTTGTTAGTAGCACCCAAGGTAAATTCCCATGTGAGATGGGTAACCGGGAGGTGCTCGTACATGGTGCCTCTTTAGGACAGAAAAAATAACAGCAAAGAAAGAGCCTGTGTAGGTGCAGGAGGATGAATGAGGTGTGATGTCCACTGGAGAGCAGAGAGGTGTTTGAGGACCCTAGGTGTCAATGTGGTACATGAGCTACAGTTCAGAATCTGGTTCTGTTGTTCTTAAATCTTTGTTCTCTAGCTTTTTTTAAGTGCTTGACTGAAAAATGGTAGCTTTTTGAACATTGTATGCAAAACCAAGTATTGTGTTGCTCTGGTCCCCACGCCTGTCTTTGCAGAAGTGCAAACCCCTGCGTGTTAATGCTTCATTTTGCCATTCAAAAGGGACTCAAAATTCAAGGTTGCTGTAGGTGCACACTGCTGGATGGAAAGAAGGCTTCTAATCTCGGCAGATGCCCTGCACTGTAACAGCACGGAATTGCTGATGATGGCCTGGAAATATTCTGATATATTCCGCTTAATTGGAAGTGTTGTTTTTAGGACAATTATTTTATTACCTTGCCCTGTAAAGCCCTTCAGTCTAACGATAGTCGGTGATTAGTGTTTATTAGATGGGTTTTTAGTGTTGCGGGTGGAGGTGACTCAGGTTGGCTGTGGAGAAGGAGGGGGATTGAGGCTGGCAGGCTGTTTGGGAGGTGTTTTGAGGGGGGTGTACAGCAACATCTGGGTGCTTGCAAGCTGCGGCAGGTTGTGACAAGTCGCTCGCATGGTGGAGCTGAGCAATCTGTTTTCATTTTGGAGCTTTTCAGTGTGCTTGGATGCTTGTCCGTTTGATTTACCAAGCACTACGGTTCGTGTCAATATTGGTTTTGAGGTTTATGAGAACAGGCTGCATTTGGGGTTCCTCTGCCCTTTTCCATTCTATTACCTCGCTTTTAATTTGCAGAGTTCAAATAGCGTGTGGATAGCCGCCGCTTCAGAGGTGCGTATAGTCATATAAACTTTCTGCAATACTTGTAATGCAAACCTGCAGGAGAATACGCTTCTAGAGGTTTGAAACAGCCTGTGGAAGGCCATCGGGAGCAGTGCCAGCGGAGCAGCATCTAACCCCGGGTTAGGATTGCTTTGAAATGATTGATTCTGTGTGACTGCCCTGAAGAGGGAAGTCCGAGAAATACTTCAGTCCTTGTGCGTATTGATCCACTCACCGTTGTTGAGATGGGTGGTTGATTTCTGCGTCCTGCTTTATCACACAAGCTCGTGTGTTGGGATTTAAAAATGCTGGGCGTTCCGGCTGAATCCTACGCTGAGAAAGCCATTTGCTTCTGCTCAGGAGGACACACGTGGGCTTGGCTTCCTTGCTTGGCTCTTCTGGGCTCAGCCCTGGGAGGAACCAGCCGTTTCAGCTCCCCGGAGGCCAAGGTCTGTCTAGTGATAAATGCTTGTGGCTCTTGTAACATTCATGTGTCAGGGACTTGGAAGAAATCTGACCTCTGAGACTGAGATGGAGGGGGGGAATAATCCCAAAACAGCATTCCTAACTGCACTGATATTACACCTGTGTTCTGTTTGGCAGCATCTTATTTATCACTGTTGATTGTTTGGCCTCTTTGAATATGTGCTCCTTTTCTCCCTCCAGTGTGTGGACAGAATGGGAACAAGGGAGAGGAAATGGAGGCAGAGAGCTCCCTGCATGCATGAGAAAAGCCAGAAAGAAGGGCTGGCAAGCAAAAAAAAAAAAAAAAGGCAAGCCAGCAAGAAGGGTACTGGGAGGAAGACAGGGACTGAAACTGCTCCTAAAAACTGGCTGGGCAGAGGGAAGTACAAGAGATAAGAATCATGCTCACAGGCGTGAAAAATCCCTGTACATTTTCCCCGAGAGCGAGCTGTGTACCGTACATTGGTGTAAAAGATGAAGCATTTGGGGAAGACTTGTGGTTGTTTTCCTCCGTTTCTGCTATTCAGAGTTGTGTTTGGATACTGGAAAAGCTGAATTAATGAGACAAATTCCAAATGTATCTTGGTTCGTAGCTGTTCTGAGCTGTAGCGAAACACGATTGCTTGATGACTAATTCTTACCTGAAACTATATATGCTGAAATATCACAGAGGCTCCTACTTTTCTTGCAGGGGAAGGGCCTTTAGTTATTCCTCTTGTAACTTAGTGCACAGTACTAAAATTGTATTCAACTGTGAAAGCAGGGAGTGAGTAAAGGCTGAAGTGCGTTTAATGAGATGTGCCTGATGAATTGATTTTTTTTTTTTTTTTTATTTTCTCCCTGAATGGCAGCAGCACCAGCAGACCCCATGTAAGAATGAATGCTAACACTCTCTGAAGATGCCTTGTGGCGGTACAAAGGGCGCGATGGTAGAGGCTTCAAAAGCATTATTTCTCTTCCATCTCTGCTTTTGTCCTTCTTTCAAGCGGATAACTCACATATTTGCACTGACTGCTTTGGAGATCTGGGAGCAGAAGCGACAGCATGAAACTAATGTGACGCTTTAGAATTTTGCTGCCACTTACTGGGTGTTGAATAGCTGTAATTAAATTAACCAGTATATTGATTTCACCAGGCTGCTTGGGAAAGATAAGTGTGGTAATGTTAAGTGTTGGAGCTGCTGCTTATAGGCTTGAAAAGCTGCAACCTCTCAGAATACGTAATGCTGGTGGTACCAGTGAAGCTGAGCAGGTTGATAAACTAAAGATGGTTATCTTCTTAAAACTGTTTCAGCCTTTATGAAGTTAGTTGATGGCCTCGTAGCGTAATTCCTAATAAAAGAAAGTTATACTGAGGTTGGTGGCTTTCCTGAGTGCGGAGATTGCCACAGAGGTGAATAGACCTGTGTTATTTTGCGGAGCTTGGTTTTGCGTTAACAGTTTGTGTCGCTGCGATGGAAGCTTTCAAGAGTGTCTCAGGGGATGTGAAAGTGCATTATCCTTCAGCAGTCCTGTCGGTCGCAGGACCAGAAGCATGAGATTTGAGACTGAGAGGTCTCATGCTCTGAGGGAGGGGGTGTGTGGTTTTTTTAAAGATTTTTTTTTTTTTTTTTAATCTGTACTAAGTTGGGTATTTGTGACTGAAGTAGTCGTGGCCACTGGCAGAGATGCCATTCTAAATGCGACTTACATTGTTGTACCTTATGGCCTTGCCTAGAGGGATCACAGAATGATATGGGGTTGGAAGGGACCTCTGGAGATGATCTAGTCCAACCCCCTGCCAGAGCAGGTTTTCCTCATTTGCTGGATGTTGGGAAACTTTCTACTAAGATTTCCTGCTGGGAGTCTTGGTTGGTTTTCGAGGATGCGTTCATTGTCTTGAAGTTAGAGTGAGTATTTCCTCAAATGGAATGCCTTGCTTATTGTATTCCTTCTCCAGCTGGTGAAAAGCGAACTCCGCACAGGTAACCAAGCTGTTTGTGTAAATAACCACAGCCCATGTGCTCTCTGCTGCTGCTGGGAGAGGCATGGGTCTCTGGGGGGAGAGGATTTCCGTGGAGGTGAGAATATACTTCATTCTGGAGCCTCACCAATCAGTGTGTGTTATGTTAACGTTAGAGCAATGCCACAATGAGTTTGCACGTTCCAGTATGCTTTGGTGATGTGTCAAGCTGGGATCCTTATTTCTAGACTGTTTTCCATTCATTCCATACTGTGGTTTGGCTTTTTTGTCCGATACCTAGACTTGAAGTTCAGAAAAGTGGCTTCTAGAGCTCTTTGGTGAGACACATGCATGTAGGCAATGAAGAACTTCATATAGAGGTAGGAAGGTGCCCCCCAAAAATGGGGGATTCTCTTCAGCAGCCAGGGAAGAAATGTTTCTAAGCTGAAAGAAGAAAGTGGGAGTATTAATGGATTTGTGCCTGATGATGTGTCTTTCAGGCTTGACACCAAACAAACCTCTGACGTTCTCTGGCACCTGTGATATGAGAGTGAAAAGCTGTTTATTCATCATCTCTGTGTTACTTAAGATTTAATACCTTTTTTTCCTGTAATATTTTTCATCGGTCATTTTTTCCAGAGACTTATGGCCTGTGGGATGTTTAAAAGCAAGCATTTCAGCCCAAATTCCTGACCAACAGCTATAACTGGCAGGCTGTAGTGTTGTGGAAAACTTAGGACTGCAAGTAGAAGGCTATAATCTGTTACTTGTTATATTAAAGGAAAGTTCGCTTTCCTTGTTGTATATACTGGATATGTACAAATAGGATATAGAACTTTTTTTTTATGTGTGTGTGTGTATATATATGCAGATGCTTAGTATTAAATTTCCAATACTTTGCTGTTTTCTAAATGAAATTGATCCATATGGATCAGTTTGTATTTGATTTTCCTCATTTTGGTAATTCCCACTTGTAGTTTCAGGACTGTGTAAGCTGATTGTTGGACAAATGAAATACATTCAAACTAAGAAGGCTTGCTCTGAGAAAGTGTTCTGTCTGCCCTGATTTAAAAAAAAATTTAGTAGCCAAGAGCTGATTTTTAATTCTTGAGCCAGGTTTCCTTGTGCTTAGGCTGATGGTAAGAAAATAGCAGTATTTTTCCAGCACACATTTGCAGAACCTATTGGAAATTTTTTTTTTAAAAAAGCTTAAAATTTGAAGTCAGTGAGTGTTTCAGACTTACAGTGTGCTTGTAATGAAAGGAACATGGAAAGACAAAATCGATACCTTTCTTAAAAAAGTAAATTGACCAGTGCTGGGAGAATCCAGTGTGTTTATGGGGTGGGTTCCACAGGCCTGGGAGCTGGATGGTAGTGAAGGGATGTTGAAGCTTGAGGTTCATGCTCTTTCATGTGGATGTTCAGCCTGGGGTGGAAGCTTCTGGTCTGGCCAGAGGTAACCCAGATGAGCTGCTCAGGAGTGGAGGCATCATTCTCTAGGGCGCGTAAACCTCTGAACGAATAGAATATTTATATAAAGATAATAACTTGTTTAACTGTGCAACTCTTCTCAATTTATTTCAGCGGCTGTGGATCAGGAGCAGGAGTGACTTGCTGTGTGACGGCTGTGGTGGTTTGAGGTTGTGCTGCAGAGATTTCTCAGCTGCTTAGGAAGAAACACCTGCAAATTACAGTCTAGATTATTAAGAAAGCAAACCCTAATTTCAGTCACTTCTGTACACAGACAGGAATCTACCAGAAGGTTGGGTAGGCAGCTGGGGGAGCCAGTTATGTCAGTTATCATTACCAAGTTGCTATTAGACTAGGGTTAACATACATATTGCAGCAAGCAGTATTTCACTGAGAGCAATCTCATCTAACTCTTACTTTGCACGTTCTTTCTTGATTTTTAGACATAAATTTCCAGAATTATGTTATAATGATTTGAGGTCTGTTACCTGGGATAACAGGTGCCTAAATACTGTCGTTGTCTTTAAGAAGGATGTGTTACTACTAGTGGATGTTGTAGGGTAGATTTATTTCACAAGAATAAAATCTATTTTTTCCCATGCTGATAGCAGCAAGTTTCTCTTGTGTATTGTACTTGAAGAAGAAGAAAAAGTTGAAGCTAGACTGAATTTACACAAGGGCATTTGAAAAGAAGTGTTTTGTTAGGCTGCTAGACTGACATGATCCAATTTTATCGTGAACACAAGGGCTGCTCAGCATCTTTTGCGTTTGGGAATGAAAACTGGCCTCTCCCCTTCCTTTCTGAGCTTCTTCAGATGTTTTGTTATGTTAAACAGTGCAAAGAATGACAGGCTTTCTCTATGGTGCTGCTGCTTAAATTTACCTTTTTGTTTGTGTTCAACTTTAATTTATTCTTTCAAGTTTGCGCCCAAGGGTGGGAGGTACAAGGATGTGGAAGTTAATAATGAGATTTAGGGGTTGCCTGGGTAAAAGGGTGGTGTTTTTGCCTTGAAATCAAAGCAAAAGCAAAGTGGGTCAGTGTAGGTTAGTCAAGTCCCAGTAATGAGAAACTAGATTCTTTGGTGTTGTGCATGGTCTGCACATGGGCTCGTTTAAGGAAGCTCCCCAAAGCAAACCTGCAGCCCGTGTTTTAAAACTGCTCATTGCTGATGGCCGATACACTGCTTAAACCAACAGAAGCATTTCTGAAAAGCTTCATTTCCCCCCTCTGCAGTTCGTGTAACCCAGTAATTTTTTGGTATTTTTGTAAGGTTCTCCACCTCTTTCTTTGCTTTACTGCTTTGTCTAGAAAATGATTATTGAAGAACTCCCCGTTTTCTCTAGCTGTTTGTAATGCATCAGTGGTTTTCTTCTACAGCTGCTTGTTTTCTCATTTTACCATTCTTTAATCATTCCTCCCTGCCCACAGCCCTGTGGTGGGGGGGTTGGAACTAGATGATCTTTAAGGTCTCCAACCCAAACCATTCTGTGATTCTGTGTGTGATACAAAACACTACATATGTGTTTGAGTTTGGTCTGGATGCTGGTGTATTTGCCCTATCTAAACTGCTAGGTGGCAAAAAGGGTTCAGCACCTTAGGAGGAACCTGATGTCTTGCAGAATCACATTTTCCCTCCCCCCCCAGCAGTTGGTAGTTTTTAGTGAAGCAGTTTACTGAGCATTCTTGAAACCTGAAACAATTGGAAAAAAAAACCTTGTTCTCGTCTCCTTTTCATAGATTCATAGATTGGTCCAGGCTGGAAGGGACCTCCAAAGGTCATCTAGTCTGACCTCCCCGCAGTCAGCAGGGACACCCCCAACTAGACCAGGTTGCCCAGGGCCTCGTCGAGCTTCACCTTGAATATCTCAAGGGAAGGGGCCTCGACCACCTCCCTGGGCAACCTGTTCCAGTGTTCCACCACCCTCATGGTAAAGAACTTGTTCCTAATATCCAATCTAAATCTCCCCTTCTCCAAATTAAAACCATTGCCCCTTGTCCTGTCGCTGCAGGCCTTTGTAAACAGACCCTCCCCAGCCTTCCTGTAGGCCCCCCTCAGGTACTGGAAGGCCGCTATGAGGTCTCCCTGGAGCCTCCTTTTCTCCAAGCTAAACAACCCCAGCTCCCTCAGTCTGTCCTCATAGGAGAGGTGCTCCAGCCCCCTGATCATTTTGGTGGCCCTCCTCTGGACCCGCTCCATCAGGTCCATGTCCTTTCTATATTGATGGCTCCAGACCTGCACACAGTACTCCAGGTGAGGTCTCACCAGAGCAGAGTGAAGTGGCAGAATCACCTCTCTGGATCTGCTGGCAACACTTCTTTTGATGCAGCCCAGGATGTGATTGGCCTTCTGGGCTGCGAGAGCACATTGCCTGCTCATGTCCAGCTTCTCGTCCATCAGCAGCCCCAAGTCCCTTTCCTCAGGGCTGCTTTCTAATACCTCATCCCCCAGTCTGTATTTATACTGAGGATTGTTTCTTCCCAGGTGCAGGACCCTGCGCTTGCTTTTGTTGAACCTCATGAGGTTCAACTGGGCCCACCTCTCCAGCCTGTCCAGGTCCCTCTGAATGACATCCCGTCCCTCTGGTGTATCGGCAACACCACACAGCTTGGTGTCATCTGCAAACTTGCTGATGGTGCTCTCAATCCCTCTGTCTATGTCTTTGATAAAAATGTTAAACAGTACTGGTCCCAGCACGGACCCTTGAGGGACACCACTAGTCACTGCTCTCCATCTGGACTTAAAGCCATTGAGTACCACCCTCTGGGTGCGACCATTCAGCCAATTCCTTATCCACCGAACCGTCCACCCATCAAATCCGTATCCCTCCAATTTGGCAAGCAGGATGTTGTGAGGAACCGTGTCAAAGACCTTACAGAAGTCCAGGTAGATCACATCCATAGGTCGCCCTTTGTCTACTGACCTAGTCACTTCATCATAGAAGGCCACTAGGTTAGTCAGGCAGGACTTGCCCCTAGTAAAGCCATGTTGGCTGTCCTGAATCATCCCCCTGTCCTCCATGTGCCCCGAGCATGGCATCCAGAAGGATCTGCTCCATGATCTTCCCAGGCACAGAGGTGAGGCTGACAGGTTGGTAGTTCCCAGGGTTCCCATGGTTTTCCTCACCATCCTGCTACATAGGCTGATTACATCTGATGCTGCTGCTGTGTATTTTAGATTTTTGAAGAGTTTTACACATTTTAAGAAAAAAGTAAAAAAAAAAACCAAACTGAGATGGCTTGTTTTGGCTGGGTATTGACAGTGACTTGCTTGATTTGACACCATCTTTTGAAGCTACCTATGCCCAAAGCAGGCTTTGGAAAAAAAAAAAAAAAGCCTGGATTATCTGTGTAAGGTAACAGTACTATTTTAAGACAAGCTCCATCTAAGTTAGTGGTGCTGCAGTCTTGCCTTCCATATGGGATGCTCCTGAGCGTCCTCACTAATTCAGGCAGTTCAACTGACTGAGGAGTGTTCCCCCACGTTGGTTTTTTGACTTGCATGGTGCCAGCTTGGCTCCTTGAACTCGGCTCTCTGTGGGTTTAAATAAGGAATACTGCAAGGCAAGTGTCGGTAGGTGTGTCTGAAGAAAAAAAAGTGAAATGCAGAATCAAAGGAATTCTGAGATAGACTTCAGCCATCACAGTAAATGGAGCCTACAGTGTTTTCTGCAAACTCCATAACCATTTTTAATGTCTAGCCCAGGAAGAGTTAATAATAGCGCTGAACAGTCTGGAAATCTAAGCAGTGAGGAGGCACAACTTCATTGTGTGTAAAAAGGTATGTAGCTAACAAGGAACAAAGCATCTGATCGAATGTAGGTAGCTCGCAGCCAATACTTGGTGAACAGAACTGAAGTGCTTGACCCTCCACCGAGGCTGATCATGGTCGTCTTGATGCAAACTTGTGGGAATTTCACTGAATTTCACTGAATTTTTTTTTAGAGTTGGAAGGGACCGTATAGATCATCTAGTCCAACTCCCCTGCTGAAGCAGGGTTGCTTAGAGAATGCTACTCAGGACTGCATCCAGGCGGGTCTTGAAAATCTCCAAAGAAGGGGACTCCACAACCTCCCTGGGCAGCCTGTTCCAGGGCTCTGGCACCCTCACCGTGAAGAAATTCTTTCTCATATTTGAGTGGAACCTCCTATGTTCCAACTTGTGCCCGTTGCCCCTCGTCCTGTCACTGGCAACCACTGAAAAGAGTCTGGCTCCCTCCTCCTTCAACCCACCCTTGAGATACTTATAGGCATTAATAAGGTCTCCCCTCAGCCTTCTCTTCTCCAGGCTAAAGAGTCCCAGCTCTCTCAGCCTTTCCTCATCAGGGAGATGCTCCAATCCCTTAATCATCTTTGTTGCCCTTCGCTGGACTCTTTCCAGTAGTTCCCTATCCCTCTTGAATTGGGGAGCCCAGCACTGGATGCAGTATTCCAGTTGTGGCCTCACCAGTGCAGAGTAGAGGGGGAGAATGACTTCCCTCGACCGACTAGCCACACTCTTCCCTATGCAGCCCAGGATTCCGTTGGCCTTCCTGGCCACAAGAGCACACTGCTTGCTCATTGTCATTTTGCTGTCTACCAGGACTCCCAGATCTTTCTCTTTGGAGCTTGGCTCCAGCAGGTCCACACCTAACCTGTATTGGTGCCTGACATTCTTCTTGCCCAGGTGTAGCACCTTACACTTTTCCCTGTTGAACCTCATGAGGTTCTTCCTTGCCCAGCTCTCCAGCCTGTCCAGGTCTCTCTGGATGGCAGCACGGGTGGGGTGGCTGACACCCTGGAGGGCCAACTTGGTATCATCAGCAAACTTACTGAGGAAACACTCTGTCCCCTCGTCCAGGTCACTGATGAATATGTTGAACAGGACTGGACCAAGTATTGACCCCTGAGGGACACCACTGGTTACAGGCCTCCAGCTTGAACCTGTTCCATTAACCATTACCCTTTGGGTCCTGTCACACAGCCAGTTCTCAATCCACCTCACTGTCCCCTCATCCAGGGAAGAGAGGACGTGATCTGCCCCGAGTGTTTGCAGCGTGTCCTCCTCCCCCTGTCTTCAGCAGCGCGGGGCTGTTGGACCCTGCCAGGCTGGGACACAGCTTTTCTGGGGGAGAGTTTAGCACGCGCAACCGGAGAAAAGCATATACCCTGTCTTGGCTAAAACGTACTAACTGTAGACGTCTGGAGTCCACCCACCCTGGAGCTCTTGAGCAAGCAGGGTGCTGCAGCCTTGCCCAGGCAATTCCTGTGGGTACGGGGAAACTTTCTCTCCCTCAAAGGCTGAGAGAGCTGGGACTCCTTAGCCTGGAGAAGAGAAGGCTGAGGGGAGACCTTATCTATGTTTACAAGTACCTAAAGGGTGGGTTGAAGGAGGATGGAGCCGGACTCTTTTCAGTGGTTGCCAGCAATAGAACGAGGGGCAACGGGCACAAGCTGGAACATGGGAAGTTCCATTCAAATATGAGGAAAAACTTCTTTCTGGTGAGGGTGCCAGAGCCCTGGAACAGGCTGCCCAGGGAGGGTGTGGAGTCCCCTTCTCTGGAGATCTTCAAGCCCCGCCTGGATGCAGTCCTGAGTGATGTGCTCTGGGCAACCCTGCTTCGGCAGGGGAGTTGGACTGGATGATCTCTAGAGGTCCCTTCCAACTCTGACAATTCCGTGAAAGTGGAAGAGTCCCAAAATGGAGGAAGCCCGGGAATGCAGTGAATGGAGCGATGGCAGCCTACATCGAGCATGCTCTGATCACACCCACCCACCAGTGAGCTACATCTCTGGCTTTGCTGCGGTTCCTTATCCGTACGTCCCTTCCCAGTGCCCTCCCTTGGGGCTGGGCCATGGTGCAGCTCCCGGCATCGTTGGAGATCGGCTCCTGGGCTGCTTCGCGTCAGGCGGAACACACCTGCCTGCCTGGCTGTCTGCCCGGAGCACAGGCAAGGTGCTTTATTTTTAACTGGCAGGTTCAACTGCAATTTTTTGCATGTTTTGCTGGCCTGATTGAGATAAATTACGTAGACAGAGTGCTTCAGGAATTTGGGATTGAGGTGGGGGAGACAGCAAAGGGATGAAAAGTTAGGGATGGATGGATGGTCTATACTGTGGTGGGTTGGAGGTAGGGAGATGGGAGCTTGCTTGTCTGTTGTGGACATAGGTTCTTAGCTGTGCGTGGCAAATTGAATTTTGTCTGTAGTTTGCTGATGGGAAAAGATGGGCTATAGGGGGAATGTTTTAATTGTTGATAAAATTAAAAGGAAAAAAACCCACAGTATTCAAACACTGCCATTTCCCAAGTACTTATCTATCAGTTTCCAGGGTTTGAGAAAGCATTTATCCAGAATCATAGAAAAAGAAATAAAATCTGGTGAGAAGCTGTTGGAAGATCCTTTCTATTAGTTTAGGAAGATCCACAAACACTAGAAGCACGGAGGAACTGCTGGTGAAGTGTCGCTGGGTACTTGCTTCGGTTTTATATTCCTCCCTGGGTATTTTCTGTAGAGCCCTGATAGGAACAGGATACTAAGCCAGGCACTCTTCTGCCTTTTTTATGCGTTAAGAGCTATACTACAAAACCTCTTAAATTATTTTTATATGCAACTCTTTTAATTAGATGATAGATTTATTTTTTTTTTTAAGCAATAAAACTGGATGTTGATTCTCACGCTCCTCTTACAGGATGCTTGTTGAAATTCATATAAATAGCAATGCTTGCTAGTGTGTAGCTTTTTATGCCAGTACAGACATGAAAACATTAGTGGTCTGTATAGTCAAATTACTCAGCCTTGTACCACTGTTCGAGCTTAAAGAGTTGATTGATCTTCTGTGCCTTGTACCACTGTTCGAGCTTAAAGAGTTGATTGATCTTCTGTAGGGTAATTTTGTTTTGTTCACCTTTAGATATTATTGCACATCAAGGTATTTATTCTTGAGAGCTTCAATTAGGACAGCCTTTCACATTACTTTTATAAAGGTCAGTGTTTACAACATGGCAATTTTATTGCTGTGTACCTAGTCGTTTTCTGTGACCACTTTCTCTATGAAGATTATATTAAATCGGGGATTATCACCTTGAAAAATCTCATGGTTTTACAAGTTCTGAGAGTGTTTTTGTGACCCTCTACTTATTGGTGTGACCATTTATCAGCAAGAGAGGATTTCTTTTATTCCAAAAGCAGTTTAATTTCATTGTTCTGATTCCGTTGTTTCAGCTGCTAATCCTTTTGTCTTCCTAATTTATTTTTTTTTAATAATTTGTATTTACTGTGTTTGACTTGAATACTTTGTTTAATAAGTTTATGCCCATAAGGCTTCCCATCTCCTTGATTGGCTCTAACGGCAAGTGTTTGATAGTTATGAGATCTTCTCCATGCTCCTTCCGTGTTTTCTAAATCTGAGGGAGATTTCAGGGATAAACATGTGTACATGTAAAAATTATCTGGGTGAGCTATTCTGGAAATTTGCTGGGTTTTTTAATGAGTTTTCAAAGTTTTATTTTGCTTCAAGGTGTATGTGTGTTTACTTCCCGCTCCTCCCTATTTTACTGGTGGACTGGCTTTTGCATTTGCCATTTACTTTTGACTGGAAATATGGACAAATTGGAGAAGAAAGATTTAATTTTTTTTTTTTTTTTTTTTAGATAATGTCCCAGGCTGGTTACATTCAGCACTAAGGGCATCACCTGCACCTTTTTCTGCTCAAGATCTTGCGTGAGAGCGTTTCTCCCTGGGATTACTCCGTTCTGTTGATTCCTTTCATGCATCCAGACTCTAGGGTTCTCCCCATCACCACCCCCCAGTATCTATGACTATATACTCTTGGGTTTTGATTAGGTTTCAGAACACTAATGAACCAGCAGGGAGTAAAAGTGGTTACCAGCAACAAGAATGAAGCAGAATGTCTCTTGGCTGCATTTCTATATCTTGTGAAAACAAGGTGGATTAAATCACATTCTGGAATAGGAGAGCGCTTGCTGCTTTGCACTGATCTGTGCTTAGTTTTTGCACTAAATAGGAGGAATTATTTCTCTCAAGCTAATTCTCCCTTTCTTCAAATGCAGATTGAGTACACAGTTTAATAGTTATCTTAGATATGTTTTTTCTTAAAAAAAAAAAAAAAACAAAACAAAACAAAAGACACCTTTCGTGATTCCCTAGATTTTTGGAATAACTTCAGGATGCCTTAAATACTGTTGTCTTGGAGTCAGTCACGGTCTCTCCAGTTTTCTTGGCTTTCTATCCATAATAAAAGTAACTCCATTGTCTACGTTCCCGGTTGTGCAGTGAATATTTGAATTGAACTCAGCTCCCTCTGTGCAGATGGTGCTGGGAGCGTGCACCTGCCTCTGATTTGCCCAGTTATTCTCTTGTATGTCGATATATTGCTGCGCCTGGATAGCGTTTAAGTGGCAGCAATGGAGGAAAAGCTGGGTGAGACAAGACAAAAATGGTACTGGTTACAAATACAATATGGTTTTTGTCCTGAGGATATGGAGGTGGGATTAATTTTACAGCTGCAGGGAAGGGAGTTAGATTGTAGTGCTTCCTTTACCACTAATTGCTAATGACGCCCAGGGCAAGCTGGAGGGTCCTGCCCTGTGTTCACTCTGCCCTTGGAATGTGTGCAGCAAAAGATAATGGTATCTTCAGTGTTTTTAATATCGGAGTATGCGTCTTAATTAGGAAAATGCACTTTAGTGCTCTGTAATACATAATTTTGTGGGTTTTTCAATACTCTAGTTTTATTAAAATGTTCAGAAAGCAAAAAGGTAGATGTAAAATATTAGTCTTGGTGTACAAATGTCATTCCTCCTCTCACTGTGTGCTTTGTGTTATGGTCTAATCGCCTTGAAGTTAATTCCATAATGCTGATGTGTCTCAGTCTCAAAAATGACCTGTCCCAAGAAGAATTACCTGCAATTAACAAGCTGATAATCCAAAGCAGTTTGGTTTGAGTGCACACAGTTGCAAATAATAGCAAACTGGACCTGTGATTCCCAGAAGCAGACAGGGGAAAGTCTGTAATAACTGTGTTGGAGGATTGTATGAAAAGTCATGTTTCCTTCCATTACGTTCCAACTTTTACCTGGTTTTAGGCTGTGGCATCTCTCTGAAATTGTTGCCTTGTAAGAATTTGAAGCACTTTTGTTAACACTGACATGCATGAGCGGTAATCTCCAAACCTGTAACTGAATGTATGGACTAGAAGTATTTGCTTAAACATCAAGTACAAGCGGAGCTGCTGGTGTAGAGAGTTGTTTGTTCTGGGGTGTTACCACTGGTCCTGTTCTTCCCCATCTTCCCCTTTTCTTTCCCGTTACAGGTCTTGATGCGGAGTTGTCTTACGTGAGGAATGACGTGGTTAATCACTATGCGTTGTCCTTCAATCTCTTGATACCCAGCGAGACCAACAATCTGAACTTCAGCTGGCACGCAAAGTCCAAGGTAAGCAGGTGTGACTTTGCCCTTTGAGGACTTGGTACAGGATCTGTGTTGCGTCGGGAATACCCGCTGTTATAACTTAGCAGCTTTTGTCTTTGCAAAAATCAGCATATGGTAGGTGTGAAAGAATTATTTATGGTTGCAGGCAATAAATTATAGAATCACAGAATATTTTTGGTTGGATGGGACCTTTGAGATCGAGTCCAACCAACCAAAAAAAAATAATAAAAATCCCAGAACACCAAACACCAAAACCAAACCAAAACAAACGCCCACAACCACACACCACCCCACCCACAAACAGACACAAACCAACAATCTCGGGCACTAGAGCATGCCCTGAAGTACCATGTCTACACGTTTCTTAAATACCTATTTTGAAACTTAAATTAATGTTGTATGTATCCAAACTCTTTCTTCCGTGTTTTGAAAAGGTTAAATACTTCTACTGGACTGTTTTATACTTCTTGCTTCTGCCAAGCTACGTGTATATATACACACTGTGGATTCTCTTCTGGTGGTGCATTGAACACACAGAAGGGGCAGCCATGAACTGAAGCCTCTGGAAATCTAATGTAGAGCAATTGTGTGTTAGAGATTTCTAGAAATGTGTTTGGAGACGAGAAAAACCTATAAAAGTAGCATCTAGTATGTTATTACTGAGCCCTGATTAAATGGAAAGGGATTTTTATTTCACTTAATCACCATAGCTGGAGCACGCAGCAACAGCTGTCATAAAGATTGCGTATGCTCTTACATTTTGAAGGATTTCCAGTTACTTAACTTGTTTTTGTGTATGAAATGATCTGTTTAGTCTTTGCCAGATGTTCTTTTTTTTTTTTAAATTTGAGCGATGATTATTCTTCTGTCCTTATGTAGGAGAGACTGCAGGAGATTCCTTCTGCCAGTGTTCCTCCCTTTGAGGAGTAACTTCTTACAAGATGTGAATTTTGCCCTGCCCTGTACCTGTCTTGGGTAGAGGGCAAAGCAGCCCTTCTACTTGATACTGTATTCCACCTTCACAGGCAGTTCTCCCACTTGCCATTTGAATAGGACCTTTGAAGGAGTTTCCTTGTTTTGTTTCTACCCTTGGCATCTTGACTGACAAATAAATTGATAACATAAATGCATCCTATTATGTTTTAGAAAGGAGGAAAAAAAAAAATAAACTAATGGGGCAAACAAAATCAAACCAAATCCATTCAGTTGAGCGTGGAGGGATAGGATGAATTTCCAAAAGGAGCTTATGACTTAGTTGCAATAGGTCCTGTACATTTTTTGGAATGGATATTTGCAGAATCAGCTTCTTAAGTGGAAACAAAATTCTGACTGTAGTTGAATGAAAGGCTTGGAAGCAATTTTGCCTGTGTAGTTTATAGAACTGATTAGAGGAGGGAGAATTTCTTGAATTCCTATGGTTTTAACAAACTGGCTTTTGAACAAGTAGGTTTAAAAGTATCAGCAAGTGAGGTTTATGGTGGTGTCTGGTTGGTTTTTTTAATACAGTAGCACTTTAAATAAGCCAAAATAGAAGCCATTCTTGAAAACGTTCCTGAAAATTCTGCGCAGAATTTAATTTGCACTGTCACAAAAGTCTGATATTTAGAATTCATATAAGAAACCTTCAATTTGGGCACCTAAAATCACCAGCATTCTTTGAAAATAAGATACAGTTTTTTAATTTCAAGAAGAATTATGAAAAGGTATGTAGCACTTCTTTTTACTACTGTAGAGATTTCTTACATGTTTTCCATCTCCCAACTGTTGTTACAGGTTGAGTATAAACTGGGATTTCAGGTAGATAATCCCATGGCTATGGCTATGCCCCAGGCCAACATTTCTCTACAAGGAGAAGTTCCTCGCACCCTTTCAGGTAAGCTTCCCACCCCAAAAGTGCACAGTTAGCGCTGATAATGTTTCCTGGTGGTACTTTGGGTTTGTTTTTTTTTCCCAAAATGTGTGTAGTGTTGTGTAAAAGCATAACTTTTCTTTATTAAACATAATACATTTACAGGCCTTCTGCAACAGTTATGACACTGCTATAAGAGTATTAGAGATTGAGACTATTAGTCTGAGAGTAATATTTTTCCCCTTGTTTAGTGGAGGATAGATTTGCCTGGAAAGGAAACACGACGTTTTTTATGTATGTGTACACATGCAAGGTGCCTGTTCCCTTTCAAAAATAATTATTATCAATTGCATGGATTTTAAAAACCACAGCTTTTTAATTTCTATAGCTTATAGAGATGACATTTCAAGATATGTGGGAGTTGTTAATACATTAAAGTCTTTATAGCGAAGCTTAAAACTGAGAAAACCATTTTGAGTATGTATTAGAATTTCTAGTAGAAACAATTATATTTGTTTCAGGAAATGTGCAAATGATCATCGTTCCTTGCTCACATAACTATGGTTATTCTAATAATCTGTAGACTTTTAAAACTCACATAAATTAATCTAAATGCTACGACCTTTAATGCTTTAATAGTTGCCTGAAATTACAAAGCGTGAAGGCTAAAATAGCATTTCTTAATAACAAGTTGATTAATAATGTGCATTATAGGCTTCATTGAAAAAGACCCTTATCTTTTAAATGTTCTTTGACCGCAACGGCTGAAAAGTGCTCAAAGATAATTGTGATGCCTTCTTGTCTGTTTGCAGTGTTTCGTGTCGAACTCTCCTGCACTGGCAGACTCGACTCTGAGGTCACAATATTGATGCAGCTCAACTTGACAACGAACTCATCAAAAAACATCACAGTTTTAAATTTCAAACGAAGGAAAATGTGCTACAAAAGTAAGACATTAAGTTTTGAATATTAAAAAGCTTTTAGTGTTAAAGTATGATAGGAAAAAGGAGTGGAGTAAGAGCTCCTGGGAGTGAATGTTAGAGAGGACAGGAAGAAACCAGATAAAATTTTTGCCTTTCGGAGACAAATGGGGACTTTTGGTAAAAGCAGAAGCTGATGGATGAACAAATTCCCCAAGTGTCCTGCTACATTGACTGACCTTTTTACTTAGATAGCAAAAAGCATCTTCTCTGCTGTGCTTGGAAGGAGGAAATGAGTTTCCTCAAAACTGCAGCACTCCGGATATTCGAGTTGTTCTGAGAATTACCAACAAAATCTACTTAGTTTATAAATTGGGATAAACTGAAAATTGGCTGTTTAGTGAATGTAAGGGGGTGTTTAGTCTGTCAGACTTGGAGTACAAAATGGTCTTGGTAGATAATGTAGACTTCAGAAATCCCAGATTGACTCTTCTGTGTCTTGCCTTGGGAATCTGCAAGGAGAATATGTTCTTGCATTGTTCCTGGCTCCTGTTGCTGCTTCCTAGAAGTATTTTCGTAGGCCTCAGAAGAAAATTACTTAGGAGAATCCCAGGAACTGTACCCCCCTTAAAAAGAACTGTGGTGTCCTGTTCTCGGGCAGCATTTGAGGATGGCCACCTCTCTATTTACATGCTGCTCCTGGCACTGTCCAGTTTACTTGGAGCCTTGGAGGACAGTAGTTGGCTTTTCAGAGGGGAGTTGTCACTTCTCTGGAGTTTGAATGTCTAAGGATGAACTGCTGCAGGGTGCAGGTGGAAGAGCGAGCCTGGCTTTTTAGTGCATGATGTTGTGATACTCACGCTCCTTGCATTGATGTTACGGGAAGATCATTCTTAATTTGAAATGTATCTCTCCTTCTAGTGACAACGGAGGTATTGCTGGTAATGTTTTGAAAGACAGACACTTTTACCTTTGTTTCATGTTTTACGAAGTACTTTTTCAAATGTTCCGAGTGGGGGAAGTCGGCACTGCTTACGCTTTGGTAGCTTACTGGGCTGCTGAATGTGCAGAGGAGGTTTCTGTGGGCACCACACAGTTATCTGGAGTGTGAGAGAGCGCTGCCTCCTTAATTGTGCAGAAAGGATTCTTACAAAGATCATGTCTCTGTGGGTTCATAAAAACATCAATGACTTTTTTTTTTGATGTGTGTTGATTGGTACAGAGCATCCGGGGATTTCTGATTTAATTTAGTGCAGAATTTAAAAATACGCAGGAACTTGCTAGCAGTTTTGCTCAAGGCATTCATAATAGTTCCTCCTAAGGAAGTTTTAAAAAAAAAAAAAGAAGGAAAAACTTCCAGATTTTTCCCCTCCTCCAGATTACTTTTTCACAGGTTTATCAGGCTGAACTGGCTTACCAAGGAGTCGGAAGGGGCTGTGCTGGGAAGGAAGCAGCTCTTCGCAGCTGGGAGCAGGAAAGGGGATGTGGCAGTGGGGCTGCACCTTTGCAGCCACAGAAATCCCTTCTATTGCCTCAACCGTGTGCAAATCCTCAGTGAGGTTCATCCAAAGCCATCTCCACAGCCTGCTTTCCCTTGGCTTGCACTGCTTCTTTTAGTGAGCAGGCTCGTAGTAAGCTTAATAAAGATTTATCCCCTTTCTAAAGGACTACTTTCATGCACAAACTTGAGTATTGTCCTTGTGCCTTTTGTTCCATATTCATGAGTATTTAAATAGGCATTACCTCCCTCATCCTTCAGTTTTAAACCACTCATGACTGTAGCATCAGCTGAGAAGGCACAGTGCCCATGACTGCATCTCTAACTTCTTCCTAGGATGAGTAGCATTAGCCTGGAGCCAGAATTTCTTCCAAAGGTCTTTGATGACCTTTTGGAACATTCAGTAGTTCCAAATCAATAGTATTGATTGAACATTCAAAAAATTCTTTTTTTCTTTATCCTGTAGTAACTGATTCTGTGAGGTCTTGGTTTAGTGTCTTAGCTAAGATCTCACATACTCTGCACCTCCTCTTTCTACTGTCTGCTGCTTTGCACTTTGGTGGACAAGCTGGAGGTCTTTTTGAGGTAGGTAGATTCAGGGGTTCAAGCATGGCCTCAGTGGACATGTGTATTAGTGGTGAAAACTATCTAACCCATGTGTCTTAAGTGCGATTTGTTATTGTACAGTGGTTACATATTTAAAATGTAAATCTAGAGATAACTGTAGTCCTTAAGTCAGCTCACATATTTGGAAAAGCAGATTTGTTTTTCCGTAAATGAGGCAATTGACTTCCTGTGAAGGGCTACAATAATAAATGTGTATCAAAACTAATCTTTTTTTCTCATCTGTTTAGAGCTTGAACCAGAAGCAAAATCTTCAGCATCTGATAAAAACAGCAGCAAGGCTCTCTGTAAGTAGTTCTGAGTGTACAAAGGGGTTTTCATTTTTTACACCTGAAATTTGGGATGTTCTTTGTGTTTCCACAGCTTTCTCTATGAAAACACTCCCGAGGTAGTCTGGGCTATACCCAGTATTTTAGTGGTGGGGTTGCTGTGGTTTTTTCTTTTTTTTTTTGTAGTTAATTACTTTAACTGGGAATATATACTAGTGCGGAGGAAAAAACCTATTCCAAGTCTCCTTACAACATTTTTTTATCACGTCTTAGGGGCTCTGGTTTCTGTCCATGACTCTAATCTATTCTCTTGACTTTAGGGCCTGTCTGGTTTGCTGTTTTAACTTGTCAGTATTGAATGAATACAAGGAGGTAGTTTCTTTTCCTCACTCCTTTTCTAGCTGGAAATACCATCGACTGACTGTGCTCACCCTCAGTAGTACCCAAAATGTAAACGTTTTTTGCCAAAATGCTTTTGGAAAGCAGTGGAGCGTGTTGCTCAGTTTTCTCGTTACCACCCGCTGTCTCTTCCAGGGTAATTGTTCTCCACAACCCATCAATCAGAACTGGGGACGGCCAGGGCTACTGCCTCCTCATGCCTCCAGTCCCTCTGCCCCTGTTGCTCTTAGCCCCGTCTGAAAGCCAGCATGGCAGACAGCCCTCTGCTGCCAAACAGCAGAGTTTTGCCCTAAAACCCAGAGATTCTTCTGAGAAAGAGGCTTAACTGCTCTGTTAATGCTGCTGCCTTGAGATCCAGGTTAGGGGGCCCTAATCCACCTGTCACACCCTAAAATCAGGAGGAGAATCACAGAATTTTAGGGGTTGGAAGGGACCGTCAGAGATCTTCTAGTTCAACCTTCTGCCAAAGCAGGGTCACCCAGAGCAGGCTGGACAGGAATGCGTCCAGGTGGGGTTTGAACACCTCCAGAGGAGACTCCACACCCTCTCTGGGCAGCCTGTTCCAGGGCTCTGGAACCCTCAAAGAAGTTTTTCCTCATGTTGAGATGGAATTTCTTGTGTTGCCCCTTGTTCTGTCACTGGGCACCACTGAGAAGAGTTTGACCCTGTCCTCTTGCCACCTGCCTTTTCGATATTGATGAGCATTGATGAGATCCCTTCTCAGTCTTCTCCAGGCTGAACAGACCCAGGTCTCTCAGCCTTTCCTCATCAGGGAGATGCTCCATTCCCTTGATCATCTTTGTAGCCACTGCTGGACTCTCTCCAGCAGTTCCCTGTCTTTCTTGAACTGGGGGGCCCAGAACTGGACACAGTGCTCCAGGTGTGGCCTCACCAGGGCATAGCAGAAGCTGAAGCTGTGTGCTCTGGCACATTCGGTTAATGAGTAAGCACCACTATTCTGCTGCACCTAGGTATTAGTCTCATTTTATTTACTCTCTTGGTGTGTGTCCTGGTGTGCAGGTGACTCCAGCTCTTCCAGCCCCAACCAGCAACTCTGTGCCACTTGCCACGTTGGGGCTCAGCTGAGCCAGAGGCTGGGTTTGTCCATGTTCCTGCTGTGTCTGCAGCACAGCAGCCATGGAGGGGGGGTGCGAGGTAGAACCAGCAGGACAAGACCGTTCGGGGAGATTCCTGGCTAGCTTTTGTCCTTCAGTAGGAACCTTCCTTTGTCCCAGTAAATAAACAGCAGCATGGGCTTGCTGGGCCTTGCCCTGCTTTGCTGCAGCAGGGGCTGTGATGCCCGCTCTGGGAGGTGACGTGGTCTGCCTTGGTGGGGTGGCAGGGCATGCGGGCGACTGGGGACAGCAGTGCTGCCCTCTGCCACGTCAGCCTACTGGGAACTAAGAACATGTCGTTTGTGGGGGTTCTTTGTGGATGTTTTTTGCTTTTTTTTAATTTCTGGGGGTTTCTTTGAGAAAGTTTCAGTAACTTTTCACCTTTCTATTTCAGTTGATCCTGTAAATGCTGCTCCCACCACTTCTACCCGTGTGTTTTATATCAGTGTAGGCGTGTGCTGTGCTGTGATATTCCTGGTGGCAATAATACTAGCTGTCTTGCATCTCCACAGCATGAAAAGGATAGAGCTGGATGACAGGTATGTATTCAAGCTTTTCAAGTGTGTTTTTGGCACACGTTTACCCGGATTTGTGGGAACTCTGGTCTCAAAGCGAGCACTTTGTAGTAGCTTGCAATTTCTGTTCTCGATGTCAAGCTGTAACAATTACTACCTGTGCAGAGCTGTAGGAAGTGCCACACCACAGAAAGGCAGCGGTTGCAGGTGCTCAGCTGTTTATGGAGGTGAGAGGGTTGTGGCTTTTGGGTTTTTGCCAGAATAGTTGTGTGTAAGGACACACGGGGAAAATTTGGACAGAATCAGATCTACAGGGATTGTAAGGATTGAAAGAAAATTTGTTTAGGTACCTGGGCACACTGAAAATATTTGTTTTTTACTGACTTGCACAGGAGATTGAATTTCAGTTTTCTCTATTTTGATCGATTTACCAGTATTCACTTTGGCTGTAGGGTAAAGTCTGGGGATTATAACTGGTTGGTTATAAAGCTGAAAACTTGGCTGTCTCCCAAACGTGTTTTCAATCCCGAAAAACCAAATTGGCAGATGCATGTGGGCAGGATTTGTACTGTGAACCCAAGGGTGATAGATTCAGCAGAAGGTGGGCTGAAAAAGCAGGTGGAGCAAGGCTCTGCTGAGGCTGGGTGAATGCTCTGCATCAGGTGCAACTGGTCAGAAGCAGCTGGTTTTGAAACTCTATACTTTGGAAAACAGGTGGGCCTGTGGGTGGTCACCCCTCTGGGAAAGGGTATCTTGAACCATTTCTGTTCCTGCCTGCAGCCCCTCAGAGTAGCTCCGTCTTTTCATCTTCCTCTCTATCCATTCATCTGTTCCTTCGTGGTTTTCTTTCTGCCATTTACTCCTCTGGTGTCCCCAAACCACTTGGGTTTTGGGAGTTATCAGTGTACTAAGTAATAATGGTTTCTCAAGGTTCCTCAATTCGTTTGTGCCTAATTGTCTAATTGAGAGTTTTTAATCAATAGAAGGTGTTAAAGGATGTGCACCTTCCTTTATTTCAAAAAGGAAAAGCAATACATTTATAGAGTGTGTCAATAGTGTCATCTCTGAGTTTTTGAGAGACTGCCTCAGCCCAGCAGTGTGACCAAATGTCCTTTCATCCACTCCATTGTACTCGATTCCTGTGGAGGTACAAGCTAAAAAGTTCATCTAATGTTAATACTCTGTGGTTTGTGGATGTTAAAGATGTTTCAGTGCTTGGCTGAGAAACTGGTTCAGTGTTGTAATTTAGCCTCAGTGTTATGCACTGGTATTACTTAACCATCTGTGACTGCTTGATGGAGCTACTAGTCAAGGAACTTGTGAGAGAATAAACAATTTTTCGTTTGGTTTTGAATAACAAGCTCAAAATGTTGCTGTAAAAGGTGTTCTGAATCGAAGACGATAACATTGCTAGGGTTAACGACCTCCCAGGAGCAAGAGAGGTGAAAAACCCACTGCTGTTGCTCTTAATTTCAAAAACCAGAACTAAATAAAAATGCGGAAGGCTGTTAAATAGAAGCTAAAACCAGGCAGCTGAGTTTACAGGCTGCACATGGACTATTTAAGAACATTGTATTGAAAGTTCAGAGCAAATGCTCGCATACCTTCTATCAAAGGCACTTGAAAAAGTGCCAAAGAAAGTTGGCGTGGCTTAACAGCGGGATAACGGGGGTTATTAAAGGCAAGAAGGCATCCTTCAAAAACCTGATGTAGTATGCAAGTGAGAAAACTAAGAAAGCTCATTAACATGAGCAAGTTATACCTAAAAACCAGAATGAAACCAAACAAAAAGGTAGTTTTTTCAAACCTGCAGAAGGCCTAAAAAGAATAATTCCTTTTTCAAATTTGCCTGCAGCAGGAAGCCAGCCAAAGAGATCTATAGGGCCCGGAGGTGATCAGATTGCAAAAGGGGTTTCCAGCCATAGCAGGGAAACGACACGCAAGTTCCGCATCGATGCTTAGAGCAGTGACCATGCCAGGACAATTCTGTCCGAGGAGCTCGCTGGAGGGTGGATTGTGTTGAAGCAGCTTGTAGACGCACTAGTGCGAATAGTTAAAATAAGCGGTAACGAGTTGCCAGCAGCGGAGAATGTTCATTCAAAAACTCCAAAGGAAGTTAAGTGGAGTTGGTAGACCACCAACGGTGGCTTTTAACCTTGTGCTAAACACTCAGCTGGAACCCCACACCTGGAAGACAGTGAATGTGGGAATAACTTTTTAAAAAGGTTTCCAGAGAGGGACCGAGGCCAGCTATAAACCAGCGAGCCTGGGGTTTGTACTGTGAGAATTAGTAGATTCTGTTTTAAAGAATAAATAAATTCAGTAGGTGCATCTGTGATTATGGTGTAATGGGGAAGTCTTGCTACAAAACTAACAGGTTTCTCTTTGAGGCCATCACCAAGCACGTCTGAAACTCCTACAAGGATGGCTAGCACTGCTTGGTCAGTGCTCAATAGCAGCCCAGGAAGCAAATGGAATGTTGATTATTTGACAAGGCAGAGGGTTATACCCCAAAACAATCTCTTCTTTGTTCTCCCCGTACAGTCAGTAGAGTGGACAAGCTTTTAAGTTTCAAAAAAAGGGGGGGAATGTTTGTGTGTGTTTGGGAGGGAGATCAAAAAGGCTTCTTCTGGCCCTGCCGTCTGAGCTAGTAACAGGTACTGCCTTTGCCTGTAGATTTTCTCTCCTGTTCTTAGGCTTTACAGCTCCAACAACTCTTTTTGTAGGGTTTTTTTTTTATGAGGATAAGACAGAAAACATCCTGCTGTAGTTTAAGTTATAATTTGCCTGTCTCTTGAGCACTGCGTGCAGCTGTGGTCCTTCCACCCAAAGGAAATGTCTCAAAAGTACGTTGTAGATGGCCCTGGAAGGGGACAAGGAGAATCCTTGGAGAGAGGAATGACAAAGTAGACTGGGGCAGTTTGGGCTGTGAAAGGGAGCTGAGGCAGGTACAGCACTACGGGACAAACAGCCCTTTGCAGCAGGTGAACCAGGGAATAGTTTTTGGGTATTTGCTGCAGGACAGGAACTAAAGGGCAGCAGACAGGGCCAGCAGCTGGCATGCCCAGGGCAAGCAGGAGGAGATCACGGGCTGAAAAAAAGCAGTTAAGTTTTGCAGAGTGTTACGGGCTCAGGCTACTGTTTTCAGACTTAGGTAGTCGTAGATTCTCAGCGGGATGTTGGTACCATGAAACAAATGCATACAAGTCCTCTCTGGAATATAATAGTTGTGTAGTTTCTGGTATGACAGGGTGGTTCTTGCAATAAATGTTTTGTCACTTTGATTTTTTTGAAAGTGGGGAAAAAGTACTGGAAAATAGAGCAAATCCTGCAAAACAAATAGGAGGAAGTTGTTCACGCTCAAAGGACAGAAGTGATAAGATTTTTGAGTTACATTAAATATATTCTAATGTGGGAGAGACTTTAAAAACGACATTCTTTCAAAGTCTAGCCTGGAAAATATTCTGGTTTGAAACTTTAACATGTTAATTTTGAATTTATTTCAGTGGCAAGTGATCACGTTCGTGTCTGTTTTTGTTTTAAAACAGCATTAGTGACAGCAGTAGCTCCCAAGGGCTATCCCAACCTTCCACGCAGACCACACAGTACTTGCGAGCTGACACGCCAAACAATGCAACGCCAGTAACCAGTAAGTGTTAATCTACTTACAGACCTTTGCAATGGACCCTGTTGGACACCACTGGGGTATTTGGTGGTAGTGATCTCACTGATTAGTCCTTTCATCTTGTTGCTGCAACCTGCGAAGGAAAGCAATGGGGAAAAAGCTTTACAAGGGAGATATGTTCATCGTTTCTTTTTGTTCACAGCTTTGCTTGAAAGAACATTAGTTAAAAAGAGCAGTGAATTAAAAGGAAGGGTGGCGGTGTTTTATATGTAGAGTGATGGGCTTTTGGTTGACTCTGGTTTCTGAACTGGCTCATGGCCGAGCTGTCTGAGCACTGAGATTGGTGCTTAGAGGGTATGGGTCTACGTGACTGAGCCGTGGAAGGAGGCAGGACTTACCCCAAACTCAGTGGGCTTAAGGTACTGCTGAAGAGCCTGCTTTAAAAGATCTAAAGTGAGGTAAGGGTTTATACTACAAAGTGGGAAAAATGGGGGAGCCTGGCCAGAGGAACAAACTGTCTTTCTGTTAAACTCAAATTGCTGTTTTTCTCAGTAGAGTGGGGATTGCCAAGCTGAGATACAGTACCCTGGCAATCCTCAGCTTTTCAGAAGGCGTAAATTAAATGGCTCCTGTTTTCATCTGCCACCGGTGATCTTTTCTCTTCCATAATCATAGAGTCACAGAATGGTTACAGATGGAAGGGACCTTAAAGATCATTTGGTTCCTCTGCCCTGGGCAGGGACACCTCCCACCAGACCAGGTTGCTCCAAGCCCCCTCCAACCTGGCCTTGAACCCCTCCAGGAATGGGGCAGCCACAGCTTCTCGGGGCAACCTGGGCCAGGGTCTCACCACCCTCACAGCAAAGAATTTCTTTCCAGTATCTAAAGATACTTACCTAAAGATTACTTATCCAGTAATCTAAATCTCCCCTCTTTCAATTCAAAACCATTACACCTCATCCTAACGCTACGCTCCCTGATAAAGAGTTCCTCTTCATCTCTCCTGTAGCTCGCCTATCTTAGATCACATTCTGTTGTTGTCATCCTATTAACTGTTTGGTTAATTTGAATATGACCCCCTGGAAACTCATTACTGAGCCTCTGGCAAAGGGGGAGAGGAGGACTTGTCATGAAGGTGGCCTACAAACCAAGCCCGTAGTGGTGATTAGACCTCCTGACCTTGGCGAGCGTGGTGGCTGCTATGCCTAGATGGGACCCGTTTGCTGTGTTCAGTCTGTGCTGTTTCACAATGTCTCTTACCTGTTTTGGGACAGCCCTGGTAGCACTGGGGTAAGGAATATAAGAAGGAAAAAGGTTGGATGCACAAAGTAAACAAGAACATTCTTAGTCCTTCCACAATTATAGTAACCGTGTTTTCAGTAATGTTTAAATTAGTTCTGCCTTTTTTTTTTATCAAAGTAATTCTCAATATTTTTCTGTAGTGATTCATAAATTTTGGACAGAAATATTCAGACCATTCTGACTGTATTAGTGTGTCTAGATGTCTGGAAGTGCCAGAAGAGGGCACTGGTAGTTTTGGTTACGTCCTGCTGGGGTAAGGCATCTTCCTCACTCCAGCAAGTCCTCTGACAGTCTCCGGCCATCATCTTTCTGTGTAGTCAGGGAAGTGCAGTGTCGTGTTAATCACCTTCATTACGTAAGGAGGAGTTTTATTTACTTGGTCTTAATAATGAGACTTGATTACGTGACACTGTAGAAATTCCTGTGTGACTTTTTTCCTGCAGATTATTGCATTCACATGACTTCTCTTGTGTGTGTTGTTTAATACTATAATCTTTTTAAGATTAATACATAATCTTTTTAAGTACATGCTGCTTGCATGTCTTTATGCCTGTAGGTGGTGCTGAGGTGAAGCAATGTGCTTGTGTTCTCATTATAAGGGTATTTATATCGGTTTGTTTGGCTCTGCTGGCTCCTCAGGTTATCCTACGTTACGGATAGAGAAGAATGATCTTAAAAGCGTCACTCTCATGGAAGCAAAAGCTAAAGTGAAGGACATAGCCATCTCCAGGGAGAGGATAACTCTAAAAGATGTGCTCCAAGAAGGTATTTACAGGACTCGGACACTTGTTGACTACACCACAGTGTCTATATATATATCTATATTTATATATTTCATAGCTGGATTTTTCTGAAGTTACTCATGGATGACGTTTCTGAGCTGCGTAACTCTGGTGGAGGAGGAGAATGATGAATGATGTTTGCATTTGGGGTGTGGGGAGGTGGGGAAAGCAGTTTCCAGAATTCATTAGAACGGGGGAGCCACTAATCATTCAGCTTGTCTGTCTTAATAATCTCTGTCCTTTAAATAAAGGAAAGGGTTAGATGGCTAAGGAATGAGGTAACTGGGGCTATGAGTGGCAAAAGTAACTCACTTTAAGTTACTGCAGGAGAGCTTCTCTTAAGAAAAACAAACAAACAAAAAATAATAAAAAAACCAAACAAACCCAAAGCCCACAAAAACCTCAGTTATCTAAACTTATCTCAATTTAATACCTTCTGATTTGGAAATCTAATCAGTAGATGCAAAACAGCTCCGATACAAAAAAAAAAAAAAAAAAAAAAAAAAATTTGGATTTTACCTGATTCTTTTGTCTTGTTTAATGTTTACTTCGGAAGTGTTCGTCCTTAACATTAGTTGGTTCTTGTTGATGTTGAATTTGGGAAATAGACTTTAATGACAAAAATCCCTAAATATTTTACCCTTACTGCTGCAACTTCAAGTTTAGGTTCACTGAGCCTGATGAGAAATCAAACTTGCCAAAGCTGGAGACGTGAGACACTCGGCCTTTGGAGGCAGAGCTGCTGAACGCTTTGTGTTACTGCCTGAGAAGCTGTGGGAGGATGCTAACGCTTCCCATCCAGTGTGTGCCTCTCCGTCTCCAAGGAGGGGGGGCTTCGTGCTCAACTCCAGTGTCGGCTCTGCAAAAGGCTTCCTTCGCCTGTGGGATGGGCTTTGTGTTCCTCTGTGCTGTGTCTTGCCTGCAGCCGTGACGTTAGGACTCATCTGATGCCGAGAAGTGACTTGGTGCCGCAGGTGTTCAGCACCGAGTGGCAGAGCTGTTTCTTGGCCTCCAGTTGTTATTTGAGTCTCTCAAAACCTTCAAAAACCTTCTAGTCAGGGGACTAGAAGACAGATCCTGATGAACAATCATCAGTTTTAATTTGGGATCGTAGAAGCGTTGGGCCTCTGTCACCTAAGAACAAATGAGCTTCAGAGGGGAAGAAGCGAGTAATAGAAACGTTTGGATAAGATTTTCAAGAATTGCTACCTGCCGCCAATGGAACTTAAACATATTTTACAGATCTTGGCCAGAGATTCATTATGAACTTCAAGTAGCTTCCGTAACTTCAACTACTTTAACACTTTAATGATTTAAGAGATTATGGTTCTGCTGTGGTGTAACCAGCTGGAAGATGCAAAGCACCAGGTCTGAGAGGGATCCGTAGGGGCCTTTTGTATTGCTGGGCTTGTGCAGCACCTGATTCTGAACCTGCTTCGAGCTCCCGTTGTACTAGATGTAAGGCAAAAATGTAGGTGTCCTAAAAAATACATATTTCTAATGGAATAGCTACGCTTTAGGAAATGGAGCAGATGTTAACAGTAAGTGGAGCTTTATCATTTTCTGGTGAGGCAGAGAAATGGCTTAGGTGGCCAGTCTGGAATACAGAATCACAGAATCACAGACGGCATAATCTGTAAGAAGCCCAGAGGAGGGTGGGGAAGAAGTGGTGTGTTCGTGGTGCTGTCTCTAAGTGTTAGAGCACACCGGTGATGTATAGTTCCTGCTAAAATAATGAGTCTTCGAGGTTAAGAAAAGTTAAGAAAAACCAACCACCGAAACAAGGAAACCCCAAACTGTGGACAGCACAGGCGTGCTGTGTTGCAGGCTTGCTGTGTGTAGATACTGGATTGCATGAAAATGATTTTCTAGCCAGGACTGCTTTTATGTGTTTCCCCATTCTCTTTGATTCCAGCATTGACAAATAGATAGCTTGATATTATAACATATTTCAATACAAGATGCTGTCTTCCCTTTGACATTTACATATATCTGTGTATTGGAAATATGTATTTAAGGCACTCTAATGATGTCTTCAAGAACCAAGATAGGAAGGTCTTAGTTTCCTGCGAAGTAACTCTTGCTGTATATTTATAGTTGCCTGTACTCTCTAGTTAAATTGCTTCTTAATGAGATTGCAATTTGAAGATCCCTGTCTTGCAGGGCTTACTTGCAGTCCCAGGGTAGATGATAGAAGTGTCACGCTGCCCCTGTTAAGTATATCAGAAACCAAATGAGACCCACCTTTCACACCCAAAGATGTACGACTGGCTCAGGCAATCCCTAGCAAAGATCTGTCAGCCTAATCCGGCAGGACAAATCCATGGGGAAGGGATGCGCCATGCGAACAGACTGCATGAAGATGATGCACGCGTTGGTGCCACAGTAATAGTGTGACAAAAAAGTGTTGCCAATCTGAGCTGTATAAAAAGTTAATTCTGTGTGTGTTACCACGCTGCGATTGTTCTTACTCCAGCTGTTTAATGTAGCTTCTCTTCCTCTAATAGCTTCGTTCAAATTTTGTGAGTGGAAGAGTGTTGGAGAGACTGGAAGAAACCCCCAAACAAACCCAACACCTTCCAGCTGAGAAGAAACGTTTGAATAATGTCATACTGGTTTTTTTTCAAATTGTTCCATGTATACTGGTTGGATGAAATCAATAGTTCTCTGAGAAAGCTTGCAAAAAAATTTCATCTTTGTGAGAAACGTTCTTACTAGAGAATTCCAGACCTGCTGGATGAGAATAGGATGGAGCTGGAGTTTTTACTGCAGACCATTGACAGACTGAGCTGCCACAAATAAACCCATCATCGGCATCGATACTTAATCTAACTGGATTCTGCTGCTGCCGTTAGTTCACTCTCACGCTTGTCCCTCCAATGTTTAGTTATCTAAGCTTTCAGTATTTACTGCCTTATAGCTCTGAATGCACCTGGTGCTGCAGAGCTGGTTGGGTTATATATTGTTGATTTAATAGGACTTTCAGGACTTATTCCTTACCAGCTCTTGTTCCTAACTTTCTGCTGTGCTGAACCATTTTAAGGTAGTGTTTTCTTAATAGATATTAAATTCTGTTCATGATATCAGTGGTTTTTTACTACATAATACTTATTAATTGTATGTTCTCTTTTTAGGCACATTTGGGCGCATTTTCCATGGGATTCTAATAGAAGAAAAGGACCCCAGTAAAGAGAAACAAGTTTTTGTCAAAACTGTTAAAGGTATGTGTATATAAAGGAGGGTTTCTTGTGTCCAGTTGTTTGGATTGTGGTGCGTGCTGAGTCTACCAAATCTGTCTTTAAAAACAAACCCCTCCTCCCCCCAATATGCAAATTTCTCCTGCTAAAAAAGCAAAAGCAATTTGGATGCATCCCTCAGCCAGAGAGAACAGAAATCTTATATGGAAGAAAAATGCGTGTGTTCTCCACCAGTGCCTCCAAATACTGCGTCTGGAATATTTCTGCTTATTATTCTTCTAAGTAAAAAAATAATTGATTTGTTTTTTTCTCCCAGCATGTCATTGTTGTTTCCATCCACAGGCTTTTGCCCTGTAAATTCTGGAAAAAGACACCTGCAATACATCTTAAAAATATTTTATCAACTTGAGTGGCTGCACAAAAGATAGGGCATAGTTTCTGCCATCCTCAAACTTGGCTGCCGAAGCATGAGAATTATCACTTAGGACTTAATTTATACAAATAGAAAATATATTTTCTTTGTTCAAGAAATATGTTCTTGGAGTGATTTAAATCACGCTAGGTAGACTTAAACAAGAAGGCAAGTATAGATGAAAACGTATATCCTACATACATCCCTTCCTCTACACTCACCGTTTTAAGAGTTCTCTAGTAGCTCACACCAGTTCTGCTGCATTCCCTGTACAGTGGTGCAGCTTCACCAGTTATTTTTGTCACTTCAAATGGTTCTATTAATGCCTTTGGTTTTTCATCTTACAACTTCCTTAATTCTTTCTTTAAAAAAAATAAAATAATTAGACTTCCGTAAGAATTTCAACTTGTTTTAGTTTGATTTTTTTTTTTTTTTTGCCTGGCTAGTAATTTTTAAAGATACTAATTTGAAAAAGAAAGATGGGAAATTATGAAGTTGCTAATTTTTTTTTTTGCTTGCATCTTTCTGCTATCCATTTATTCTGTACCATTTTTAAGAAAAACATATTGCTCAAAGCAACCTTCTATTATTCTTGGTGTGTTTCTCACACAGATGCTTGTAATAATAAAAAAAGTTCATGGGGAAAGCAATGTAGAAAATGATTCACTTCAAGGGGAGGGATTTCTTAAAGTCAACCTGATTTGGAATAAAAGTAGCTAAAAACAGGGTGGGATGGATGCAGTGGTCGTCTTCAGCTGCACGTTGCTCTTGATGTGGGCCCAGCAGGATGGAGAGCTTTGGCAGTGAAGACAGGTCAGTGTCCCACACCATACCTGCTACTCTACCAAAATATGGTGAACTTACAGAATCGTGGAATTGTCTGGGTTGGAAGCGACCTTTCAGATCGAGTCCAACCATCAACCCAACGCTGCCAAAACCACTACTAACCCATGTCCCTCAGCACCACATCTGCCTGGCTTTTAAACACCTCCAGGGATGGTGACTCCACCACTTCCCTGGGCAGCATCTTCCAGTCTTTGATAACTTTAAAAGGTTTGACTTGTCGGTGCCATGAGCCAGGTACTAGCTGTGAGTAATTAACAGAGGCAGGGTGAAATTAGCCTCCTTTCCTGCCTGACCAGTCCATACCTGCTAATCAGTCTGGTGTGGTTGAGCTGTGAGGTGGGGTGGGTACCGGCAGTGAAGGGGTGCTTTGTGAGCAGCAGGAGGGTAACCAGTGAGTAAATCTGTCTTGGCATCGAGAGCAGAGAGCCCCATCTCTGCTCTGGGACAGCTGTTTGTGTCTCTGCTGACGGGATTCACGGAGGGCTGAACGGTGAGAATTTGCTGTTGTCACTTTTCCTGCTCTTCTTACGCATCCTCGTGGGCATCCTTGGGTTCAGGCTGGCAGTGGCTCTTATAGCCACAAGATACTTCTATTATTTCTTCAGGAGTGCTTTTGAGGTGTTACACTTCCGTTCTCTAGCACTTTTCCTCCCTGTTGAGTCCAGAGAGGACTTCTGAAAAAGTGCTGCCCCGTTGGAGGGTGTTGGTAGCTACAGAGTAGATATAGAGTGTCCTCTAATTTTTTATTTTTTTTTTTTAAAAAAAAGTATGTTGCTTTCCAGCATTTTGGGGAACTTCTCCTGAATTCTGCCCTCTTCTGTTGCCCCTCCCTGCCAAACAGTTCTGACTGTCATTTTGCTTTTATTTGACCTGGTTTGCAAAAGACTTACCCCACAGCACGTGAGCCTGGTGCTCCTCTGTGTATGGCAAGGCTGTCTCGCTTGGGGCATCTTTCACCAGTGCTACCTTAATCCGGGATCCCCTTCGCTGTGTTATTTGGTGGTTCTCTGCCCTGATTCAGAGTCAACAAACCCTGTGGCTCTTCTGAGCCCCAAAATTGCTGTGAGCTTGGGCAGTTTGACATCCGTACAGCACTACTCAAGCAGGCTTACTTCCTATAGCATTGGATTAAATGACATTTGTGAGAACCCATCTTAATTTAGCTGCCTTCCATTGCAATTATCTAATTGCTTTACCAAAGTGGGGCTTCCAGTCCACTCTTAAAGCTGCATTTCTCCCTTGGGGTGGCTTGTGTGTCTGACACACTGTGCATCCTGATTTCTCTAGCCCTTCCCTTCGCAGGGAAAGGTTTTCTGGCTTCCCTGAACTGGAGTGTGGTCTCGAGGGAGTAATGGTATCCACATAATTGTTGTCTGTAGAGAACCTCTCAGTTTTTAAGAGGATCTATATGGCCAAATTTTATAATAGATTTTGCTGATAGTTCTCTGTGAAATAGTACTGGTTTGGGCAGCAGAACGTTGCTAGGAAAATAATGATAAACATCCCCATTTCTCCTTACGGCAGTTCATTTGCAGTGCTAATATTAAGCAGCTTCGTCTTCATCCCCTGGCTGCGATAGCTGTGTGTGCAGCTGGGTCGTGTAATAAGCTGGGAATTTGATCGCCTTGGAAGAGAAACAACCCGCAGAAGTTGTCTCTTAACCAGACCTTTTCCTTGATCTTGTTCTTTCTGTGACCACACACACACTGCTGTTTTGGCACAAACACAGGAGTGGGGCAGGACCACAAAAGCAAGATGGGTATGAGAGCTATTAAACTGACTTAAGTATCTCTGTTGCTGAAGGCAAAAAAGGAGCCTGAGGATCATAGAAGAGAAACAAGAGAAAAAGGCTTTGTCTATGTAGCCAATTTCCACTCCCCCTCCCCCAAGAATGGGCTACTCCAGAACTGTCTTGGTTTACCCAGTGGTGCACTCTGACAAAATAAAGTCCAGTGGTTCCCTGAATGACAGAAACTAATGGGAAGGGGGGTGTTCCCAATCCCCAGAAAAATATGAACTGAAATTGCTTCAGCAGGTGCTGTGAGGGAGAATAACCTTCTTGAGACGAAAAACCCCTCTTCTCAGCAGGATCAGAGCTTGAGAAACTTAAGACATTGCATTGGCTGTTTTAGGGTAGTTACTATGGCTTTAAATCTGGACTTGCTGATAGAAGAAACCCTTTGGAAGGAGAACACCTGGATATGGCAAATACGATGAGTACACTTGTGCCCAGACTAGGACTTCATATTAAAATCGTAATTGTTTGGGTTGGAAAAGACTTTTAAAGACCATTTAGCGCAACCCCCTGCCATGGGCAGGGACACCTCCCCCTAGACCAGATTGCTCAAAGCCCTGTCCAGTCTGGGCCAGTGTCTCACCACCCTCACTGTGGTGGGGGGGATGGAAATATTCTTCCTTATAGCCAGTCTAAATCTGCCCTCTTCCAGTTTAAAACTATTGCCCCTTGTCCTGTCACTACAGGCCATCATAAAAAAATATCTCCATCATTCTTATAAGCCCCCTTTAAGTAGAGAAAGGCCACAATAAGGTCTCCCTGGAGTGTTTTCTTCTCCAGGCTGACCAACCTCAACTCTCAGCCTCTCTTCATAGGAGAGGTGTTCCAGCCCTTGGATCATTGTCATGGCCTTTCTCTGGACCCACTCTAACAAATCCATGGTTTTTCTTGTGCTGGGGACTTCAGAGCTGGATGTAGTCTTCTGGGTGGGGTTTCATGAGAGTGGAGGGACAGAATCACCTTCCGGAATGCGGGAACTCTGTCTGGACGTGACCTTAGTTGGTGCAGTTGTCTGCTGTGTCACTGGATATAAGCCTTTGCCCCTGCCGAGTAACACCAGTGTCCTGGCATGTAAGTGGCTTTGTGTTGGGCATTACTATTGCAAGCTCCATTGATCACAGCAAGCTTGTGTTGGGCAGAGCGGTAAAAATAGTGGGTTATAGGCATTATCTGCTGGATGTGCCCAAGAAATCCCAACAAGTAGTGTGCGTGGGACCAGAAGGCTTCCTTGAGCCGTGGGCAGCTCATGTAGGTTGGCTTTTAGGAGAAGACCTCTGCTGTACTAGGAAAGGTGTCAAAGAAAGGTTATGGTGCCATTCAAGTAATGGTTTCTGAATAGTTCTCATTAAGAAAACCTGTGAAGAAAGGTCATACCATAGTTACAGCAGCAGATACGTATCATAATGGATCTCTTCTTTCTTGTGTTTCTTCTTCACATTAATGTATTTATAAGAACTGTACCCTTTCAGGATGGGTTACTTCCTAATAATGTGGCCAGAGGAGAATGTGCTGTCATTTTCTCCTTTCATACCCTGGAGAAGATGAATGTTGTGGCTGATGTGCTCATCAGCCAACAGTTAGACCTGTGAGTATTTTGTGCTCGAAGCAGAGCACGTTTGTAGCCTTGTCGGTTTGCCTTTTTCCTATATTTTTACCTTGCCCTGGGATTGATCCTTTTCTCCAAAGGATCAAAAAGCAGAGATAGTTAACTGGTTATGGCAGTAACTGCAGCAGCCCTTTCCACTTTCCTTCCCTGATGTTTTCTAGCCTTCTGGTAAGGCATTGAGCATTACAATAAACCAGAAAAGGCTCCTGGATTTCAGTTAGCACTCGATCTTTCTGAACTTGGTACTTGTTTTCTCTTCTGAAGTGATCTGCTGCTAAAGGAATTGGTAACACATTAGAACTGAGAAAGCCTGGACCTGCCTGCCTTTGTCCTGAGAAACTCTTTAAGTGAAAGAGGCCGTTCAGAGAGTGTGAGACTTACTTTCCAGGAATCTATTATATTCCCTGTTTTCTCAAGCTGGGATTGACCCATTAGGTCAGACTCTCAAAGGGCAAGTTTGATCCTAATAAAGCGATGTTGGTGCAGGAGGCGAAGAGATTGGAGTTTGCTTGTTGAGCATTGTTTGACTCGTTTCTCCTGTGCCACAGAATCTGTCTGGGGTCTTTCATCTGAACCGTTCATTAAGTCTTTGAAGTGCTTTTCAACTGATTCAGTGACTCCTTGTTCCGTAGCTTGTAAGTTGATATGGCTGAAAAGTTGGAGACGCTTCTCTTGAAATCTCAACGCCGCATCTTTTATAAAGATACAGTCTGAAGGCAGAATTCATCCCTGATTGCCAGAAGTTCACTCCAGGTCCCTTAGAAGAGGTTTTTCTATCACATAACTGTAATGCAGTTCAGAACAAAGTTGTAACATGCCCTGCATGTTCATGAAATACGTTAATTTATAATTTTTTTTTAATGCTGCATCATCTAATGCTTTAGAGTGCGTCTGGATGCCCGAGTCTTCCATTATGTGCAGTGCTCTGTGCCAAAGAGGAGAGCTTAAAAGAAAAATTGGGTTATCGGCTGCCAAAATTAGAGGTAGCTTTCTGGAAGCTCTAATAACTTTGGGAGTACAAAGATAGCAAGTCCTGGGCAAAAGGTCTCACTTGTTCATGCTTTCTGTAGACCTTTCATGCTGGCTATCCAGTTGTTCTTTTCTATTTGCAGTTTATAGTTTCACTGTATTATTTTGGTAGTCCTTGTCATAAAAGTTTTAGCTTCTTTCACATTTAGAACTTTCTGTGGGTAATTCGCCTTCATTCTTTCTTTAAGTGGACATTCATGAGGCTTAAGGATGTGTGTCTCCTGAGCAGTAAGAACAAGGATATATACTATATGAACCTGTACTATATTTGGGATATTGGAATCTGGGAATCAACACAACCTGAGTAAGTTTTTCATTAGAAAGATGAGAGACTTAGCTGGCATTTGGTTTCTTCATTGTGTTTCTTGCTCTGCAGTAGTTGTTTTTAGGCAGTTATAAAGCTTCCCTTTCCGATAGGAGGTTTCCAATCGTGCTTAGCTTCGGGAAGTGCCTGGGTTGGCGTGTTTCTCAAAGCTGGCATTGCATCTCCTGCCAATGACTGATAGATCTCTTCTGCCTTTATATGGTGTGAAATAGGCTTTCTTGTGAATCTTCTAGATCTTCTTACATCACAAGAGGAAGAAAACACATGGGTTTCACCTCTGATTTAAAGAACACATTGTTTAACGGTGCTTTTCCTGTGAAGGAGAAAATTCTTTGCAGAACAAATGGAATTGTATTATGCCAGGAACATACGCAGTGAGTTTGAGTTGTGCAGAGCCCTGACTCATTTAGCGCGCTCTGGCCAAGGTACATTTTTGTTAAAAACAACCGATCGTGGCGTTCAAGATAACCTGACAGCTTCCATTTCATTTTCTAACCACTTAAAATTTTTCTTACGTACAAAGGAGGAGTGTTTGAAAACAAACCACACATGAAAAACACTGAAAACAGTCATAGTGTAAGTGAAGATTAACTCTTAAGACTTCACCATTTTATGAACTTTAACAATACTTTGAGTTTTGTTCATCATAGGTCACTAAAGGACTCCCAGCACTCTTGGCTATCTCCAGCATTATACTTTTTAAAATTTGTATTTATTATTAATCTAAGGGGGGGCTGCTCAAGGTGCACCCCCGTGCACTGTATGGATTATGATGGAAGCCTTGGAGCAGAACCTTACCATGAATTTTGATGCAGTCTGCCACAGCATCCTCTTAGGTCAGCTTAGGAAATATGGGTTAGATGAACAGACAGTGAAGTGGATTGAAAACTGGCTGAAAGACAGAGCTCAGAGGGTCGTGATTAGGGGCACAGAGTCTGGTTGGAGGTTGGTGACAAGTCATGCTCCCCAGGGGTCAGTACTGGGTCCAGTCCTCTTCAATATATTCATCAATTACCTGGATGAAGGGATGGAATGTACCCTCAGCAAGTTCACTGACAATACAACACGAGGAGGGGTGGCTGACACACCAGAAGACTCTGCTGCCGTACAGCGAGACCTGGACAGGCTGGAGAGCTGGGCAGAGAGGAGCGAACCTGATGAAATTCAACAAAGGCAAGTGTAGCGTCCTGCACCTGGGGAGGAATAACCCCCTGTACCAGTACAGGTTGGGGGCTGACCTGCTGGAGAGCAGCTCTGCAGAGAGAGACCTGGGAGTCCTGGTGGACAACAGGATGACCATGAGCCGGCAATGTGCCCTTGTGGCCAAGAAGGCCAATGGCATCCTGGGGTGCATCAGGAAGAGTGTGACCAGCAGGTGGAGGGAGGTCATCCTCCCCCTCTGCTCTGCCCTGGGGAGGCCCCATCTGGAGCACTGTGTTCAGTTCTGGGTTCCCCAGTTCCAGAAGGAGAGGGAACTGCTGGAGAGGGTACAGCAGAGGGCTACAAAGATGCTGAGGGGACTAGAACATCTCTCTTAAGAAGAAAGGCTGAGGGACTTGGGTCTTTTTAGTCTGGAGAAGAGAAGACTGAGGGGGGATCTGATCAGCGCCCATAAATACTTAAAGGGTGGGTGTCAGGAGGATGGGGCCAGTCTTTTTTCAGTGGTGCCCAGGGACAGGACAAGAGGAAGAGGGCACAAACTTGAACATTGCAAGTTCCACCTCAACATGAGGAGGAACTTCTTTCCTTTGAGGGTGTCGGACCCCTGGAAGAGGCTGCCCAGAGAGGTGGTGGAGTCTCCTTCTCTGGAGACATTCAAACCCCACCTGGACACATTCCTGTGCAACCTGCGCTGGGTGGACCTGTTCTGGCAGGGGGTTGGACTAGATGATCTCCAGAGGTCCCTTCCAACCCCATAGCATTCTGTGAGTCTGTGAATTCATCTGCTACACCTCAGGGCTGCAGCTGCCTTCAGAGTATTTATAGTACACAAGGCTACAAGAAAAAAAAAAACCACAACAAAAACCAAAGCAGTAGACATACTTGGGTGACTTAAATGTGTATAATAAGCTTTGTGTTAACGTAGTTGACGTGTTTCTTGTTCACATTAGACGTAGTATAGCACAACCTGGTGCATACACAGTTGTTCCCACGGTACCGTTTTAAATGGCAATGAGTTTACTCTTCTGGGCAGTTCATTCTTAAAAGCACAGCCTTGTAAAAATCTTGATAAGTTTAAGTTCATGCCTTAAATGCCCAGTATTTAAGTTAATTACTAAAAGTATTTAATCTCCCCAAATCAGAGTACAGGATCTCGTTTCTGTAGAAGAAAGTTTATGACAAGAAAAAATTTAGGAAAGGAGTTGCTTCTAGTCCGAGCTAAGTTCTTAAGCATCTTCATAAAGGAAGATACTTGAATTTAAAGGATTAGGGAAAATTAGCAGATTTCTCAATATCAGCTTTAAAAATGCGCTACATTTGTCATTCAATCCTGGTTTATTAAGAACGTATCCCGGAGACCTAAAATAGTACAATAGACATTAATATGTGCAGTTATTCAGTATGTATTCAGCAGCAGCTCGTAGAGGTTGATATCCAAAGTACTGTACTTAAAGAATTGCTATTCCATACGCTTCTGCAGGAAAAAAAAAATTCATAATCTACAGTACACTTTTGTTTACATACAGATAAAATCACTGCTTTTATTTCCATTTTTTTTTAGCTGCTGCCCTTCCGCAGTTGAAAGACTTTGAAACATTAAATCAGTTACGTCTCTCTTCCCCAGCTTCACTTCACATTTACTTATGCTTTCAGCTTTCCTTTAAGTTAACTGGATTCCTGAGCAAAGAGCCTTTGACTTGTTGCTCTTTGAAGCTGCTCGTTGGGTTCAGGCACTGGGGTTACGTGGGGAAATAGCGCTGTCCCCAACTCCTGCTTCTCACTGCCCTTTGCTGTGGTTTGAAACTCCATGTGGGTTTGTAATGGAAGAGAACCAGAACAGCATTCCCCATTTTAGCAGAGTCACGTTGAGGCACGTCCAGGATATATTAAAATTAGGCTTGAATTTGAAAATACGAACTGCGTTGTTTTGGAAAACTAACTTTGCGTGGTTGTGGTGTGGAAACAAACATTTTGATATAAATAGCCTCCATATTAAGATAGGAGGAGAAATCCTGCTTGGTTGAAATCTTGACAAGAGTCAGCCGAGTGTGCTGTGTTGTAAACTCTTTACCTTGTCATGTGTGTATGTACGTCCTAACGTACGTTTAAATTCTGTAGGATGCATGGATCTCTCGCAAAGCAGATGGACATCATTGCATGCAGGTATAGCCGGTACCGGAGCACCTCCGGAGCTCTCCGCGCTTGGGCGTGCAATCGAGCTGCCCGAGAGGAGCGGGGGGGTTTTCCTGCACTTCTGTGATGGGCAGAAAGGTGTTGGGTGTGCTGTTGGCATCCGTGCTGACTTCTCACGGTCTAGCTAGTGGGGCCTCATGAAGTTTGAAAGCATAAATAATTTTGTGTATGTATTTTCCCATCTGTTACAAAAAAGCCTCATGACTACTTGCGTTCCTTGAGCAGTTCATCCTTCTGTTGGAGGAAAGTTCTGAAAATGTCTGCTGGCAGCATGGAAAATGTCATGTGCAACAGACGTGAAATCAGGACAGTCTTTGAGTGTTGAATTTCTTCCAAAAACCCAAAGGCTTGTGTAGAAGGGTTAAAGCAGTATTCGGGCATGTATTCTCTTTGAACTGGGATTGAATTCTGCCTTAGGAGAAATTTTAGATTATGAATTGCAGGGCAGAAGCAGCAGTAATTAAAAGGGATGTGTTAATACTAGGAGCGTTTCTTACCTGAAGCTGAGCATTTAGGGCAGTTCTAATTCTACACATGCAATTCCTGTGGCCACAGAGTCTGTGCCTCTTTTGCCTGCCTGGATGCTTTTCACCCTGCAATAACTTGAGCTTGTGGACTTTGTCACAGCGTATTTGGCAAAGCCCACAAGTCTGAAAGATAGTAAGGGCAGTGCAAGATTTGTGAAAATGGGTTGTATAAATGTTCTGATGGTGGGGAGTATTAGCTTGCAATATGAGACAGAAGGAAGTTCGCATGGGAACAAGACATTACAAATGGTCCAAAGGTGAGAAAAGCTTCGGGTAAAACATCTTTTTAAGTACTGCTGTCAGAAAACGTGTTTATCGGAAGCCTTAGACTTCCTAGCCATAGCGTTTGCCAAGCTGCCTCTGATAGGAGCACTGGAAGAAATTGCTGTGTGTTACTGCCTGTAGCAGGCTAATGAAAGGGCTCAGGAATGACTTGTTTTGATTTTGAAACCTTTGGTTATATTGCTTTTCAGGTTCTGCTTTGTCTTCTGTCTGAAGAAACAGATTTCAGTGACTGTGCTCCAATCTAAAGTCTTTAAGTTGTAATGCTGTGCTCTGCTATTTTGAGGTTCTAGGAGGTCTGACTTAAAATGTTATTCTTGAAAACCATCCAGCTAACCGGGTAAGCCACTGCAATATCCAGGTAATTGCTGCTTTTCATCTCTGATAGGTAATTTGAGGTGTGGAGCGACTCTCTTCTGACATACCACCACCTAGTGAAGGTAGAGCGTGATGCTCTGCGGTTGTTCTGGGTGCCCGGCCTCATAGTAGGCAAATTGCTGCGATGTTAATGTCATCCCAAAACTTGCCAGAGATGTTTTTTTGATGTGGCTGTCACAATGATTCATGCGACGGAGAAGTGATGGCAAACAAAAATTTTAAAATGCAGTTTTGCAGATGGCCTTTTTGAAGTTGGTAAAGAATCAAATAGGTGCTCCTTCTCCCCATGAACAAGGAAGGGCCTCAGCACATACCACACTTGCCAGAATTGTGTGGAGAGATTAGCCTATTATATAAAAATAGTAGTGCCAGGAGCCCCATTGTGCCTGGTTCTACACAAATAATGTAATGACATGAGATAAACTTGAAGCCCTATCAAAGCTTCTTGAAATCCTGGCTTGTTCTTGCTCTGTGCCTCAGGGTAGACTTTCACAGCCAGGGCCTTGGTGCAGAAAGGGTAAATCCAGTGCTTTAAAAGCATCGTCCTAGTTCTGGAATGCGTTTACATCTATCTCAAATAGCCTTGGTTTTAAGCACCTTCTGAAAGTTGGACCTTTCTTGTCCTAACTGAACATCTAGAATTGCTACTGGGTATTAAATCTTTCTCTTGACTCCCGTGACCCAAAGTATCTGCTGTTCAGTTCCCAGAATCCTAGAATGATACGGAGTTGGAAGGGACCTCTGGAGATCATCTAGTCCAACCCCCCTGCCAGAGCAGGTCCACCCAGAGCAGGTTGCACAGGAACATACCCAGGTGGGTTTTGAATGTCTCCAGAGAAGGAGACTCCACCACCTCCCTGGGCAGACTCACCAGTTCCTCAGCTGTTGGTGCATGGTAGCCTCGTGGAAATGGATGGTGCTCTTTCAGCGCAAAGAAGCACCGACCTGGCAACACCTCCCCATCGTCAGGCTCCAGCTGCATGAATTGTTGAGCACTGACGTATTCTTAATCACAAATAGTGTTTAATATCTCAGAGGGAAGTTTAGGGTTTTTTTGGGGCTTTGAAGAAGTTGTGCAACAAGCCCTTGTTGCCTTGCCCTGGAGTGTTTGCCTTAAATTTGAGGCTGTTTCCTGATGCACAAATTGAATGTATGGGGGACTATGGCCTCTTCTGTCCTGGCTTTAAGTTCCTGTTCTAATTTAAGAGGTTTCTGGCTCTGTGGGAGGCTTCCCTCCCATTCCCCCCTCTTTAGCTCCATGTGTGGCTGCGTGTTCGTATCAAATGACTTCACGGAGATCCGGTATAGAAAAAAAGAGCCGCAAAAGCCTGTGGGCATCCTTGTGTGTTTGACAAGATCATTCCCCAGGTCTCGTTTTGTGTGGCTACACAAACAGTCCTGCGAATAAAATGCCCCCACGTGTGTGTGCACTTACATGTAATGCTTAGAGATTTGACATATGATTTCAATACAGGATTATGCTTTGGCCCGGGCAGGAGAATGAAATCTGTAGGATTCACCTTAGTATGTGCTTGTAAAAACGTCTCACCAAGCTGGAATTGCTGGCCCACGGCTGTCGCCAGCTCTGCTCTGGGACCATGTATTTCTCATGTCAAAGCCAGAAATCTGTGGATTTTCTGGATGGTCAGACTCGCCAGGTCCTCTGCAATGAAATGGTTTATTACCAAAATCACCTTCTTGGTAATCTATGAAGACCTGTCTCTTGGATGCTCTAAAGTGTTTAGAATCTACTAAATGTGACTGAGAGTTTGTTTAAATGTACTTTTTGTTGTGTAACTAAAGAAAATGGCCATAAAAGGAAGTCTGGTTGCAGTGGGGACTGTTGCTGTAGCATTATTTTGGTATTTTTCTAACCCCTTTTTGACCAGAATAACTCAAAGAAGTGATGATTTATATTGTGTTTTGAATTATATCTAGTGGAAAACCACAATAATCAAATTGTGTGGTTGTTCTAAATTGGCACCAGTCTCAGTGAGAGGAGGATTAGCCTCGTACTGCTATTGTTTGTTCTGAGTGTGTTGAATGCATTGGTGTTGTGTAAGTTTTTTCCGTACAGAAAACAAGGAAATAATATTGATAAGAAAACACAATTTGGATGCTGGGACTGTTTCACTAGATAAGATTTAGATTTCCGTTATATACTTGAATGGGAGTCAATCGTCCTTTTGGGTGCTCAAGGTCCACAGTGTCGTGTCTGTGAGCTGAAAGAAAACAATGAAACCTTAAGAGTGACCTGCTGAAAACCACCCCGTGGGACGGAAAGGGAAAGGCATCAGCACAACAGCGTCCTCTCCGACAGCGGCAGCGTGAAGAGATGAAGAGGTGCATTGTCTGAACCAGATTAACTCGTTTTGCAGATTTTAAAGCCATTCTTAAATAATCTCTGGTTTAGAGCTTGGACTTATTGCGTGGTGGCTCTTATAATTAAAAGCAAACCGGTTAAGCAAGCACTGGGCCAAAGAGTGTATAAGGGAGTTAATCACCTTGAACTCACACCTAGTAATCTCTTTCCTCCCTTCGTCTTCGTCGGATGCTGGGTTGATGAGGTTGTGGTTTGTGAATTCTAGTAATGAATGCATTTAAACTGTGTCCTAGTAGCCTGCTGGCAGTTCCTCTCACTGCTTATAATACGCTTTTACACCTCTTTTTAATGCTTCTTGCCCTTTATAACAGTTGGATGATTCAGCCATTCATGCCTATATAACTTCATTTTAATGCAGTAGCTTGGGTTTTCTTCCATGTTTACAAGCCTTTTTGAAGTCTGTCTCCAACGTATCAGATTGATCACGTAGAAAACACTTGAGTGCTCTCGCTGCCCAGTAGGTAGGACCTTCTCTTTCTTATGCCTCTGTGTTGGAGTGCAAACTAGAGGCTTCAGCCAACCATTACTTAAATGTCTCCTGCACTGCAAGAACCTGTTTGTACCCTCCCTCCATATGTACTTGTTATCAAATACAAGGAAATGCACCTTTTTGATGCATTCCATAGTATACCGCCGCCGTAATTGTCACTGATCTAATGGCACCTCTGTGGCTGGACTTCTCTAGAGTGCTGGGGTTTGGGTTTTGGAAGTCTTGGTCCTTCCAGCCTGTACAAGGTCCAGGCAATGATGGTCCTCAGGGCTTTCCAAGCATGTTCAGGGTTCAGTTCCTCTGGCTGGGACCTGAATCTGCATTTATACCCTCTGTTTCCTGATCTCCTCCTCTTGTGGTGCCTGGGAAGGCATTGGGAAGGCATATCTTTTGGGAAGGCATGTCTTCCTTTCCATCTCTCCTGAGCTGAGGTGGTGAAGCTGCCTTTGAAATAGTTTGCCTTGGGATAGCATTCCTTTCCCTGGCTTAGGGCAACTTTCTCAGACCAGCTCGTGTTTTGTGGCTCACAGGTTCTTGTGTGGCACGATTTCTCCTTTGATGAGCCCTTCTCAGGCAGGAGCTGTGTGATGCCTGAAGCTGTCTCCACTTCCAGCAGGTCTGGAAAGCTAAATGCCAATTTGTGTGTTATAATTAGAGCCTACCTATTGGCTTGCCATTGCCATGAGGGGGGGAGGCCGTGCTCTCCCTCTGGGCTTTGTGCTTTCTTTCCCTACCTTGTGCTCATTCCTTGTGCTCGTTTGCACATCCACTTGTGTGCTCATCTGCTCTTAACTCAGTCAAAACTTGTGTTTTCTTTTGCGGGGTTGGAGTTCAATTAGGAAAGAGTGTCAGGGCTTGCACAGGGAGGAGGGTAAGGCTGTGAAAAAGGGAGAAGAGCAGAAGAGCTCTTTATTCCCTCTCTTCTTCTTCCTCCCAGGGTAGTAAAATCTTGGTTTGACTCATCTGTAATACGTAAATTCATCCTAATTCAGCAAGGAAAACTGATTGGCCTTTGTTGGGTCTTCTCCTGTGCCAGCTTGCTGCCCGGGCACACCAGTACTAGTTCTAGCATGAAGGAGGGACAGAAAATGCAGCCAGGTATGAGGAGGGTGGGATTGTGAGAGCTGATTTACATCGCATTAAGCTTCTCTGTTGCTTCTGGCCACCAGAGCAGGGGGGGGGAAAGCCAAACACAAAATATTTGTGGGGAAAGAGGTTACAGGCAACACTCCTGCTGCTGGCCAGTAGATGTTCTGGTTGCTGTGGGATACTGGGGTTATCACAGATGCTTGACTTGTAGCTGGCAGCAGTGGTTTGTGTGTGTTGTGGTTTTTTTTTTTTGTAAGGTGGAGAAGAGAACAGCAAACATTTCTGCAGTTACCAAGAGTCAAGTGTTTCAAGTAGAGAGCAAGTAAATAAGTAAATTTAGAAATAAATTGTCTCCATCGTGGAATCGTCTGGGTTGGAAGAGACCTTTTAGATCATTGAGTCCAACCATCGGCCTCACACTGATAAAAGCCACCGCTAACTCATGTCCCTCAGCACCACGGCTGCCCGGCTGTCAAATACCTCCAGGGATGGCAACTCCACCACTGCCCTGGGCAGCCTCTTCCAATGTGGAAGTAAATGTGGAAGCTTATACTGGTAATTCAGCAGCGAGCCCAGTGTCCACATGCTCCCCTCCTTCCAGCAGCCCCAGCGCAGGATGAGACCCGCGCTGCCAAGCACAGAGGGCTCCTGCCTGCCCAGGAGCTGTTGGGAAGTGGCAGGAGTTCGGGCTGTCAGCACCTGGAATGTGCTTTATTTCCTTTTTCTCCTTCACCCTGTTTGTTTAAGCAGAAATACATCCCGGATCTCGGCTTGCTCGTTTGGGTTTTTTAAACTCAATTTTTTAAAAAGCAGGCAAACAAGTCCTGCTTGCACTCGAGTGACCTCAACCGACTCGCAAATTAATATGTTGGTTTCTTTCCAAAGTTACATCTGGGCTTCCTTTATTTCTTTTCATTAGATCAAGCCTCAGAGGTCCAGGTGACAATGATGCTGACTGAAAGCTGTAAACTCAGAGGACTTCATCACAGGTAAGCAAGGCAGTGTTTATAAGCAAAACTATATCTGTGACAGCTAAAAATACTTGTGCTTAAAGCTTCCTAGGGGGAGAGGAAACAATTTTTTCAGAATTCCGCAACATTTTGTATGTTTGAAAGGGTTTTTTAAGCCGTAAAGAGCTGGAAGTAGTTTTGGGTCACTTCAAAATACAGAATTCTAGATATGCTGCTTCTTGCAGAGGGTGCTTATAAGCTTTTTTCTATCTGCACAAACAATAAAATAGTAGCAGCGTGTGGGGAAATGGGGAAAGTGGTGTTCCAAGCCTTGCGGTGGGATATAGGTGGATATTCCTTTTATATATTCTTAGCTATTACAGCAAAAGGTGCTGCAGGCATGTGTTGGGTTGCGCTGGTTCTTGCACGGGCTAGTTGTTAAATGTGGTGGGATCTTAGTGATGATGAGAGTAAGTATATATGTGGGTTGATTATCAGTTTAGCTAATTTACTAGTCTGTATTGTTAGGAATTTTCTACATGGCACGGAAGAAACCCTGTGATTAGGTACCCTCCCACATGGAGGCGAGGAAAAGCTTTTAGCACCCTTGCACACGTGTGGTCCTGGTATAGCTTCGTGACATCACTGACGGGATTAAATCCTTAAAAATTAATGGCATGCTTTTTGGGGTGATGGCTTCAGTTTTTTAATTGATGCCCCAAACAGCTTGAGTTAGTGGCAGTTTTGCAGCTTGGATTAAAGGCTGAAATTGGCCTTAAAGATCTTCATTACTGGCAAGGAGGCGGGTAAGAGGAAACCTGTACTCATTGGCAAGTCCCTAGATTGGTAATTTGGTTTTTTTACTGGTAATATGAAGGAAATGAGAATAGTTCAAGCGGAATTATTAGTTCTACAGTGGATTTAAAATCTGTTTTTCTAAGAATTATTATAATTAAGACCTCGCCTAAAATTCAGGATTATTTTATTAAGAGGAGTAGCAGGTTCTTGGGGAAACATACTTAAAACTGAAACAAAGTCAAACAATGGCCTCTCATCATTTAAAATCAGTTGATGCTGTAGGAAGATGTTTAAGCAGTGCAGCGTGGGGGTTATCCGAGCCATAAGGAGGGATAAAACATCTGGGATAAAACTCCTGACATAATTCTACATTTAGAGTGCAATTTTGTGTTTAGTTGATTCAAAACCAAAAGATTCTGCTCTGTCATTTTGAAGTGAATCAAACATGATGCTTTGACGTGTTTGGGTTTTTTTTTTTTTTTTTTAAACCACTGTGTAATGGAGCTATAATCATTCTAAATGCAACTATAGATACAAAATATAAGCTTCCAAGTTGAGGATATATCGCTGCTTAATCTAAACGATAAGCCTGTGTTCACAGAAACTTATCTCAGCCCTTTAGGACCAAGTGAAAAAAAAATGGAGGGTTCTTCCTAATGGGACAGTACTCAAATATCTCATTTTAAAAAAATAAAAAATGTTTAGGTGATCAGTTATTTGGAGACCTTGTGCCCTGCAATTCATAGAATCATAGAATTGTCTGGGTTGGAAGGGACCTTTAAGACCATCTAGTCCAACCATCAACCTAACTCTGATAAAACCCATCACTAAACCATGTCTCTAAGCACTATGTCAACCCATCTTTTAAATCCCTCCAGGGATGGTGCCTCCACCACTGCCCTGGTCAGCCCATTCCAAGGCTTAATAACCCTTTCTGTGTAAAAATGTTTCCTAATATCCAATCTGAACCTCCCCTGGTGCAACTTGAGGCCGTTTCATCTTGTCCTAAATAATGCAAGAAGAAATGCTTTTCTTCAATGTTGAATTACTTTCACTTAATGTTTTTAGGGATTGAGAAGATTATTTTTTTTTAATATCAAATTTCAGTTTAATAAAATTAATTTCTCTCCCTGTCTTCCAGGAATCTGCTGCCTATCACTCACGTCTGTATAGAAGAGGGGGAGAAACCAATGGTGCTGCTGCCGTACATGAACTGGGGGAACCTCAAACTATTCTTGCGACAGTGCAAGCTGGTCGAGGCCAACAATCCTCAGGTGCGCTCAGAAACCTGGGACTTCTTCCCCATTAACTTTAGGCTTGGTTTGTCACCCGGGTGCGTGAGCCTTCAAAGAAATTGTTGTGGGATTCACCACGTTCATTATCGTTGTGATAATGAAAGAATTGGCGAGTGGGTTCCCCAGCAAGCGTTTGTCTTGACTCATACATGGAAACGTCTTGTGCGTCTGGGCGTTATCACAGATGTTCGGAGGGCACGGAGCCAAGTTAAGCTCCGATTGGGGTAGTAGCTGGTGTATCAATACATCTTACCAAAAAAACCTAAAAAATAGAGAAGATGGTATATGGTTGTGGATTTAAGTTAGAATACACAGAGGGAAATTGTGTATGGAGAAATTTCAGATTTATGGATTGGTTTTTTGGGGTGTATAATTAATAGATTATCCCTTTAATTACTGGAGTTATTTATTTTATAGTAAGCATAAAGCACTTCTGTTAAACTTTTATGGTGCTGCTCTAGATTTGTATTAAATAAAATAACTGAATTTATTTAACTTTAGATACCAAAGGAAGTGATCCCTGATTTTTGGTTTTTTCCCTGCTGTGGGTACTCTTTAGCATTCATAACTTTACTGTGTTTCAATGGAACCCGGTGCATGTATGTATTATGAGAAGTGAAAAAGAAAATATTCATAGATGAGAACCTATTTTCCGTATTTTTAAAAATCTGAGTAAGTGCTTAATGATGGAGATGTATTTGTATTAAAACTATCTCTCTTGGTAGGATTACCTTGTATTTTCTTCAGCTTCACCTTGGTTTGGCTTCTGTCTTTAGACTAAATCAATGTAGTCGTCTTCCTGAGGCCGGGAAGAAGAATCACAGGTCCCTGTTTTGTAGCAGATTTCAAACCAGCAAGGGCCGCCTATATCTTAATTTACAAGTTATGATAAACTGTCAGGATCTTTAACTTGGATTTTACTTTTTTTACCACTTAATCTGACTTATAAATCCATATGCAACGTGCTAATATCCCTTTCTGAGAATTTAAGCAGAAATGGTATTTATAATCTGGATTATTTCAAACAGGAGTTACCTCTTAGTAACTAGTTATGACTGTACTTCACTGTCCAAAAATGGGACATTTGGTGTCCTAGATACTTATTTTAAGATGGAACTTTTCTACAAATACCTAAACCACACTTTTGAGTTTCTGAATCATGGCTATTGTTCTTAATAAGAACCTGTTAACAAAGCAGCCAGTTTATTATCGTTTTAATTTAGTATTTGCTTTATTTTGACCCCCAGTCTTGCAACTTTAGCGCGTCCACCAACATAATGAAGTTTTGGAAACACTAGAGTAAGCACGGGGTATAAATATGCTCAAGGGTTTAATTTATACAGGGCTGTGAAGTTGTAAAAGTCGGTGGAGCCAGCAGTCTTTGGTCCTAGTTTTCAGCAGTAGATGGCAACAAGAATTTTGACTGCTGTTTGTGGTCTGCTGCCTGGGAATGAGTTGGTTTCCAGAGAAACAGAAAGTTAAAAAAAGTGTGGTAAGAAGGATAAGATTGACTATTTTTGCCCATGCTCACTGCTAATCAAAGGAAAAGCTGCGGAGCAGTGAGGCAGTTCCAAATTGGAAACATTTGCCCTGGCATGGAAAAAAAAAAAAATTAAAAAAATTTAATATTTCTAATAAGGAGTGTTTTTAAGTTTTCAACAGTGTGTAATAAGCTACTAGAAAGCATCAGCCGCTAAGGGTGAGGGAGGGGGCACTGGAACACGACAAAGCCGTAACCTGGCTGGCACTGGGCTTGCAGTTTTGCCATGATTCTTCTCTTGCGCTCTTGCAGGCGATTTCCCAGCAGGATCTTGTACATATGGCTATTCAGATTGCCTGTGGAATGAGCTACTTGGCCAGACGGGAGGTCATTCACAAAGACCTGGCTGCTAGAAACTGCGTGTAAGTACTCAACGGGTTAGAGGCATCACGCAGGCGACGTTACATCAGTAGCTAGAGCTTTCTCCAATTAACCTAATCTCTGCTGCAAAATGTACCACTGGTTGGGGTTTTTTTACAAATTGTGGGTGAATAGTCTTGTCAGTGAAGCTGTTTGTCTCTAAGCATAAGGTGAACCAGAAAGCATGGTTTCCTAGAAAGCAGAATATCCTCATCTTAAATGCTCTTGCTAGGTTTTGACTATCCTTATTTTTTCAAAGGCTTGAAAAATATTAAAGCTTCCCTTAAACTCTAATGAAAACTTGGAATATCTTTGGCTGTTTACCAATGGATAGATTTTTGTATTAAGTTAGTTTTCTCACTTTATTTATTTTTTTTTTATTCTTAAAAAAATAGCCTAGTGGCTTTGATCACTGGTAGATTTCTTAGTTGTCAAATGGTGGATAGAAATGAATGTGTTCTGTTTGGTAGGGATGTCCAAATAGGATTTGAGACCATCTTCTGACTGGAATACGTCCTCAAGATAAAGAGATTTTTTTCAGATGTTTAGTGACTTTTATAAACCAAATCGCTCAGAGGCCACCAACTGTGCTCATTTTCCACCTGCTTTGATACCTAATAAGGGGAAACATAGAAAATACAGGGTTCTACCTACACTTAACTAAACATCTGAAAATACCTAAAGGAACAGTTAGTCCATGAGCTTAGTCTTATGATATCTGCAAATAATGGCATAATTCAAGTAACACAGGTACTTACCAGCATTCAAGACCGTGTTTGAAGCCTTGAATTCAAGTCCTTGATTTGAAGAGAGGCTTCTGCTTTTTGCCTCCCCCTGCAAAGGTTGTGTACTGGTCTATTCATGAACTAGCAATGAGAGAAAAGGAGAAGGAAGCACCTCTTGTGCTCTTGTGTACAAATTGTCAGTCAATGAGTAAATTCTAATGAGGTGGCTGAACTGATGGATATAAAGTTTTTCACCTGCAATTGGCTATTAGAGGTCACTTTGAGATTTGATGAGCTCTGCTTTATCATGAATAATTTCATCCAATCACCATTGGATCACTTGGGGTGAATACACATCTTGCATTCCTCCGGTTACGATGCTTCACTAATTTTTGGAGGAAAATAGAATGCCTCATGGTCTAGTCATTTGTTTGTTTGTTCTTGTGTCTGTTTTACAAAGATAATATTGATGAACTACTTAGTTTCTCAGAATTTCTGCCCACATCTTCATGACCTTGCTGCGTGCATTACCCCTACAGGGTTTTCTCAGGTCCTGTCTTCTGCCAGTGCAAGGTGTAAAGACTGGAGTACACTCGGGAATCTTCAGGTTCCTCAGTTGCCTATGAAGGAGTGACAAAGTTTCTGTCTCAGTTCCTGTTCTTTTCCATCTTCCTGTTCTTTTCCATCTCTTTCAACTTTTTGCCACCTTTGTTTTTTTCCTTCTTTGCCAACATGTTTTTCAGTATGCCCTTGGAAGTACCTCCTGGGATCCTCAAGGCATCAATCCCCCCAATATCTTTAAGGCACGGTTGCTGGATCACCTTGTTGTACCCCTTTTTGACTGGGGGTGTGCTTTGATTGTTTCCACATAGTGCTCGAAGTGGAAGCCCAGCTCCTGTCTTTGCGTTTCTCATGGCCACCGTGCCCATCTGGTGCATGGGCTACCTTGGGGCCAGGCCACTGCTGGCCATTAGAGAGCTCTGAACCTCTGTCTCAGCAGTTAATAGTCAAATATGGGTCAGGTTTCCAACACTAGGATAGGTTCTGCTCCTGAAACTTAGTCTGACTTCCCTGCCTAGCCCCTCAGGGTTCTCAGGAGCTACAACTTTCATCCCTTGTGCTTCTGTCCACAAAACCACTCTGTCCTCTTGGGTGCAGTCCTTTGCCCAGTTCTTCAGACGTCTCAACCAGAACCAGTCGAGCTTCTGATGTTGCATCCCAGGGGCTAAGAATAAAAACTGGGAGACACTTCAGCACTTGTGCTTGTCCTAGGGTATTCTTTGATCTACTTCATCCATTGGTGTAGCAAATGCTGGGACAGAGGGAGCAGTGAGATCCACCTGAAGCCATCCCTCGTGCTTTTGAAGTGGTGTCAGCACGCTAGTCCAGCAGAATCTTCCCTGTTTCTTGTGCTGTGTAAGGATGCTCAGTTTGATACAGTTCCTTAGAGACTCTTCTCCTAATTCCTTTTGCTCTTCCTCACTGAGGAACGTGTTGAGGAAGAAGTAGTACCACAGGAGACGTCATAAAAAGTGCTCCAGGGAGATTACCTCATTGACAGCCTCTCATTTCTGTGCAGGGAATTAATTGCCTCGTGCCCTTGCTGTGTCAAGGGTTGCTGGTGCGGGCAGCTTGACTCCCTGCCCTCCTGGGGTAAAGTCCAGCTCCACTTTGCTTGTCATACAGGTGATGTGGTGTGCTGGCAGTTAAAATCAATTCATCAAGCACCTAACACTTCTTCTGCGTGGGAAATGCAGCCAGGAGCTGAGCATCTGCTGACGTGTGCTGCAGGACAAGAAATCCTGGGGTAGCTGTAGGTTTTTAAAGAGAAAAAGAGGGTGCTAGTAGTCAGGATCCTTTGAAGGGCTTTGTTCATCTGCCACCCCTGTGTTCCCCAGCTCTATTCCTCTACAGTGAAAGACCAGGAGAAGCTGGTATGAAGTGTATCAGACCTATCTATCTACCTGTGCCCTAATTTCGGGAAGGGAGCCAGGATCGCAGTAGCCTTGGCAGGTTTGTTAAAGGGGGATATACTTTTGGTCTCAAATGCCCATTGCACAGTTGGGCTCAGTTAGAGCGGACATACGGATTACACAAGTCAGAGCTCTCTAGTCACTGGAAAATTACCCTTTGTATATTGTATTTGTTTATAGACAGGTCATAGACTCATAGAATGGTTAGAGTTGGAAGAGACCTTAAGGATCATCCAGTTCCAAGCCCCGTCCAACCTGGCCTTGAACCCCTCCAAGGATGGGGCAGCAACAGCTTCTCTGGGCAACCTGGGCCAGGCTCTCACCACCCTCACAGCAAAGAAGTTCTTCCCCACATCTCATCTCAATCTCCCCTCTTTCAGTTTAAAACCCTTCTTCTTCCTCCTATGGCTCCCCTCCCTCATCAAGAGTTTCTCTCCAGCTTTCCTGGAGCCCCCCCCCTTGAGGGACTGGAAGGGGCTCCAAGGTCTCCCTGGAGCCTTCTCTTCTCCAGGCTGAACTCCCCCAACTCTCTCAGCCTGTCCTCACAGCAGAGGGGCTCCAGCCCTCCCAGCATCTCCGTGGCCTCCTCTGGCCCCGCTCCAACAGCTCCATGTCCTTCTGCTGTTGGTGGCCCCAGAGGTGGAGGCAGGACTTCAGGTGGGGGTCTCACCAGAGCGGAGCAGAGGGGAGGTAGAGGTCTTCTAAGAATTTCTCTGAACTCTTAAGAGTAATCAGATATGGAAATTTTCTCATCCTTAAATTTTGAGGGCAATGAACTGACCTGAAAGTGCATCGAAATGGTATTAATAAGAAGGTATGTGAGATAGTGAAGAGGCAACACACAAATTGAGCACTTCTCTTTAATTTTTCTCATGAAAATAAAGAAGTGATTGGCAGGATGAAAAGACAGCCAACACCATTTTGTTACAGTGTTATTTCTGTGGCTTTGTCAGAACATGTTAAAGCCAACATCTTACCCATATTCTGACATCAGCTGTTTATGAGAACATTGAAGTTTGCTACACACTTTAAGTTCAGAAGAATTAAGAATTAACATCCCATAGGCTCAGTGTGTGCTCTTGAGTCATTTTTTCTTGATTAAAATTAAGTTTTCCTTAGCCAGTGTCCTATTTCTGACAGCAGTCACAACGAATATCTCTTGTTGAGGGGAAGAAATATCTTAACCAGATTGCTTGGTTAGAGACAAGCTTTTTGGCCACAAATAATATTAGTTGCTTTAACAATGTGTTACTGGATCTTGCTTTGCTGAAGTCTTTGGCTCGTTATTGCTACAGAGTTACTATAGCTAAAATTTGTTTAATTGCTCTGATAGGGGATCTCTAAGGGAGGAGGAATAATTTAAGGGAGTTTGTTTGCTTTAACTATATTTTTATGCACTTGTAAATGTTTGGTTTTATTTAAGACTGATTTTTCTAGCGCTTATCTCTTAACGTAGAATAAATACGTTCTTTGATAATATTTGATAATCACAGAATAAATGTGTCTTGATCTAGAAGAATGCCAGTGCTTTGGAATGTGGCTGGTGCCATTGGCGTGCCCGGGTTAAATCCCCAGTCAGAAACTTATGGCTCAGCATAAATATTTTCTGTGAAACTACGATGCCAAGTTTGCTAAACGCTTCTGTTCTTTTAAATTAGCATTGACGATGCACTTCAGGTTAAGATTACAGACAACGCGCTATCTCGAGACCTGTTTCCTATGGACTACCATTGCCTGGGAGATAATGAAAACAGACCGGTTCGATGGATGGCTCTTGAAAGCCTGGTTAACAATGAATTTTCTAGTGCTAGTGATGTGGTAAGTTGTTTTTGTTTTGTTTTTTTTTTCTCTTACATTTTGTAAGTGTATTTTGTTGACATTTTCCCCTTTTTTTCAGCCGTTGGAGAATTGTAGCCCTGAATAGGTAACAGTGCTTTGTCCAGAACAGCATCTACACACCTGCTTCCTGCGCTGGCCGCTTCTGGCAGAGCGTTCAAAGATGGAGCAGGCCCTTCTTGCATGGCAAAATTGTCCGTTGCGTGCTGTTCTCCTTGGTAGCGTTAGCAGAAAAAGCAGTTAAGTTCAGTGACCCATCTGTACTGGGACTTGTCTGCAGTTTGAATGAACGGGATCCAGAGTCCACAGCCGAGTATTTCGGTTGCAGTCTCTCAGACAGAGAAAAGAAGGGAAGATTTGCTTCCCTTGACCTGCTGGCTACAACTCTTGCTAACACAGCGCAGAACGCAACTGGCTTTTTTTTTTTTTTCTTTTGTGCTCCAAGGATGTGCCGCTGATGCATTCAACTTGTTCACCAGGTCCCCCAGGTCCTTTTCTGCAAAGCTGATTTCTAGGTGGTCGTCCCCAGGCAGCGCATGGTGCTATTCCCTCCCAGATGCAGGACTCTGCATTTGCTTTCCTTGAACTTTGAGGTTCCTGTCAGTCCGTTTCTCCAGCTTCTGGGGGTCCTTCTGTGCAACCCTGTCCTCCAGCCTCTCAGCCCCTCTGCCCAGATTGGTGTCATCCATGAGATTCCCAAGAGTCTGGGTTGTTACTGAAAATAAGAGTATTGATTCCCGAGCTGCTAGTTGGACGACTAGTGCTGGTGACAGCAATTTGACTCCAGCAGTATGGCCACTTTAATGTCAAGGTCTCGCTAATTTGGTATAAGGATGCTGTGGAAGATGATGTCAAAGGCCTTGCTGAAGTCAGGGTGAACATCCATTGCTCACCCTGTGTCCTCTTGTCTCTCAGCAAAGAACTGGTCAGGTTGGTCAGGCACAGTTTGCCCTCAGTAAATCCAGGCTGGCTGTTCCCAGACACCTTTATGCTTCATGTGCATGGAAGTGACCCCCAGGATCCCGTGCTCCCCAACATCAGCAGGAGCTGGTGTTAGACTACCTGACCCGTAGTTCCCCAGACCCCACCTCTTCAAGAGGGTGCTTTTTCTCCAGTTGTCAGCAACCTCCCCCGCAGTTGCAGTGGCCTCCCAGAGATGCTGAGTGCAGCGTTGTGGTGACTCCCTTGGCATCCTGTCTGGCACAGTGGTCTGGTCTGTGTGGTGCAGCCTGAATGGTTTCCTCTGTGGGCATTTCGTGGTAGTTTATCTCCGAGCTTTGCTTTTCCACGCTCCGTCCCTGCACGCTGGTGCATTCTGGCTGTGCTCCTCAAGTTGCCTTCTCCTGCTTCCACCCTCTCTTCCCTTCCTTAGTGCCTGAGCTTAATCAGTGCATCCAAGGTAGCCTTCTACCGTGCTTGCTCAGCTTCCTGCACACCAGAACGGACTGTTCTTGTGCTTACAGAAGATCGACCTGTTGTAATTAGTGCTAATTAATGGGAAACCGCTTGCCCTTAAGATCCGTGCCTTCCTGCAAAGGGGGTATTTTCTTTGGTGACGGTGCTTCCCTTAACACGGCCACATCCAGAGATTGTAATCTGCATCTTAAAATGTGCAAGTTGAGAAAACTTTTGAGAAGTTCTGGTGGTTGTTGTGGTTTTTTTTTTTCTTCATTGTCATGGTCTCTGTACTAGTGCTCAAGCCACATAAACAAAAAAGAAAAAGAAAAAAAGGAAGGAAGGGAAGGAGTCAGCTCTGCTCCAGAAATACTTCTGTACTCACTGGAAAATGTGTGGGGTTTTGTGTTATACCAAACTTGAAGACAGAACAGGAAATGGAAGTTGCCTGTAAAAGCATGTTTTTAATAATGCTAAAGGGGATCAATTAAATGTTGATGATTTCTTATTCTTTTGGTTTGTTTTGGTTTGTGTCTTTTTAAATCTGGAACACGAAAGCGTTCACTGTTTGTGAAGGCTGGACTTGGAAACCAAAGCTTATGTAACACAGGCAGTGAAATGTAGAATTTTATTAGGATGAAGGCACCTCGGTATCATAACCCTTTCAGAAAACTAGTGCAATTCAGCATATATTCCACGCTATTTTAACAAAGAACTCCTCCTTGCATTATTTCAGGATAAATCCAAGTTGGGTTCCGATACATCGTTCTTGACTTTGCATACGGAGCTGAGTTTTGCAGCCTGCAAAAATGGACAGTTTTTCCGGGTGGAGAAAAAATACTGTCTGCCCTAAATATCACCTTTGCATTTACCTGGACATTTCTGACAAATATGGTGTAATATGTTTTTCCCTGCTTGCCAGGAACAAATCTAGTTATTGATTGCATGTCACTTAAAATGGGTGGTGAAATGTGTTACAAACAATCGAGGTGGTGTCTGTGAAAGATGCCATTGGCATGTGTTCTAGGCTTGCTTTTTGGATGCATATCCTTAAAATGGTTTTGCTGGCTTGAAACATTTGCGATGTGTTCCTCCTCTGCCAACAGTTATATCAGTCAGCCAGAGACTAGAAAAACAAGACATGATTCCTGTTGAATTTTAATTCTGTGGTTTTTTCCCTCTGTTGGACATGAAGCTCTGCATCCCTTTATGCCATTTTTATGCAGCTAGTTAGAGAATTAGAAATAGCTATATTCTTAAAGTAGTTTTGCTTGAATCACCCTTTATTCTCATGTTCTAGGTGCACCACCGCTTGTCCCTTGGTGTTTTTCTTAACTGAAATAAAAAGGATGCCCTTCCCACATTGCTAATAGATGGCTGTTCAGAGCGGGGCCATGTCTAGTGATAGGACGAGGGGTAATGGCTTCAAACTGAAAGAGGGGAGATTGAGATGAGATCTGGGGAAGAAATTCTTTGCTGTGAGGGTGGTGAGAGCCTGGCCCAGGTTGCCCAGAGAAGCTGTGGCTGCCCCATCCCTGGAGGGGTTCAAGGCCAGGTTGGATGGGGCTTGGAGCAACCTGGTCTGGTGGGAGGTGTCCCTGCCCAGGGCAGGGGGTGGCACTGGGTGGGCTTCAAGGTCCCTTCCATCCCAAACCATTCTGTGATTCTCTGGTCTGTGCCCCTGCTGCTGCAGCTCTGAGCTTCCCATCAGCGCCCACTGACAGCATCCCTCAGTTAAAGCTTCGCTCAGGGGTTAGGGGTTTCTTTTGATTAAATCCAAGAATCTTTTGAGCCTTGCAGAATTCTGCTCCTTTTTAATAAGCGATGATGTTTGCAGCACTTGTAACTTCAGCAGTGAATCATCAGTGTGCAGTATCAGCACCATCTATGTTTTGTCTCTTGGGTCTCTTGATACCAGCTAGTAAATCATTTTATTTTTATTGCACTTGCACGGGAATTGATGGATTGGTTTCTCATCACCTCAAGCTCCTTTTGGCAAGTATTGTCGGCTGAATGTGTCGAATGCTGATCCAGCTGTCAGCTTTACTTAGATGAAATCTTTATTTTTCTTGTGAGTCTTACTTCTGAGCATAAACTCAAAGTATGCAGATGACTTCGATTTTAAAAAGTGATGGTTTCATTCAGTGTGCTCTTCTGAAACTTTGAATTTCACAGACCTTTTTTGAGGAATTTCGTGTAGTGTTTTGAAGAGGTAAAATGTAATATAAGATTATGAATTTTTTTCAGATCAGTTTAGTGTTTAATATTCCTTGGATTTGTCAAGTGTTTTGAAATGTCAGACTGGAAAAATGCAGTAAATACGTGATTTCTTTAGCACTTAAATCTTAGTGCACTAAGATTTTAATTTGAGTTCAACTTAAACACCTGTTCTATGGTTCTTAATTGTCCCTATTCAAGGCAAAGTATTGTCATGTTGAACTCGAAAATATATATATATATATATATAGCATTTATGTAAAGCTTTCTTACTCTGTATCATCTTATTTATGACTGGTTTTGTGGAATGCCTGAAGGAGCTCTCAAGAGCCGGCACGCTCATTGCTGTACGCTGGTTCTTTTTAGTGGGCCTTCGGAGTAACGCTGTGGGAGCTGATGACTCTGGGACAGACCCCGTACGTGGATATCGACCCCTTTGAGATGGCTGCTTATTTAAAGGATGGCTATCGAATAGCTCAGCCAATCAACTGCCCTGATGAACTGTAAGTGCATGTTTTTGGAAAGAGAATAAAATGTCTGTTTTGTAATTTGTAATTTTTGGCACGTTAAGTCAGCCTTATCAATGAAAGAGCCGGGTTTGCCTTCCCCTGCCTGTTTATTCTGTCGTTTAGGCAAACCCTCCTGAAAGTATTTGCGTGGCTTCAGTGACCTACACCAAGGAATTCGGGCTAAAATGAAATGCTGCTTCTTGTTGTTGAGTTTCACTTAATCCTGATCCAACTCTTTTTCCTTATTCTGACACCTGGGAGAAATGGGGTTGATGAGGGTGGGAGGAGGAGGGGAGGCAAAGGGCTGAGGGTTTTCATAGAATCGCAGAATGGGTGGGGTTGGAAGGGACCTTAAAGACCATCTGGTTCCAACCCCCTGCCCTGGGCAGGGACACGCAGCTTCGTGTTTGTGGGTCTGCAGTGGAGGAAGCCACTGGGTTTGTAGGTAGAGGGAACGTCCGTTCTCTCAGCAAGACTACAGAGAAGTCTGTGTGTAACGGGGTTAAACGGCAGTGCTTGGACTGTTTATTCCTAATCCTAACGGTATAGGAGAAGGCAAGAGCACCAGCGCTTTCAGTCACAGCACGTTTGCTGACCATTTCGGGTGTCTGCCTTCTGGAGGAGTTGTTGAGCATCGGGTATGAGAAGACGCAGGGTTCCTTTTCTCTCTCTGGTCAGCGGGTTTTCTAGCGGCAAATGCTGGTGTTCACTTTCAGGTTGGGACTGTGGTGGCCTGGCTTACGTTTTCCTGTCTTCTGTTTGTCTCCTGCCTTGCAGGTTTGCTGTGATGGCCTGCTGTTGGGCCCTAGATCCTGAAGAAAGACCCAAGTTTCAGCAGCTGGTGCAATGTCTAACTGAATTTCACGCGGCGTTGGGAGCCTACGTCTGAAACTGCAGCAGAGAAGATTCAATTCACTGATTTGGGAGAAGGCACGGCATCTGTCTGCAGCTCCCTGCGTCACTCGGACTCGCACACGTGATGTGTATAAAGCAACACTAAAGGGAGAAAGCACTTCTTCCAAAACACTGTGCCTTAGAATGCTTTAGTAGTCGGAAGTTTTTTTTTTTTTGTAAGACCTCTTGATGTCGAATATTTTCTAGATATCACTTTTGCTAAGTTAAATCGAGACCTTTTTATTTGCCATCAGGATTTTTAAAGTGTAGCGATAATGAACTTAAACACGAGATTTGGATGGACTTTGCACTCTTACAGCAGACACGTGATATTTTTTTTTTTTTGGGAAGGGTATATGGAACTGGTAGAAAAGTGAGGACAGGGGAAATTCATGCAATAGCCACACTGCAGAAAACTTTCCCCACTTTTTAAAAATGTTGAAACTGAATCTTTCTGACCAGCTCTAGTGTTTGTTACTTGTATGTATCTGGAATAGCTTTTTTTTTTTAGTATCAACTTCTTCTATTTTGAGACAACAGCACATTGTGGTTGGATCCACAAGCGGCATCTTAACTTTTTTTAATCCATTCACGAATGTTTTTTGGAAAAGCTGGTCTTCGGGACGCAATATCCCCTTTTTAAAGCGGTAAATGATTATGTAAAAGTGATTCCAGTTTACCTCATACAGAGAGTAGTAAAGGTGGGGTAAAAATGGTGCCCCTTCTTGCAGATAAAAGGCTGATGTGATTTTTAAGATGGTTTTATGTGCTAAACAGAGGCCTTCAGAGAAGTGCCCAAGCAGCCCTTGTGTGGGAGTCTTTCACCTCAGACTTCTGGATCACAGTTTCTCTTGTTCAGAAAGGTACTGGTTGTTTTTTATGGGCTTTTGTGGCCTGAAATGGGCTTAAATATATAAATATATATTTGTAAAGACACTTGCAGAGTAAAGAATGTTTTTCTATTACATCTAATGTGAAAGCTTGGTCCCTCACGTTGCCCTGTGTGTTGAACGTGCAGATTGGTGGTTGTCATTGGGCTGGAGTTGGTATGAAGACAAGGTGGATTCCCTGCCTCCCTCCCTGCACAACTAGTCCCTGAGACTTGAAATACTCTCCTGCTGCCTTCCTTAACCTAAATATCCGTTGCCCCTCAGGTTATTTTGAGTTGAACACTACTTAAGAAGACCAAACAAGGTATTTCAGGAAAACGTGTGGTGAAAATTTGATTGGAAATTGATTCAGCCTCAGTAACTTTCATATTCTATATATAAGAAAATTCCTTGTAGAATAGCTTCCAGTTCTCCAAATGAACTGTAGGTTGCATCCTCTACACGGTGGCACCAGGAGGCAGGTTGCACTCCAGCACAATGTGAAACATGAAGAATTGCCAGAGTAAAGCACCCGTAACCTTGAGAGCTTGTGCAACCGCGTGGCTGGGAGCGTTGCCCTGACAGGCTCCGTGGCAATCATAGCGTTTGAGGAGGCTCTGGTCTGCAAGTACGAGCAGCTGGATTTGGCTGTGTCATGCAGATGTGCAGTTTTTGTTCTTTCCAGAGTTCTGAACCTTGCTGAAGAAAATTTAATCCTTTCTAATTAGCACCACGTGAGGCAGAACCTTGTGCAGTCTGTTCGAGTCTCACAGGCTGTGCCTTTGCATCGCCGAGCTAAAACGCAGGAGCTTTCCTGTCAGTGCCTCGGTGTTAGTTATCTGGGGGTAGCCAACCAAGTCTTGCTGTATCCTAGAAGGACATTTTCCTGCTGGCTCAAGTTTGGGCCTGTCACGATAGGCTGTGTTTGCTTGAATTAATTGAAACCGGTTTCATTTGGTTGGCTTGGGAGTCCCTGCGTGTGGTGGAGGTAGCGGTGAGGCTTTGGTTGTGTGGGCTCCTGTGGTCTTTTTCTTTTCTGACCCAGGAAAACTATGCGATGGCAGTACTCGTTTACCATGACTTGGTTGTTCAAGCCATCACCGGCAGAGTTATTCGTATCCACATCTGTGTTACGCTGGGATCTACAGAGCTGTAAGATTGACTTGAGGTGGGAAATCAGCCCAGGGTGAAAATGGTAGGCACGTTGTGTGTACCTCCCAGGGCAGCATACACTGCACTGGGTACACCATAGTAGTCACAGACAAGACCTATGTCTTGCAAGATCTGTGGCCATCTGATGGATATCTGAAGTGACATCTAACCGCTGTGGCCTCAGGGTGGGTGTGGGATGTGTCGTGCTTCAGGCTGCTCTGCTTAATCAACACAAGCTTGGGAATGGTAAACCATGTCAGCTTTTCCTTTGATAGGCTGTTTCTCCTCTGCTCCCAGAGGAGTGTGCACATCAGGAGAGACTGAGGAGTGGTCTAGTGTGGTGTGAAGGTACAGATATAACTATCAGTTTTGGAACTTCTACTTTCATTTAAACACACTTTACCTACAGGGGTTGAAACTAAGATAGGCGTTGTGCTGATGGCAGGGCTACCTAGAATAGATGCCTTGCAGGCATTTATTGTACCTAAGATTGCAAATAGCTTTCACACTGGCATTTTTCTTCCCTGATGCATGTCATATATCTTAGCTCTGTGGCCTTTTAGGAAAGCTCTTGAGGAGGAGGTCACTGGGGTATGAGATTGAAAATACAGAGTTCCCGGAACAAGAATGTTATCGGTAGCCTCTACTCTCAAAATACACAGAAGAGTCTCGATATTCAAGTTTGGATTGATCAATACCTGTTTCCTGAATACAAATATATCCCCCTCTTACCAAGGTCGAGTATGGCACCACGTGTCATGCTGGAGTGGCATCAAGAGCGTGTTGATGATAGTCCTTAGGCTGACAAGCTCCAGTGTTAGACTTGGATGGAGGCGTATTTTGTGTTGACTAGAAGAGGATGAAAAAAGAGTGGCTGCTTTGGCCATACTAAACCTATCAAACTCTTTCTTTAATCTTTTTTTCCACATGTCTGACTTGGAACAGGAGGTAACAGGGTCTGGCAGAGAGGTGCAATCTGTGGACTTGATGTGTAGAAGAGACGTTTTGTATGTGAGAGCCAGGAGATGAGAGCTAAAGAAGAAAGAAACAGCTGAGAAAGCCCTAATCAAATTTCTGGGGAAAATTGCAGGGTGGAGATAGACCAGTCCTCCCTGCACCCAACCCTTTAGAGCGTGATAGATCCTTGCTGTGGATCCTCTGTAAAATAATGTCACTGGAGACCTGTGCAAGGGCCATTTCACTCTGAGCACTGATGTTGAAACTGTAGGGGAGGTGGAGACGGCTGGGGAAGCAACTGTCAGTAACTCTCTTGATGGGCTGAGAGACAAAAATGAGTAAACCACGTGGGACAGGAGTGGAGTTGGGAAATTATAGTGCTCCTGTGTTGAGGAAAAGCAAAAGGAGAGGCTTAGGGCAGTAAAGGAAACAGTATGAGTGACCCTTGGGAGAGCTGGATGGAGCATGGCTGGTAGATAAGCCAAGGAGGTAAAAGAACAGAAAGCTGTGGTTACAAGAAGGAGGAAACAGGGAAGATGGTGGCTTCCAGCTTGTTAGCTTTTTTTTTTTTTCTTGGGGGGCATGATGCTGGGTGAAAAAATTGAGGCAAGAAGAGGTAAAAGGCAAGAGGTGCTGAGCGTTGAGTGCAGGGTGTCACGGGACTCCCTATGGAGGCAGAGGTCAGGGTTGGTTGGGAGAACTTACGATGGAGTAGGGCTCCAGAGTGAAGGAGGGGATCAAATCATGGAGAGAAAGAACAGGGGTGAGGGAGGAGGCTGAGAGCAGACGATTCGTCAACAGTGATGGGCTGGGAGCTATGGAGCTGCTAAATAAAGGGGTACAAGAGGGCACCTGGGAAGCAGTGCAAAGAGAATGGCTGTTCCACGGGCGGTTTTTCCACAGAACTCAAGAGATGTCTTGGAGGATCAAGACAGTCTTGGCTGTCTTGGCCAGCCTCTGTGTTCAGGTTGTCTTCTGCTTCCTGCTGCAACTGTCTCCAGGTTTTCAGCAAAGGGTGAGCCTGGCACGGCAAAAGGAGGTGCAGGTGAAGACGGTGCCATTTGTTCCTCCTAGAGGTGACCTTGTTTTAGTGAAGTGTATTTACTTAGTTATTTATTGCTTGAGTTTGGCACTAAGAATCAGCACCAAGTGTTTGTCTGACAGCCTTTGTGCTAGGGTTTGTGAGAGGGTTTCACTGAATTTCACTGAATTTTTTTTTAGAGTTGGAAGGGACCGTATAGATCATCTAGTCCAACTCCCCTGCTGAAGCAGGATTGCTTAGAGAATGCTACTCAGGACTGCATCCAGGCGGGTCTTGAAAATCTCCAAAGAAGGGGACTCCACACCCTCCCTGGGCAGCCTGTTCCAGGGCTCTGGCACCCTCACCGTGAAGAAATTCTTTCTCATATTCGAGTGGAACCTCCTATGTTCCAACTTGTGCCCGTTGCCTCTTGTCCTGTCACTGGGAACCACTGAAAAGAGTCTGGCTCCCTCCTCCTTCAACCCACCCTTGAGATACTTATAGGCATTAATAAGGTCTCCCCTCAGCCTTCTCTTCTCCAGGCTAAAGAGTCCCAGCTCTCTCAGCCTTTCTTCATAAGGGAGATGCTCCAATCCCTTAATCATCTTTGTTGCCCTTCGCTGGACTCTTTCCAGTAGTTCCCTATCCCTCTTGAATTGGGGAGCCCAGCACTGGATGCAGTATTCCAGTTGTGGCCTCACCAGTGCAGAGTAGAGGGGGAGAATGACTTCCCTCGACCTACTAGCCACACTCTTCTCTATGCAGCCCAGGATTCCATTGGCCTTCCTGGCCACAAGAGCACATTGCTTGCTCATTGTCATTTTGCTGTCTACCAGGACTCCCAGATCTTTCTCTTTGGAGCTTGGCTCCAGCAGGTCCACCCCTAACCTGTATTGGTGCCTGACATTCTTCTTGCCCAGGTGTAGCACCTTACACTTTTCCCTGTTGAACCTCATGAGGTTCTTCCTTGCCCAGCTCTCCAGCCTGTCCAGGTCTCACTGGATGGCAGCACGGCCCTCTGGGGTGTCAGCCACCCCACCCAACTTGGTATCATCAGCAAACTTGCTGAGGGTACACTCTGTCCCCTCGTCCGTCACTGATGAATATGTTGAACAGGGTTTTCAGTCATTTGCTCTGGGAAGACACGTGTGTGGTGCGCTCTAGACTACGCGCATGGAAGGGGCTTGAGTCAGTCGGTGCTTTTCAGAAGCAAGTGGAAATACTGCTGAGACTGTGGAATTTGTGGAAGGGTATTGAGTTTTGAGCATTTTTGTGGTAGCTGATGGATATGAATCATTTTGAAGAAAAGGAAGATTTAAAAAGAAAGAAAAAAAAAAAAAAAAGTCCTCTGTGCAGTGAGTGTTTTGAGTGCATCAACTGCCTATTGCGTGAGTGCATTCCTCGCAGGTAAATCTGCGTACCTGGCGCCAGGTATAGATTTGGCCGTCTTCTGCAGCTCAGTCCCACGGCCCCGTGGTGCCAGCTCCCAGAGGCTTACCTTTGAAAGCAGGTGTCCGCACACGTACAAAGGCCTGTGTTAAGAAAAACCTCACTCGACACGAATGAAGGTGAACGTGCCTGAAGGGTGCTCATGCAAACCTTGCTTTAGTGCCCTGGGAAAGCGGCCCTCGGTGTAGTTTCTAGCTAATGTGGGGTGTATTTTTTTTCCAACATGGTTTGTAGTAGTGGAAATGATCTGTCACCCGGGGATTGTGCGTGTTCGAGGCTGGGTTAACTCAGCGTAAGAAATCTCCCTTTCTCAGGTGAACTCCTCTTGGTGTTGGCGGGTTGTTACTGCAGGATGCGAGGTGAGTCCGGCTGTAGCCTGTGATCTCAGCGCAGCAGTTTTAGTGAGAAGCCATTGGACGAAATAAAAGAAATCTAATTAAAGTAAGAAAAAAGGGCAGGCTGCCTCCTGCTGAGAACTGAGGCGAGTGAGTTTTGATCCAAATAGCTTATCGGAGCCATGGAGTGCCTGATAAGGAACCCATCTGGCAGCTGAAATGTGCAGTGCTGCTGCTGGGGGAGTGAGGCTTTTATGCCCTTGCCCATCCAGGTTCTTACGGCCAGATAAGGACAGTCCTGCAGCCATTCGGGTGCTCCATGTGATGATGCTCTTGGAAATTGCTGTTTCCTCCCTGGTAAGGATGTGGAGAACGTATCTTCTCTCTGAGCTGCCGCCTTGCGGATACCAGATTGAAATGGCATTACAGGGAAGGAATATTTTGGGGGTGAGGGGAAGATGCTTTATTTCTGGTGACTAATCTCATTCTTATAAGGAGTGGACTTTGCCTATCCTGTCCTCTAACTGTATTTTGCCTTGGAGCAACATCTCATGCTTAGCACTCACTAAATATTGCCTGTTTGATAAAAAGAGAAGGCTTGTATCACCACACAGTAGCTCTGTAGCAGAAGGCGAGGTTTTTTTGCAAGATTCAGTGGGTTTTGGGGTTGGTTATTGGCCTGACTGGGGCTGAGTAGAGCAGGCTCAGGACTGGGGCAAGCTTGGCGTGCATCCCCATGTGCCGACTTACATGGGTGTCCTGCTGCACCAGCTGAATCCTCCTTTGATTGTGCTGTCCTGCCTTTGGGCCTTCTGCTGTCAGTGCTTCTCTTGGCTGGAAACGGCAGTAACGTTAGTTCCGTCTCCTGCTTTTCGTGGCACAGAAACTGTCCTCAGTCGTGTCACCAAGTGTGGGTGGCTCACGGACCAGCTCTCGCTCCAAGGCTGATGCTCTGTGTAGCAGATCCCCTTCTCAGGGCTGCGAGGCAGCCAAAGCAACCACATGTGTCATCTTTACAAAAGCTTCAAATCAAAACATTTTTTCCACTAAGAAACCCAAGAAATGCGCGAAGTTAAACAAAATAACAACCCCAAGTGTATTTGTGATTCAGCTGTTGGCTTCTGTGCATTCCTAGGGTGGGAGAGGCTGGATGCATCGAATAACCCCATGTCCTTCTCTCCCTCCCTCCCACCCCACAGCCTCTTCAGCTCAGCCCCATCTGTAGGCTCAGCTTCCACCTGGTTTCCTCCTGCTGAAAGGAGATGCGCTTCATTTTATAGCTCGCTCTTGTTTAGTAAGTTTTAGATTGGCCTATTGTGTTGTCTCCTGTTGTGTTACCATCCCCTGAACTCTTGTCCTGACCAGCAGGGTTATCTCTGGGAGGGACCCTCCAGAATCCAAGAGCTCTTCCCGTGCCTTGCATCCATGGGCTTGTTAGTGAGGCAAGATTAATCTTGTTGAAACCATAGTTTGTAAGAGAAGGACCTGTGTGGTGCTATTCGTGTCATCCTGTAGGTGACAGTGGAAATGACTTGGACTTATGTCCTGATGTATGTGGACACCGATGTCCAGAGACACAGGGCAGCTGTGGTGGTGATATCTGTGGTGGCTCCGTATCACATCACCCCATGGCCTCCAGCCATGTGCCTTGTATCCCACCCTGTCCTCCTCCAGGAGAGCTTGCTTCTGATGGAATCCTTCTTGCTTGCGGACACAGGCATGACTCCCCTTCCTCCTCAGACACCCTCTTCAGACCGTGATGAAAGCTCCCTTGCATTTTTGTGCCCCCCCTGGCCCAGAAGTCTGGGGTTCCCTCTGCTCGGACAGGCTGAGAGCTGCAGAAGGATGGTGTTGTGCGGCTTCCATGGGAGAGACCTGCAGCAGAGTCCGGCTGCTCGGGGATTGTCTCCTGGAGCTCTCCAACACCTTCAAAAGGAGCATTTTTGACTTTTTTTTTTTTTTTTTTTTTTTGCAGGTGCCAGGCTTGCTTGCCCAACAAAAGCTGATCACTCTCCAAGGGTGAGGGTTAAGGATGAAGGTTAGGGGAGGTGGCTCCAACATGTTTATGATGCTTCAGCCTCTGGAATAGTCTTGGAGAAGGCTGGAAGCTGAAGCCCCGGGTGCTAAGTTTGTTTCTGGTGCAAAGTTGGGCTGAAAGCGAGTAGGAATCTCTTCTGGATGTGTTTGAGGTGTGGTAGCCTGTACAAAATGCAAGTCACCTTCTGTTGCTAACATGTAAAAGCTGTCTTTCAAGCTCACTGGGTCCTAGAGGTCCTGCTTAGGGCTGCCCAGACCCTCTGTGTCCCACACCTCCATCCGGGCAGCCCCGCTCTATTGCTGCCGTGAGCAATTCTTGGTTCTTCAGGCCTCCTTGCCTGTGGAGAAGCAGGCTGTCACTCAGCTGTGGCCTTCCCCCAACCAAAATGGAGCTCAGCTGGTGAGACGTGGAATAAAACTGTCCTCCCGGCTTTGTTTTTGAGCTTGGAGAAAGCAATGGATAGGGAAAGCGCTGTGCTGGGGATGATTCATGCTCCAGGAGGAAAAATAAACGAAATCTCTCTCCTCAGTGATGCAAATGGGACCGAGGTTGGCAGCATCTCCCTAGGAAATTCTGAAGAACAGACTGAATAATAGCGTTTGATTGAAGCAGGGCTTGGAGGAATAGGGAAGTGGGCTGACTAAACTTGTCTCTGCAGAGATGTCAGAAGTCTTGGGAGTGAGCCTGGAGGCAGGGAGACAGCAAAGCTGGCTCTGAACGAGAATATGGATGCGATGGGCATGAGAAGAATGGATCATGAGCAGTGAGGCAGTCAAATACCAGGTGAGAACGGGTGCCTTGACCCGACAGGAGGCTTTCGGGCTCTTGTGCTGGGTAAATGTCATGTTTGGAGTTTTGATGCATAAGGAGCTGGACAGGGCACCCCCAAGAAGGAAAACAGTTCATCTCCATCCTGGATGATGCACGGGACCAGCTGTAAAATTACTGGAGAGCTGCTCCCTGCCAGTGACCAAACTGCTGAGATCTGTCCTCACTGGTGCAGTAAACACAAGAGAGCAAAGCTGGGGGGGAACCAACCCACAAAAAAATTCCCACAACTGAAAAAAACCAACAACAACAAAAAAAAGCAAACCAGCATTTAATTTTGAAAAGGGGAACTGTGTAAAAACGAAAGAGCTTCAAGGAAAAAAGGAGAAGGCCATCAAAAGGCTAACGTGCTTGGAGGTGCTGCTTGCAGGACTTCATTCCTGGCTGGAATGCTGGCCAGAGGGCTAAAGTCCAAGCTTTAAATAGCTGCTTTTTTTTTTTTTTTCAGGAGATTTACCTGTCACTAGGTAAAAGCACACAGGAGATATTCCTGGAGCTGAGGGCCTGACCAGCGTGCGGATGCTGCTGCTGGAGTGCCACGAGGAGCCTTCGGTGGTGGTGTCCCCTGGCACTCGGACCACGGCAGTGTGGAGGGAGGGAAGGAAGAGGGCAGGGCGTGGGGCATGGAGAAGCAGCAGAGCCCTTTGCCCTCACCCAGGAGCACCTGCAGGCAGAGCTGCTGCACAGCTCTGGTGAGGAGCAGCAGCCCCCTTTTTTCCCCCCCATCTCTTCTTGTAAAGCTCCTTTTGTTTGCTTCGCCATGCTGGGACTGGTGGTGTCTGCTTTGTAAGGCCGAAGGGAGGGTTTCAGGCAGACTAAATTAGTGTTAGTTTTACTTTCACTTGCTTTAAAACTCCAGGTTTCTCTGAAGAGGAGGGTTTTGAGCAGGAACAAAGCGCAGGCAGCTGGTGGTCAAGCCGTTCCCTGTGTTGCAATACTCGGGCTCCCAAGCAGCAGCAATCGCTAAGGGCAAGGTTGTGTAAAAATGATATATCTTTTTTTTAATTATTATTATTATTTTACATAATAAGAGAAAGAAATGAGGCTGACTTGCTGAGGGGTTTCCAGGAGCAGGGAGGAATGGTGGGGTGGCACGGCGGCCGGGGCCGTACAGCCAAAGTCTCGGGGCAGGGCTGACATAGCAAAGAGCATCAGCAATAAAATTGCTGCTCAGGGAGGGGGAGCAGTAGAAATCTCCACGTCTGCTATAGGCAAAGGGGGGAAAAATGAGCTTTACTGTGATTTAAAAACCTGGATTCGTTTTAGGAGCTGTGCTCCACGCTTCTCTTGCCACATGAAGTAGCTCACTCAGACTCTTGAGACCTTGGTTGCCCCTTCAGAAAGCGCTGGCCTGTGCCGCAGGGGTGTTGTGCAAAGGAGAAATGGGAGAAAACTGGTAGCTGCTCCCAGCTTCTAACCAGGTGGAACTGCCAGTTAATTGGTAACGGTGCAGGGGAGGTAAAACGTGGGGAGAAGGAATTGCTGACAGCTTCTGTGGGACTGCAACAAAGGCAAGTGCAGGGTGCTGCCCCTGGGGAGAAATAACCCCCTGCACCAGTACAGGTTGGGGGCTGACCTGCTGGAGAGCAGCTCTGAGGAAAAAGACCTGGGAGTCCTGGTGGACAATAGGATGACCATGAGCCAGCAATGTGCCCTTGTGGCCAAGAAGGCCAATGGCATCCTGGGGTGCATCAGGAAAAGTGTGACCAGCAGGTGGAGGGAGGTCATCCTCCCCCTCTGCTCTGCCCTGGGGAGGCCCCATCTGGAGCACTGTGTCCAATTCTGGGCTCCCCGGTTCCAGAAGGACAGGGAACTGCTGGAGAGGGGAGAGCAGAGGGCTGCAAAGATGATGAGGGGCCTGGAGCATCTTTCTTACAAGGAGAGGCTGAGGGACTTGGGTCTTTTTAGTCTGGAGAAGAGAAGACTGAGGGGGCATCTGATCAACGCCTATAAATACTTAAAGGGTGGGTGTCAGGAGGATGGGGCTGGTCTTTTTTCAGTGGTGCCCAGGGACAGGACAAGAGGAAATGGGCACCAACTTGAATGTATGAAGTTCCACCTCAACATGAGGAGGAACTTCTTTCCTGTGAGGGTGGCAGAGCCCTGGAAGAGGCTGCCCAGAGAGGTGGTGGAGTCTCCTTCTCTGGAGACATTCAAACCCCACCTGGACATGTTCCTGTGGGACCTGCTCTGGGTGGACCTGCTCTGGCAGGGGGTTGGACTAAATGATCTCCAGAGGTCCCTTCCAACCCCATAACATTCTGTGATTCTGTGACCAGTGGGAGGGGAAAACCTGTGCTGCATCTCCAGGTGACCCTGCCGTAGGGTGCCGTCGTAAATTAAGTACCAAATTTTGCCTCCAAAACAAAGGAGCGAGTTATTAAAGGGAGTGAGGAGGTGGAGACCATTGGCCTCAAACTCTTATAACAACACACTGGGATGATGAAAACCCATTGGAAAAAATTTGCTAGGAAAGCTATTTTCATCGGGGTTGGTCCTTTCTGCAGGCAGGATGGTGCTGGCAGCTGAGTTACGGATCCAGCTGGTTTCAGAAAATGAAACCGGTATGATGGCAGCAACCTGGGTGTGAATCAAAGCCATCTCCATCACGAAAGGCGCTTTCGGTGTCAGTAAGTCCAGCAGAAATCCCAGCTGCTCGTAGCTGTTGTTCTTGGGGGACAAGTTAAGCTTCAAGCTACTTCAGGTCAGTCACCTTTCCTCCTCCCATGTTGTTTTAAATGGGGACTATCTCGGTGCTATCTGCAGAGCCCGTTCCCTCCTTTGTTTTGGCAGTGTTGGGACAGAACAAAGAACATGGGTTCTGGGAAAAAAAAAAAACAAAACAACAAACCTGTGAATTCCAGCTCTGCTCGGCATTTGGGGAAAAACAATATTACGGTACGTCAGAGCCTCCTTTGGGTTTCTGCGGGGAGTTCTTGCGCCTCGGGGAATCTGTAGCGGTGTGTGCTTGACTCCTCCGTGCCGAGGCGGCTCGGGATGGTGTTGGCTGCTGCCCAGGCTCTCCTGCTGCCGTGCCAACTCCGCGGAACATCCCACTGCGCAGGCAACTCGAGTCTTGGCTCTTGGGTTGTGATCTCCCCGGACTCTCAGCCAGCAGGGCGTACTTGGGAGCAACGGGAATGCTTCTTCCTAGAAATGGGAGGAGTTACCTGGGTCAGAACAAACTGCCCTCACTTCCATGTCCCAGATCCTCAGACGTGTGCTCACATAGGCCGGGACCGCCTCTGTAGCTCGCTTCTCCTTCCAGCTGGGAGAATGGACCTCCAGTGTGATTTATGGACTTGCAGAAGACATGCTCGGTGCTGGATTTCCTGTGTGACTTTGGGTTTTAACTCGGTGGTGGTGCTGGTGGGGCTGCGTGTTGTCCACCCTCCCAGTGGGGTTTGTGCCAGCTCACCTTTTCAGGTGTGTGGATGCTTTCCCTGCAGTATCTTTCTTCTTGTTGTTTGGCTTCGGTGACCAAACTGTATCAACCCTCTCGGGACGTGCAAGGAGTCTTGGCAAAAGTGAGCTAATTCTTTTGGGAGTGATAAAAATTGACCTTTCCACTCTGGCCTGTTAGAGTTTTGATACTAGTCCTGGGTGAATGTTGAAGTTAAGGCTGTTGGTTTGCTCCTTGTATTAACTTACCAAATACATTCCCATTCCCTTCTATGTTAAAAATTACTGCCCCAATTAAAGATTTGAGACCAGCCATACTGGTCAAGGGTTCCCGGTCTTCTCTCCAGCCCCGGTCAAAGCAGGTGGACGGAGAGGAGGAAGAGCAGGACGGGCACCTGCAACGCATCCTTTTAGAGTCCCTGCAGCCTCCAGCCCTTTCCAGCTTGGGTGATTTTCCAAATCAAATGACGCTTCTGTTGAAGACATGGATTTATCTTGTCCCATCTTCCCTTTGGAAACCCTGTGGGTGTGTGATGTCCCTGCAGCAAGGAGCTCTGCAGCTCAGCTGCTGAGCGAGGAACCATCTCCAAGGAGGCAGTGAACACAGTCCCTTCTCGAGTGTGAAAGGCTCTGGATATACCCCCTGTAAGTCCCCCTTTTTATAAGGATCAGGGACCATAAATGTGCACACAGTTCCTGGTGTGGGTAAACTGTGGCTTTACCTGGCAGTGTGATGAAATTTGCTGTCTTCCCCCCACATCCTTTCTACACAACACCTCACACTCGGTTTCCTGGGAAGGAGGATGCCAATATTTCCATGGAGCGCTGGAGGTACACTAAGTCTTCAGGCATAAATTAAAATGCTGTTTCTAACAGAGCTCCATTAGAATTGTCCCCTTTCTTCCTGGTGTAACGCTCGTGCAATGAGGAGGACCCTTCATCACAAACAATTATCCATACTGGAAAGCTTAAGTATGACTCCCAAACAAGTTAAAAAGAAAAACCAAACACACAAAACCTTTTAAAAATAATAAAAAGTTTAATGACCTTGGTTGTACATGCAGAGCTCTTAAGTTTTTCTACAAGAAGGGACTTGCGGATATTGTCTCTGAGTCTATAGAAACACATAACTCTTTCAAAGCTCCTTTGTTCCTTTGGATAGTAAGAGCCATTCTGCATGTGTTTCTCTAATCTTGAAATCTGTGAGCTTTAAGGAAAAAAAAAAAAAATTAAGTTAATTAAAACAATTTTTACTTGTATTCTTATGCGGCGCTTCTGAGCGTGGTACCAGACTAAACGGCTGGCTACAGAATCCCTGATTTCTGTCCTTACGTAGTCGTCACTACATTAAAAAGAAAAGCAGAAATCTTTTACCATCATCCCCTCCTTAAATCCCGGCTTGATTTGGATCGGTTTTGAAAACTCTGGTGTTTAGCTTTTGGTGGATTAATATCCTTTTTCTCGGCGTTGTCCGCTCAACAGTCGCTGAATCCCTGGGGGGGAGTTTGGAGCCCTGGGAAGGAGGGGTGGGTGGGGGAGCGCATTAAGCAGGCATCCCTCCCACCAATATGTTTCCTCTTTGCAGGTCGTTGATGAGATGCCATGTAGCTGCAGGAAGCTTGAGTGCTGCCACTTCTTTTTTTTTTTTTTTTTTTTTTTTTTATCTTGTTTCTCTATCCTGGCGAAGTTCATCTGACATTTATTGGTGTCAGGCTTGCGTTTTCTTCCAGCTCCCTGGAGCAGAGACTATTCCCCCCCTTGCTCTGCCGGCTGCAAAGACCTGTCTCCAGCTGCCCCGGGTGCAAGGGGAGCCTTGGCGGTTGGTGCCCCATAGCTTCACCATGGTGTGGAGCAGCTAGAGGACTTGTCCCCAGACTCCCCGGTTGTGCGGGCCAAAAGCCCATGGCTGGACCATGCCCAAAACTGGTATTTGACCAGCACATGCAGACCACCGCATCCATGTTCATCCTGGCCCAGGCAGAAACCCACTGCTCGTTCCTCAGCCAGGAGCAGCATCTCCTTTTGCTGCTCTAAAAGTCAATCTGGGCTAATTTCATCTGACGTTGGTGCCTGGCAGGTCTCTGTAGCTCAGAAACCTGAGGGTTTCCCGGCTCTCCTGTCCCTGTGGGCTCAGGTCACGCCAGGGACAGAGCCCAGACTTAGTGAACTTGGTGGCTGTGACGGGCCACCACAGCTTCCGTGTGGGCTCTGCCAGGAGCAGAAGGGAAGCTATGCGGCGTAACGCTGCCAAGTGATGCTTTTTGAACATTTCTTCACATCTGCTTTCTGAAAAATCCCCGGGTCTGGAGTCCTGGAGATGCGAACGTCTCATCACGGTACTACAGCAAGATTCTAGCCCTGAAGAGCTGAAAACTGGAAAGCAAATGGGCTCTGATAGGGGAGACATTTTAATTTCACCCTTTAATTAGTGGGTTGGTTGGGGTTTTTTTCCATGTTGGAGGAAAAGTGTTTTCGGTCACTCGTGGAGCAGGCACCGGTAACGCGTCAGTCCTTCAGCGTGGCCCCGCTGGCTTGGACAGCCCCAGCGCAGGAAATCAGTGTTCGACTGCAAAAATACTGCAATCTTTTGATACCGTTTGGTGGAGGAAGTGGTTTTAAGTGTTGATTAATTGCTCAGACTTTTTTTTTTTTTTTTTTTCTGGGGTCTTGAGCGTTTTGGTTTCCCAATCTCGAGTTTTCATTCTTTCCCCGTACGAGACGCTTGCTCGGGTCCCCCGCTTTGTTCAGCTGCTGTGTCCCTCTGTCACTGCACAACCCCACCGCCTGGTGCAACTCGGGACCCCCAGAAGTGTCCCTGTGTCCCCTTGCCTGCAGCAGAGGATGCTTCTCCTTGGGGGCCACGTGTCCTGGGGTTCTCCTCTCGGAGGATTCCTGCTGTCAGGCTTGGAGCTACTTTATGACCTGCTCCTTTGGGAAATCCACCCCTGGGGTGCTTCAGGCTTGCTGTGCCGCTGCCAGCAGCCAAGCTGAGTACATGCCCTGGGAAAGGGGTGCCCGGCAGCAGCCCCACCACCACCACTGTGCCCTGGAAAGCAAAGCCCTTGTTCCCCTGCTGTGGGCAGGTGATGCTCTAGGTGGTCCCTAAAGGTAAATGAGGTGGGAGAAAAGGCTGGACAAGGTTCCTCTTTTTCCCACCCCGCCGTGAAAGTGTGTTACGCAGTGCAGGGCACAGCCGGGATCTGGTGTGTGCGGCCCCCCCGCCATGTGTGAATCCCGCTGGGCTGCTGGGAGGTGGTGTGAAGCCATGTCTCTTCTCCCTGACCCCATGAATCCTCTGTGAGATCTGGCTGCGGGCATCCCCCCCAACCCCAGGATTTACTTCATCGGGGATCTTTAGGGTAAATCATTCCGTAATTGAGCCGTGCAAAGCCGTCAAAGGAGTTGTAAACACTTTTTGCTTCTGTGAGCCCTTGGTTCCCCCCCACCCCAAAGAGATCCAAAATTTCCCAAGCCCTTTTGCCGCCCTTTGGGGAGAGTGACGGGCAGGAGCGGGGGGTGCCCAAGTCCTCGTGCTCCCCTGGGGAGCACTTTTTGCCCTGCTGGGCTGCATCCTGGTCTTGCTGCAGAGGGTTTGGTGCCACCAAAGGCACGTGGACTTGCTTGACGTCTTCAAAACTTGCTTCCCCTTGGCAATTTCTGCCAAGGAGCCGTCCCTTTGGGTGGCATGTGCCAGCCCAGCAGGCTCCAGCCCTGCCAAGCCTCGTTGCCTCTCTTGTTTGAACAAAGGCAGGTGGCTAATGTGGTTGGTGAAGGAAGCGCTAGCGTTGCTCGGAGGTCAGTCTAAAGAAAATAAAGGGGTGGGAGCTGTAACCTTTATGGTAAGGGCCTGCAGAAACAAAACGGTTTGCTCGCCAGTCTGAAGTGTAGGCAGGTCCCGGAGGGAGATCGGAGGAGCTGGCGCAGCTCCATCGACCCACGGGGCAGGTCCACCGCGCCCCGAGGATGGTGCCACGTGCCCTGGCCAAACAAAGCACCACCTACATGGCAGCTTCTGAGATAACAGCCAGCAGGAGGGTGATACGGGGACAAGAGGGCTTCCAGGCTGAAGGCACCTCGTTTCTGTGCTCCCAGGACTGTCACGACCAGGAGCAAAGCTTGTCTTACGTTACCCTCTGTTTGCCCCCAGAGATGACCTGGCTCTGCTTCCTTAACGTCCCCCAGGCTTCCAGCACAGCACTGGGTAACCTGTCCCTGCTTCTGCCTCCAGGACCATCGGGACCGGAGCAGTAAGGATGTAGCAGCACCTTCTGCGTGTCAGGTCCTGGACCACCTTGTACATCTCCTGACTGTCAACACAACCTGAGAAACCTCTGTATGAGAGGAGGCAGCGGTGGTACAGCCTGCAAGGAGACTGCACGGCACCCTCCCACCGTGCAGAGAGGACATCAGCTTCCCCTCCAGCAGACGGATGCTCCCACCAAGTCGCATCGAGGACAGTCAGATTTGGGCTAGCAAGAGCTGGCAGGTGGCAACTCCATCGCCCGTCCAGGCCCGTGGGGACCTCCCAGTGTGTCACAGCAGTGTGATCCCATGGAGGTCCGTAGCCCGCAAGATGCCGTGCTCTCCTGGCGCCCCTGTGGGAAGGAGATGGGGCTCAGGTGAGCAGGGTGGTTTCACTCTGTGCTTAAGGATAAGGGAGAGCGGGATAACACCCTCCCACTAAATTGTTTGGTGACGGTTTCTCTCATTTGCTGACGAAGATGAGTCTAGGGTGAGCTCACCTGCCTCCAGACGTTGCTGTGCACATGGGGTTTCTGCAGCCGCACAGAGGACATCAGCCAGTTGCGCAAATCCCGACTGAATGAAAACAAACTTTATTCCTTCCTCTTTCCTTCATCCCTGTTTGTGCCATTTAAGGGAAATGCTGATTGATTTTTCTCATATATATATTTATTTATTTTAATTTTTTTTGCTGAAATCGGTGTTACCACAGGCTTTCAGTTAAGCTTTTTCCTGGAAATCTGTGCCCTTGGAAGAGGAGGAGTGCCCAGTGAAGACTTGGGGGAAGTGCTTCAGAGAAGGTAGCAATGGCATGTACTGACCAGGGCTGAAATAGGTCCATCTCCTGGGGCCAGCAGGAAAACTTCAGCCTGAAAGATGGAGGAAAACTTGGGCGAGAACAAAATGCCTGTAGATGTATTTTTATTTTTTTTTTTAAAGGTAGTAAACCCAGTGGGGGACGCACAAGAGAAGCACAGAGTTGGACCTGGGAGAAGTTGAGACGGCACCGAGGACCTGCAGGAAGGATTGGGGAGCACCAAGGGTCTGACCCGTGTGAGACGGCGCCAGGGTTTCGGTGTCTGTCTGCCCTATGTCACCTCTGCCACCACGCCCCAGGATGGAGCCTGGTGTTTGCTCAAGTGCTGTCTCAGGCTGGGTCATCTGGTCCCTCCCTGCACCCTCTCTATACAGGGAGGATCTCCACCCAGGGAGCCATGTGGGCACGGAAAGTCCTCTCGGCTGCAGTGGTGGTGGTGGAAGACAGTCTCCTGGGGTGCTGAGGACCTTGCAATGACCCAAAGCTCAGCCAGGAGATCAGAGCTGGGCTTTGCATGGTGGCTCTGTGGGCACAGTGGGTCTTAACTTGCAGCTCTGCCTTGTTGATGGGTTGGCATGTTTCACTGCGTCTTTCTGTGAAAAATCTCACTCTGGGCTTTTGGTGGCAGCTGCTGCTCTTCCCTGTACTAGAGGCGTCATGGTCTGGATGCCTGGTGGTCCCACATCTCTTTTTTGCTGTTATGTATCTGTTACTGGACCCCTGTCTTATGGCCCTGTTGAGGTTTCTCACTTGTGGCCAATGCTGGCAGCTGCACATCTTGCCCTGCTGCTGCTGGTGGTGCCCTTATTGTGCATCTCATCAGTGGTCACCTGCTACTGGTGGACTAGCACCCCAGAAGATGCGCAGTGCTCCTTTGCACTACCTCTGTGGCTGAAGGAAGAGCTGGAAGCTACAGCTATGTTAGCAGCTCTGCTCCCCTGCTGTTTCCACCCTCTCGGCTTCGGTGGTGGCTGGCAGCCCTGGTGACGGTCCTGCAGAGAGGAGGGCCTGGCCATTGACTCATGGCATTGTCCGTCCCTGTTGTCATCCTGGGTGGAACATGATGGGACAGATCAGCTCTGACGCAGTAACACTGGTGGGACTCGGGCGCCGGGAGAGGAGCAACACAGCACCAAGCGGTTAAAGAAGTTGGGGTTGAAGACGGACACTTCAAGTTGGTTGTCTCAGCAAAGCCCTCAGGACTTTCCTGGCACAGGTGGGAAACACCTTGGCTGAGAAGCCCAGGACCAAAAACCATGGTGTCAAAACTGCCATCTTAATGATCTGCAGAACAACCTTGTCGGAGCCCTTTCTGCAGGGAGGGTGGTCACAGCTGTGGTGGGGGAGCGGAGCTGGCAGAGGTTTGGCCATCTGCCTTCCTGGGCACACTGCAATGTCCTGGTCCACCACCTGTGGGGGTGCAAAAGCAGCCTGACCTACTGGTGCACACCAAGCCCCATGTGTCTGGAGCACAACAGAGCTCCTTGCAAGGCCACCTATCTGTGAGTCACTCCAGCACCATCTCCATTGACCGCTGACACTTGCAAAGCATGATTCCTGATGAGGGGTCTTCCAGGATGGGTTGCAGAGGGCAAATAAGGGGAAAATGGGTTGGTTTGTGGTTTGTGGTTTTTTTCATCTTGGTGGGGGTGACGTGAAGCATTAAAGGTGTCTCATCAGCCACGGGCAGATACGCCAGGCAGGTGGGCGAGATGTGGTTGTGGTTGTCTGGACTTTGGGTCGCTTGTTCCATCTGAGCCTCTCTGGTCAGACCTTTCTCCTTGAGTGGTTGCCCTCAGCACAGCCCCTCCTAACGTGGGTCGTGCTGGATGCCCTTGCTTGATGAAAATAGAACAATGACCTCAAGGGTTTTCCTTTGAGAGTGTCTTGAGGGAGAAGAAATGGGAAGGACTTGAACAGGCCATCTGCTCCCCTCCCATCCGGCTGTGCTGGGCCAGGCCCTGTGATAAGGTTGGGTGAAAGGCAAAGCGTGCCAGGAGGTTTGGCTTGAAGGGCGTGAGAAGGTGCAACATGCAGGGTGGTAGGGGCCTCTTGCATCCCACCAGACCAGGGACTGGTCTTGGGGAGCAGAAGCCAATGGAGCCCCTGAGAAACTGCTGTCCCTCCCAGTCTGCTGCCCCTGGAGCAGCTCCTGCCCTGAGCACCTCTGCCTTCTGCTCTTGGTGGACCTCCTGAAGCCCACCCCAGCTGGACTGGGCTGTAGGGCAAGGACTCCAGCAGATGTGTCCAGTTTGGATTGGGTCTGACCTCTTCATACCAGTCCTGATTCCTGGAGCTGGGGAAGGCAAGCCTAGGAGAGGGATGCATCCCCTGAGACCCATAGGTCACCTGAGCACCATCATGGAGAGCAGCAAGCCACCAACTGATGGCTCCTCCAGGCTGTGTGCCTGAGGTGTGAGGGCACTGTGGCATTCAGGGCTGCTTCTTGAAGGGCATGTCCTCCTTCCTAAGAGCTTGGGGTTGTTGAGGCAGGATGCTCTGGGTTTAGTCCAGCTGAGAGCTGCTCTGGGCTCTACCTCACTGCTCTTCCCTCCTCCTCCTCCTCCTCCTCCTCCTCGGGGAAGCGTGGGCCAGCCTGCATCACTCTGCGATGTCACCTCCATTAGTGGCAGGACATCATCAAAGGGTGTTACCGTGGGTAGTGTGAGTTACGGGAGCCCTGCCCGACGCCAGCGAGGACACAGCAGCCGGGCTCTCCTGCTGCTGCCCCAGGGGTCTGATCCAGGGGTTCAGAGCCTGGAGCGTAGGGAGGGGACAGGACACTGGCTGGCTGTGTCCATGGGCATGCTGTGCTTGTCCCCCGGCAGTGACGTGTGTCTCGCCTGGGTGAAACACCCAGGCGACACCTCGCCTGGGTGGTCCTTCTGTCATGCATCTGGCACGATGCAGCTCGTCAGAGGGCTCCTGCTGCTGGAGCAGGAGCGGGCACTCCTCCTGCGCTGCAAACACACCGAGCTGGGAGATCGTCCCCGCAAGCAGGGCACCAGCCCGGCAGGATTTGTGGTTCGTGCTGGAACTGTCAAATCCTTGTGTGTTCGTATCTGTGGGCGTTGTAGATCGTATTTCTTTAACCTCGGGTGCCCTCCTGGGTTTGCTTGTTTGGTCAGGAGTTATGGTCAGGAGGAAGGCTGGTGCTCTGCTCTTTGGTGTGGGTTCAGCTTTGGTTATGAGGATGTTTCTGCGTGTCCTCTGTCCCAGCCTCTGAGGACTCCCAGCCCCAGCTGGGTCCAGGTCAAGCCCAGCCTGGGAGCCGAGTGCTGAGGAAAGGAGTTACCACGGGCAGGGCTGGGTGACCTCTGTGTTTGCAGTTCTCCTGCCTTTGTTGTGCCAAAACATGGATCCTGGTAGCCCTGTCCCATGGTGGGAACAGGAGGGTTAGCCTGCAAAGCCAGGACCACTGGACAGTCAAGCACAATGTCTAGGAGCAGCTCCCATCCCGTTTTTCAAGGCTCCAGCTGCTCCCCAAAGCCCATGCCAGCCCGGCCGTGTCCCGTGGCGTCCCTGATGCCCAGGCTCTTGCTGCGGGTCAGGACTGCAGGTCCTGCAGACCTCCATCTGCCCCAGGAGAAGCCCCGGGGCTGAACCTCTTGAGGTCTGGGTGGAGCGAGGACTTGGCTTGGGCTGAGCCGCTCCTCTGCAAGAGGCGGCATGTCATCTCCTCTGTCCCTGCGCTGGGCAGAGCAGGGAGGGATCACGCCCCGGGCCTGTTCCCGGCACTGTACATCTCTTGGCACGCAGGCTAACCTCTACCTGGGCTGGAGCCACCAGCAGCCAGCACCAGGGCTCTGCCTCTCCCCAGCCCTGCACGGGGCAGGGGTGTCCTCGCCCCGGGGGGGTCCTGCCGGGCAGGCAGAGCCGGAGGACCGCCGAGCCCTGTGGGCTGCCTGGGCATGACTTGGCCCCAGCCCGGGGGATCAGGTTGGGTCTTGTGTCCAGGTGCAGGCGGCCGGGTTGATGCAATGTGCCTGTTCCTGCTCGGCGGGGAATGTTGCTCACCTGCCCGGGGAGGCACAGGCGCTCGCATGGCTCGGCGCTGCCTGCCAAGCCTTAATCTCCATTGTTTGACAGCTGCCGCTCTGCTGACGTCAATCCCATGGCTCAGGGGGCTTTTTGGGGAGGAATGGGCAAGTCTCCGCACACGTGTGCTTGCAGGCTTAGCAGAAAAACATCGTGCTGAAACCACAGAGGGAGAGGGGAGAGAAGAAGAAGAAAGGAAAAGGGGGGCACAGCTCCGAGGGACGCCGTTCCTTCGCGGCATGGCCCAGCTTGGGGAGCTGCGGGCTGACTCACACCCAGGTCTGCCTGGTCGGGCAGCATCCCTGGTCGGGGGGAAAAATGCCACTTTATGCATCCAGCTTGCTGGGAAGTGCTGGGAAGTTCAGTTCCCCCCCCACCCCCGCCCACACTGAGGGTCCGTATGTGCTCCCTGAGCATCTCGCCTGCCTTTCGGATCCCTCTCCTGATCCCTTCCAGCCAGCTGAGACTGCTGACGTGGGCAGCTGGATGTTGTCCCTACTGCTGGGTGACTGCTGCTCTCCTCTCATTCTTGTCTCAAGGCCTGGGGTAGAGGTGTGGTTTTGTCCCTTCCTTTATTATATGTCATTAAAGAAGCTGTTCAGCCCTGTCCAGATTGCGCCAGCTCTGGACATCGCTGTCCTGCCCCACAGGACCATTTCAGGATGCTCCCTGGAAGCCATGCCCAGGTCGCTTTTGGCATTATCCAGCTTAGGCTCAGCTCTGCTGTTGTTCTCCCAGAGAGTTATGGGAGCAGCACCCAGGGTCTCCCGTGGACTGCTCCCTCCTCTGTGCATCAGCAGATGTGCTCGCTGCTCCGGGGAAAGCTGACCATCATCTACTGTTGCTGCTTGCAGGAATGGTCCAAGTGCAGCTCCTCCGTGTCTGTCTCGCAAAGCCTCACTTGGCTTTGGAGCCTGGGAAGGGCTCTCTGGGGAGCCTTGGCATGGAGACCACGGCTCGCAGGCTGAGCCGACGGCGCTTCTGCTTCCACTCGTGACCTTAATGACACATCCTGATGGCAATTGTTCTCCAAGCTGGAAATCCTGTCCGCTCTGCTGTGGGACTCCTGCTGCCCAGCAGCTTGAGGTCTTCAGTCACTGCAGTCAACCCTTCCCGCAAGGGAAGTGACTCTGGCCCTGCTGCCACCTCTGGCAAGAGCTGCTCCACTCCCTGGTCCTGACTGCTCGGCAGGACTAGCTTTAATGTCCTTAAATGTTTTTCCACAAAAAAAAAAAAAAAAAAAAAAGCAGCAAAGTGGGGAGTGAGGAAACAAAAGGAAACGAAGCCAGGAGTTACCAGAAGTAGCTTTGAAGGGATGTTTTTATTTTTTCTTTCCTGGCTTAGAAAGCAACTTGTTAGAAACCGTCCTGAAGCTCAACATGGGTCATACCTGGGAGCTGGATGCCCTGAAAGCCATTCCAGGTCTGCGCGTAGAGCTGAAAGCCCATGGCCGGGAGGGTCGAAGGAGTCTGTAAATCTGCTGCTTTGGCTTCTCAAACTTAAGTTGTTTTCTTTCCTTTTGCCCCCCACCCCCGGCCAGTGCGAAAGCGTGTAAGTAGCCGTCGGAGCAAATTACTTCAAGTCTTGACTTAGGTTGCCTTTTCGTTGCGTTTGCACCACTGGCGTTGCTCGGTGTTCCTTCCTGACCCCAGAATTTTGAGGCCTTGGAAGCTGAAAGTTGGATGATATCCACCAGGCAAGGGTTTTAGCACAGCATTTGAGTTTTCAGATCTCCAGGGAAATATATTGACTATTTCTTGGTCTGGAGAAGGGGCAATAACGGAGGCTGTGCCACAGTGAGTTTTTGGATTCCTTGGTGTGATTGGCCAAATACTGTGATTCAGCCCTCCCTCAACGAATGAGGCATCCAGAAGTATGGAGGGAGTTTCTCTTGCTTGAAATTCTGGTCTGGAGGGTGTGCTCCGGCTGTATAACTCAAGTTTCTTCTTCGTAGGCATAAAAACTACACTTGATCAAAAAAAACCCTCCTTTGATCTCTTCTCTTAAAACAGAGAGACATTAAGAAAAACAGCCTGTGAGCTCATAGCCCTAAGAAAGACAGCACGAGCCCACAGCATCCTCTTGTGTATCACAATACCTTTTTGCCCAACCCCTGTGCATCACCTGGCAGCCCAGCCATCAGTGCAAAACCAGTATTTTCTAGCTGATATTTGTCTGGATTTTTAAAAATGCTCTGCTGAGGCTGGCGGGTTCGTGCCTCTCGTTCCCTGCCCGCAAACAGGCAGTGGGGTGATGGTTCCTGGCACACTCTCGTTGTGGGTACGTGAGGTGGGATAGCCCAGCAGGGTGAGTCCTGGAGATGCTGTAAGATGAACAGACATCCCCAGAGGACCCATTTCCAAACTGATATGGACATCGCACCCACTCTGTGGCTGTAGCCAGGGGGATGATGCTGCACGTAGGATGTGTTCCAGCTGCCCAGCCTAGGCTTTGGAGACCTATGGCCATTCAGAAAGCAGTTTCATTAATATCTCAATATAATTAACCACAAGCGTGCCAGAAGCCTCCCTAGAAACTAAACTGGGAAGACTTAGGGGAAGTTACGTGCACGTCTTTAGCCAGGCAAGGCTTGAGAGGAGAGCTGATGTTTTGTTTAGAAATGTTAATAAAAGATGTTGCTTTCTTCTGCAGACCTGGCCTCACTGCTCTGATGACGCTGGTGTTGGTAAGTGCTGTGATTTTATCCATGACACATAAAACCTGCACTCACCTGAAGTGTCAGGGAAGCTGGTAGGGGGAACTGAGTGATCGCGTTGAAAAGATGCAGCCGGCTGCATGGGACAGGAGTGAGGGGGTGAGATCGGGATCAGAGAGGTGTTTTCAGAAACACACAAGTGAGTGATTGGTTGGTCTGGCTTTTTTTACATGCTTTTTCCTGGACTTCACGGTCAAGCTTGTGGTATTTGCATGCTTCGTCTTGGCGTGGCCATGACAGCTAGCTCTTCTTCCTGGCTGCAACCTCCATGCTACCCATGGGGGAACTGTAGAAGATTAGTCCAGGTCCTTCTGCCTGTCCCACCTTGTCCCATGCTCCTTTCCGAGTTGGTTCTCTCCACAGACAACCAGGGGCCATGGTGCTTCTTCCCTTGTCTCTCCCCAGCTCTGAACACTGCTGCAAGTGCCTCTTCCTCCATGAACTTGTGTGGTCTTCTCTTGAATCTCTGTGAGCCCCATTGTCCATTAAGAAGTGGGATCTGTGCTTTAGGTTTTCTGAAGGTTGCAGGGGTTAAGCTGCTGCTGGTGCAGCCAGGTTTGCAGTGGCTGAGGGGATCCTGGACTGTTCCCTCTCCAAAACACCTCCCAGCCTGGATTTGGGCTGAGTCTACACCTTCCCAAGGAGGGTTGCCAGTCTTGGCTTGATGATCGCATGGGAGGGAGAATTTGGCATCCCCTTGCTAGTTACAATGGTTAATCACATCCACTGTTGAATAGCAGGGTCTAATCAGGATTTGGCTTTCCCTCTGAGTCACAGTGGCAGATGCCATCTTCCTGGTGGCCAGGGACTGGTGGTCCCAAACCCCTCATTGAAACGCTGGCTGCCCAAAAACTCTTTGAGATGCCTTCAGCTCTTCTCACAGAGGAGCTCCCTTTGCTTCATTGGCCCCAGGAGCCAGGGAGTGTCTGGCTGAGAGTGGGTGGGATTCAGGTTGCCGGCGTGGAGGGTGCTTGCTAGGGCAGGCAAGCTGCTGGGCCCAGCAACATGTGGTGACTGGCTGAGCCCCACCTGCCTTGGAAGAAGCCTCCTCAGCGGGTCTGCAGCTGGTGCTCAACAGTGCAGCTGATGGAGGACCCGCAGCAAGGACCTTGTTCATGCAGCTCGGGAGAGATGTTGTGCTGGGCATGCAGAGAGGAGCTGGGTCCCCTTTTGTAGATCCAGTCCCATTTAGGAGAGCTTGTTCCTAACAGCTGAGATGTGGTAGAAAAATGTTCTGCTTTGCCGGCTGCTAACAAATGCCTGGTTGGCTGTGGGGACCAGGACCCACAGATTTAGAATCATAGAATCTTGGAATGGTTTGGGTTGGAAGGGACCTTAAAGATCATCCAGTTCCAACCCCCCTGCCCTGGGCAGGGACACCTCCCACCAGACCAGGTTGCTCCAAGCCCCATCCAACCTGGCCTTGAACCCCTCCAGGGATGGGGCAGCCACAGTTTCTCTGGGCAACCTGGGCCAGGCTCTCACCACCCTCACAGCAAAGAAGTTCTTCCCCAGATCTCATCTCAATCTCCCCTCTTTCAGTGTCAAACCCTTCCCCCTCCTCCTATGGCTCCCCTCCCTGATCCAGAGTCCCTCCCCAGCTTTCCTGGAGCCCCTTTAGGGACTGGAAGGGGCTCTATGGTCTCCCTGGAGCCTTCTCTTCTCCAGGCTGAACCCCCCCAACTCTCTCAGTCTGTCCTCACAGCAGAGGGGCTCCAGCCCTCCCAGCATCTTTATGGCCTCCTCAGGCCCTGCTCCAACAGCTCCATGTCCTTCTGCTGTTGGTGGCCCCAGAGCTGGAGGCAGCACTGGGGGGGTTCTCCCCAGAGCGGAGCAGAGGGGCAGAATCCCCCCCTCGCCCTGCTGGCCACGCTGCTGGGGATGCAGCCCAGGGTGTGGGGGGCTTTCTGGGCTGCCAGCGCACACCGTATCCTGGGCTTACCAGGTAGCTGGGGCAGATCCCCACTGGAAATAAGACACCAGTTTTTTTTAAGGGCTGCTTAGAGCCCCGTGATGGGCAGAGGTGATGGACAGACCCTGAGAGGAGGTTTGGCTTGGCTATTCCTTCAGGAGCTCCCTCACCTTTCAAGGATACAGCAGCTGGTCTGGAGAAGGGACTGAAAGCCTTTGGCTGTTAGGTGCAAGTCGTTGTTTTTTTTGTAATAATGTTAGGGACCTGATTATTTTTGATACTTTCACCCAATTTTAACAGGGCTTTGTCAGAAACAAGCCAGCATGAAAATCTTGCCCGAAGTTCATCCAGCAGTCAATTAGCACAGATATCAATAAGTCAGGTGGCTGAAAGCCCTTGGAGCAGTAATTAGGAAGAGCAAGCAGAGGAGGGAAGGAGGCAGTGCCCCAAGCTTGTTGGCTCCTTGCCCCTGTGGCCACACTTTGCTTTTTTGCTTCAAGCAACGGTCGAGGAAGACAAGGCTTTGCGTGTGCAGGGCTCTTGCAAAGCCCCCAGAGAACAGGAGGAACCAGGGGGAATTGGCCACATTTCACACGGTTTCTATGGCCCAGAGAGGGGAGGGTTGTGCCTGGGGTGAGTTCAGGGGGACAGGAGGAGGCAGTGGCTGCAAGGACAGAGGGACAGGGTGCAGGCGGCCTCGGAAGGAAAGACTGGTGTGGCTGGTCACCTCTGGAGAAGGTGGGGCTGCAGCAGGTCCTGCTTCAAACCAGCCTCGGGTGTCGGAGCAGGGGCAACTTTGGGCTTCTTTGAATTAAAGATTGTATGTTTTCCATGGCACGTGGATTGTGAAAAGCCTGAGGTCTGAGAATCTGTGGGTTTTGGCTCCACTGGCCCTCACCCCCGTCCTGGGGGTCTCTCTGGGCAAGGGCTGTCCAAGGTCAGGTTGCTCTCTGGTGCGCTCTGCCCACGTGCTCCAGCAGTTTTGCAACGTGCAATTCCTTTTTCTCATTATTTCAGCTCTGGGAAGAGCATGGCTGGTCCTGAGAAACCCATCACAGCCTTTCTGCTCATGGCTTCGTCTGTTCTGGGCAGTCCTGGAGCGCATGCAGGCAGTTTCTCCTCTCCTCTGCCTGAGCTGCCAAGCTTGGCAGCACCGACCCCACCATGCCACACTTGCTCTTCCCGTCTTGGGACGTGGTTGTCAAGACATCCCCTTGAATAAGTTGCAAAGGGCTCAGGGGTAATTCAGCTCCCCAAAACTGAGTGGATGACCATAGGAAAGCATCCCAAGGAGAAAGAGGTGAGGAAGATCTCCCCATCGTTTGCTGCCTGGAGCACCAGTAAACTGAAATCATCTGATAAAGCTCACTGATTTGTCAAAGTGACTCCATTGTGGCTTGTTGTTTGCATGCCTGCATGGTTTTGGAGTTGTTCTAGCTGAGCGTGTGTCTTGGGAGGAATCAACTTATTCTAAAAATGCTCCCTGTCACCCCCAAATCCAGCAGCTTTGAGGGAAAACCCAAAAGGTGGGGACAGAGCTGCACTTCTACCCACCTCCCTAAGCCCATGAAACTGGGTGGGGAAGGGAGTTCCTTACCCCCCCAGAATTCCAAGACCAGGTTGGTTGTGCAGCCTCTTTGCCACGCTGATGTTTGTAAGCAGGCGATGCATGGAAAGCCTGGACGAGAAGCTCCTGCGACCAGAGTAACCAACACGAAAACCTCCTTCTGAAAAAAGTGCTTTCTTCCTGCCTTTCAGTAGCCAACTGCAGGGTGTTCCTGGTGGAGTGCAAATATTTTCAACAGGCTAAATAATTATGTTTAATTAGTTTTCATTACAGTGATGCCAATCCACCCCCCTATTTGGAAACTCGCTTAGCTTCTGAAATGGCTTGAAAATGATGAAGAAGGCAAAATATCCTATTCGCACCGCACTCATTTCCATCCACCACGGAAAAGAAAGGGACCACCAGACTCCCTGGGCTACACAGTGACTTTCCAGACTTGGCAAGAGAGGCTGGAGCGAGTTTAAAATAGCCTGTCTCCGTGATGTGTTTTCATTTTCCCTCCCAAAGCAAAAAAAAAAAAAAATAATGCTGGGATTGCTTCCAGTCCCTCGCTTCCCAGAGGCAGCAGCATCGAAGCCCCAGTCCTGCGGGGATGTCTTCTCCTGGGCCAGGTTCCCGCGGTGGCCCGTGGCTGTTGGGGCTACTGCCGGTGGTGGAGACGAGCCCGGAGCAGCAGCAGCGTCTCCTCCCTTGCTAATGGCATGCAGGCATTTCTTATCGCATCCCTGGGCATCTTCCCGGCCCTGACCTGTTGGGCAAGCGGAGGAAGGATGGGGAGGTGACCTGCCCGCAGCCTGCCGCATGTGCCAGCACCACAGATAACAGCCTGGCACTAGCGGGTTTGCCGCTCTGGCAGGCGAAGCTGCAGCCGAATGTGGAACGAGCGCTTGGAGAGGGCAGGGCGTGATGGCCCCCTGCGCAATGCTTAACCGAAAACACGGCCGCATCCCTATCGCTCCATCTCTACGTCAGGAGCGCACGCCCTGGTGCATCCCCTGCGCGTTCTCCACTTGCCCGAAGTTGGACCAGCTGGGTAGGATAAAGGCAGGATCAGGCCGAACTGGGTCCAGATCACGTTTCTGCATGGGGCCACCACTGACCAACGCTGGGAGGCGGGACCAGAAAGTGCTGGAGCCCAATGGCACATAGGCGTGGGAGGTGACCACCCTGGTCACGCTGCTTGTGGATGGGGCTGTCCCTTTGGGCTTTGAAAGCCATCAGATGTCCTGCTGGGAGGCAGAGGGCATGTCCCCTTTGGTATCTGTGTTATGCTGTCTGCTCCATCAAGCTGGCATGAACACAGTTGTGGTGGTAGATTCTCCATCTTCGCTTGCTCTACTTCTGGGTCATTGGTTTCTGTCTCCATTGTCCCCCCTTGAATCTATGGCACTTGTTTCCAAATTACATGTGCTCACATTGTTTTCCTTAAGTTCTGCCTTTTTTTTTTTTTTTTTTTTTCTAATTTCCACAATTTTCCATTGCTCTGGAGCCCAGCACATTCTCATTTAATTGCAGAGTTAAACTGGGAAGGGGGAAAAATGATGCCCCTTCAGACCTGCCTTTACCTGGGTGCACCCTTGGCTTGGGGCGTCTCTCTGCTGCCATCACCGACTTCAGTCCCGAGTGATGAATCCTTACCGAGGAGCGCTCTTCTCACAAACGCTTATGGCACACGTGTTGGAGGGAGAAAATAAACCCCAGGACCCCGTTGCATACCTCCTGCCGTATTAACCAACCTGGCAGCGTTCGGCCAGCTCTTTGTCTGGTCCCGCTCCAAACCCTGTCAGTGATAAGGGGAAATTCCCCCGTCAGACAAACAGAGGAAACCGTACTGACATTCCAGTCAGTCTTTCCAAAATATGATTTTAATGAAGGGCACACACCCTCTGTTTGAGCCCGACGAGTGTCCTGTTTACCTTTCTTCTTGGACTCCACAGGCCGCAGCAGAAGGTTGGAGGTGTCCTGGCATCACCTTGCCCAAGGAAAAGGGGAATTACTCTGGGAAGGTTTGAATTAAGACCCCGTCTTGGCACTTTGCTGAGCTGAGAAGATGCCAGCAGCACAGGTGAGGCTTCCTGGGATGGGCGTTGTGAAAGAGGGTAAGGAACATCTGAGACTTGGCACCGTGTGGTGGGGAAGGCTCTACTGTAATGAGCCACAGCTCTTCTTTCCCTCTTCTCACCCTGTATGTGTCGGGTTTACTCCGTGTCATAAGAAGGTGCTGCTTCTGTGAATAGTAGTGTTGTCTGGTAAGTGGAAAGGGACTTGGTGCTGCAGAGGGAAATGTTATCATGGGGAACCCATCAGAGATACGCTGTGCTCCTGGCCTGTATGGCAGGAGCACAAGAGGGGCTGGATTTGCCAGGGTATGTTGTTGTGCAATTAATCAGAAATTGCTTGTAAAAGGACCTTATTGTGTACAAATACTGAGTGCGCTAAATCAAACCGCATGCGAGACTCCAGGAGTCTGTGCCATCCATGTGGGATACCCAACAGCGCTTGCAAGGTCAAGCTGGAGAACAATGCACAGCATCCTGTGTGTGCCTTAATCTGTCTGCAGCAACGCTGGGAAGCTGTAGCTGCACCAAACACTCCCAGTTAAGCATCTTCAGGCTGTCCCAAAGATGGTTGGAACAGCCCACGCTCCAGTGTGACCCCAGCCCAGCACCACGTGCCTGTCAAAGCCATCCGTTCCCTGCAGGAGAGCCCTGCCATGCCCAGGAGCACTCGGGGAGGTGGCCACAAGCACTTGGAGGGGAAGGACCCACACAGGTGCTGGTGGGAGAAAAGCAGCGCCCCAGGAGATGCTCTCCTCACCACAGGCACAATGAGGGGCACAACCTGCTGCCCTCCACAAGGGATCTGGGTGCTAAAGATGAAGCTCCCATGGCTGGTCCCTCCAAGAGCAACATTGGCTGTTGCTCGGCACTCGGCAAGTGGCTTAGCCTCTTATCTCTGGTGATGGAGGGCTGCGCTGCAGAACAAGGAGTCCCGGGCCAGCTCCCAGCTGGGGATGCAAAGAGCAGGCTGTTTACAGAACGGCTTCTCCCATTTTGGTGCTGCCGGGCTCTCTTGTGAAAAGTCCTGGCTGAACCCAGCCTGTGCTGGTACGGTGAGGGCTGGCAGAGGCTGTGGGCTTGTTGCCTGGGGAGCCGAGTCCTCTGCAAGAAGGGGAAGACAGCCCCAACCTCTGCCCTTCCAACACCTCTTGTGCTGATGACCTGTGAGGAAGCTGCCTGGTTTCTTTTCTCAGGGATATAATAGTTATTTTCCCAAATATCTGTCTCTCTGGACCATTACAGGGTGGACCAGGGCACATAACTGCCCTGTGACAGCAAGAAAACCCAGTTGCTTTGTCCATCTGGATGGCACCACCTGCAGTGCAGGGAACCTGCTGCCTGTACCCATTGTGGATGCTTATTCCATGGCTTGTGCTCCCACCAGGCTGTAACCTTCCCCCTCTTTCTTCTAGATGCAATGAACTGTTAAAGCTTCTCTAGTTTCTACTTATCCCCAGCTTTGTATTGCACCCTTGGTGTCCCCCCCAGGAGCTTTCCTGGCTGGCAGGACAAGTCCGTAACTAGACTGGTTGATGTCCCTGTCTTTGGGTCTTCCCCCACCTCTTGGAGGGGCAGCAGCTCTGCCAAGGCAGGGTGTTGAATCCTCACCAAAAACCGCATCTCCCAGCCCGGTTCAGGCTTTGGACGACTGTCCTTTCACGTCCTGCAGCTCTTCACGGGGTGATATCTGCCCCTGCCCCTGCTCGAGGCCTCCACCAGCCCTGGAGACCATTGCTCTTCTGCGGGGTGGGATCAGGATCTCATGCTGAATGTTGCAGGGACAGGGGCAGGCACAGAGGACCAGGCATGTGTCCATCTGAAAGGCGTGGGGTTTTGCAGCAGCCTGGGGGGTGAGTCAGGATTAGTGCTGACTGTCTGGCTCCAGCACTGCCCTGAAAAATCACGGAAAAATTCTTCTTAATTTGGGTGAGTTAGGAACCTGCTTCCTGCTGCTTGGATGGACCAAGTGAGATCTGCACTGCTCTTTGTGGAAGCAGAGGGAGACTGGCTTACTCTTAATTCCATGGGTGGCATCTTCACCTCCCACCACTGCTGCTTTGTTTGCGCCCAGACTGTCTGAGTTGGCGTTGTTCATCTGAGAGCAAATCTCCTGGTGGGACTGGAAAAAGGAGATGGGCCTTCAGGTGCCTTTGGCCTTCCATGGGCATCAGGAGCTGTCAAAGAGGGCAGCTTGGGTCCCTGGAAGACCCCAAATGCATGGACCTCTGGGGATGGGAGGAGGTAGCCTTACAGCCTGAGTCATGCGAGAGAGGAACTGTTACTGTGCTCCACCTATTCCAGCTATGTTACAGCCCCTGCCTCGCTTGGTTCAGCACGGGAGACGGCTCAAGCCCAGAGATACCGCCTATAAGCAATGAGTCAGTCATTGTCCAGATAGTCTCCGTGGGACAGACATCATAATATCTTCTTTCCTTGGCTATCTTCTCAGCAACTGCATCTTACAGCTGGCCGGGCCTCTCCTCTTGTTTTGTTTGCTTCCTCCTGGCCGTGGAGCACTGTTGCTGGAAGAGGAAGTGTCAATGGTGCCTCTCAGTCTATTCTACCTAAAATTAAACCGCTATTCTTGTCTTTGCAGTCTCATTGTGTCCTGTTTTAAATTAGGAACAAAAAGTCATGTGAGGAAAGGCGCCTTGGTGAGACGAGCCATTGCGTGATGAAGACCTCGTGCCAGAAGAGCCCCATCCCGCTGTTGGTCATCCTCTCTGCATTGGTTTCCTACAATGGTTCCCCAAAGGAGCAGGGAGGAGGCAGGAGTGGGATGGGATGACCTGTTTCTCTTCCCAGTTGAATGTTTCCAGTCAAGAGGCTCTTTCAGGAGCGTGCCAGTGCACAGATAACACAAATGGACGCATTTCAGGAAGCAGTTCCCAGAAATGGCTTGACATTTCTCACTGGTGTGACCTGGACCAACGGCCGTCCTTGCAGAAGAAAGAAAAGCAAAGCCAGGGGTCAAACAACAGGAACAGGCATTGAGGAAACAATCCCTCACTGAAATTAATGAAATCGCAAGGATAACATGCTGTTCGGTGTGAATCAGAGCTTTTCCTTTCGTGGTGCTGAAGGAAGCATGAGGGTGTGGGGTTTCTGGTGTCTCTTGGGCGTCATGGAACAGGGGATCTGGGCTGGGACGAGGACTTCAGTGGATCCTCACCAAAAGAAGGACAACACTCAGGACGGGATGGCCTGATAACCCCCACTGACATCATCCCAAAGGCTGTTTGCAGAGAACTCAACAGCTGGCCCCAAAAAGTGCATTGGTGCCCATGCAGATTTCCATGGCTCTTACCAGGCATTGACCAACTCTGCCAGATGAAGCTACTCCTTCTTAACACCAGCTCCATGAGAAAATCTGAAGAAAGATGGGCATTGCAGAAGGACTGTGCAATCCTAAATGCCCCCTTGTGCAGGCCTTGGCTTCTGCCATCTCACCTATACGGCAGTGATGCGTGGTCCTCCCTTCAGATGAGCAGCTCAAGGGAGTTTCTTCTCCAAAGAACAGCGTCTCCTGTACCTCTCCTTTTCCTAAAGCTGCAGGGAAACTATTTAAAATGCCACTTCCAAGGGAAGAGAGGTAGCTCCTTGAGCTATCAATCAGCTCACTCTTGAAGTGATTGACTTTGGGTGGTCTTCAGTGGACCGCCATTGACCACATTCCCTTTACATTGGAGCATACCAGCTCAATCATGCCTTTTGCTCTGGGATTCAAACCTAATGGCAGGTCCTTTACCTAATGTTCAGCCGCAGCTGTCAGGTACTGAGTAGGAAAACAATGTTCCTGATTCAAAACAAAGAATTGTTAAGGTGAGAAAATTCAGCCCCATCAGGAACACAGTATCTGTCTTGGTCAAAGGAGTCCTTTTAGGTAGGAGTGGTCCATCATGGCTGTCAAAACAATTTACTGATTTCCCCATAAAAATAAATGAATACTTGTCTCTGGTTTCAGGGTGAAGTTAAGCAGCCATGGCAGAGACATACCTGGCTGAGAAGTCAATCAGCCGTCCGATGGGATGGCTCTGAAGCAAGCACCAGTGAAGTGTGAAGGCATGCTGCGAGGATCATCAGAGCTGACAGCTCTTCACCAGATGCGTTTATTTCTTGGTGCTCTGCTTCCTCATTTGTATGTCAGTCAATGATCGTTACTCTTCTTGCAGCAGCTATAAATAGTCAGGTTTCTCCTCTGACGTTAAATCTAAGCTTTCCTGGTAGTGCTGAAACCCATGAGGTAGAGGACAGTGTTGGCTGGACTTGGTCCAAGGATGTGGTGGGTGACTCACTCCCTCCTCCAGCCCCGCTGCAGCAGACACAGTGGTCCGTGAGGCACAAGATGGTCTGGGAGCAAAAGCATTTTCTCCATCTCCATCCTCCTATTCTCAGAAGGATGTAAGAGTGTGACTCCACTTACTGCAGCTGGCGTGGTTTTTCAGGGAAAACTTGGGCAGGTTCTTCTTGGGGGGTGCTGAGAACAACAAATGCTGGCTAAAACCTCGGCCACACGGTTGGAAAAAGAAAACAAAATCAGGAAAAGAAACTCTGCTGTGACTTAAATCTCTGGTTCTTCACTGCTCCTGCAAAGCCCAGCTCTGGTCCTCTCTCTGTGGGGTCACACCATGCTCAGAGGACTGTATCTTGCCGTTGATGTTCATTTAGAGCACCCAGGTCAAGAGAAGTGGTTACTAAAGGGAAGACAGTGCTGGCTGCGTGAACAGGCTGGTTTTGAACCTGTAGCAACAGAACCCAAGCATCTCCCCAGCTTGGGAACCCCTTGGTTTGTCCTCACAAAAGAAAGGAGAACAGGAAAGGAAGGATCCTGTTTCCAACCTGTTTGACTGTGAAAACTTTTTTTCCCTCTTGTATTTAAAAAAAAAAAAAAGCATATTTTTTTTCAAACCTAAAACTTTTCACGTTCATTTAGAATGTGGAAAAAAAAAAGTAGTTTCAGAATCATCAGCTCATTTTTGAAAGGAAACAACGGCAGATTACTTTGTTCTGAAATGATTGTTTAGGAACGTGAGCTCATCCCACAGTACTAAAAAAGCCATGATCTAAAGGAAATGTTTTGAAATTGTGATAGGGAAATGTTGCAGTCAACCTGAAACTTTCCTCTGTTGATGAAGCTTTTCAAGAATAGGGCTTTTTGTCCGGATTTGGGATGGGAGTGGTTTGAGGTTTCTCAGGCTCTCCAGGTACGAGAAATCTGAGACTACAACAAAGCAGGACTCAGATTTCTGAAGTCTTTTCTTTTACTTCCCCCTCGACACTTCTTTATGGAAAACTGACAGGATTTATGACTTCTGCTCTTTGCAGTGCTCCTCTGGTACCTGCACAAAAATTAAAACAGGATCTCTTCACCTTTAGCAGCCTTACCCCGGTGCCCATGGACATAGCTCTCACTGGGACTTGCTCCCGCACTTGTCTCCTACAACAGCCTGTGGAGGAGATGCCAAGAGGCAGCGTCCTCCTGTCAGGTAGAAACAAAACTATTAAAAACTATTCCTGCACCTACCGTTTATCCATTTTATGAATTGAGAGGTCTTGTCACATTTTAGAACCTAGTTTTTTCTTGCTCATAGCCCGTTTAGATTATAGGGAGATAATTTATTTCTTCACCTTCCCTCAAGGTCTTATGGCTCCTCTCATAATTGGCTCATGCAGACCAGGACCAATCTCACTGGATGTCTTGCCCCTCCATTTTCCCTATTAAAAAGGACGCTTTCATGAGCTGTGCCCATGGTGACTACTTGGATTGTTCTCTGTCACCCTGGACATGATGGTTGGATGGCTCTCCATCCCTCTCGGTCCATGCTGCATGTGTTTTGATGTCTCCTTGGGTCCCTCCAGCTGAAGTGGGAGCGCCTAGAAGAGGACGGAAACTGTGATGGTATGATTCCAAGAGTGCATCAGCAGAAGCATAATGTCATTTCCATTGGAAAATATTTCAAGGTGTTTCAGCCTTTCAAGATGAAACAGAATCTTTCCTTGCAAAATGTCAGTTCCAGCCATTGTTCCAGTTTGACTTGCCCGTTCCAAGGAAAACAAATACATTTTGACTTGAAATGGCTAATGCTGATACCAGCTCCAAATCAGCCCTTCCTACCGTACGTCCAGCCTTAGGAGAGGATCTTGTTGTGATCAAAAACCTTCTTGCTGTTTATATTTCAGCTTCTCCGAACAGGAAGTTTCCAGCACTTTTTGTACGACGGACATCACAGCTTTCCATCCCACCCTGGGTGACGCCCAGGTCTTCTTCTCAGGCTGAAGATGGAAGGTGACCTGCCAGCAGCAAGGTCCAATGCTAAGTATGGCCAAGCCTTTACCTTAATTTTGAGTTTCTGGGTGTTAAATATCAATGTTGGAGTGAACCCCATGGGAAGAGGCACCTTGCAAAGGTATTTTGCATGGGGACATAAAGAACATGTGGCAGCAGCCTCTCCTGGAAAAGCCTCTCCAGAGGAGGGGAGTGAGGAGATCTGGACTGCTTTGGGCACGCAAAAAATGGGTCTGTCAAAACCAATTTCCAGTAGAGCTCTGCAAAACGTGTCAGCAGGGGTTGGTGGCTGCCAAATCTCAGTGTCTTACCACCGCCTCTGCCTTGTGTCCAGCGTGAGGAGAACAGGTTTTATTGGTTTGTTTTTGGTTTGCTGCTTATTGAAATTCAGGCTGTTTTATTTAGTGGGTTGACCCTCACACAGCGTCAGCCAAACCACAGGCACACACTCTCACAGTATCAGGGAAATTTGGAAGATTTTGAACCAAACAAGGAGTTTTTATGAAACTTCCAAGTAGCTGGGAAAAAAAAAATAAATAGATGATTATGCAACTTCATTGGCACTCTCATTGCCATCATCATTAAGTCAATATATAGTATAATAAAAATATTTTGCGGCATATTAGTGTAGAGTGAACCATTTTAATTGCAAACACATAACTCTCATTCCATATTTAATGGTGCCCAGACCTTCAGGACTTGCAGTGGTATGAGTACAGTTTTGTGGAATGAGATGTGCTGAATTCACTCTCTTTTACCCTCTTGTTATTGAATTTAACCTTTATTCCAGGGGGAAGCAGACAAAGCATCTAAACTTTGAGGTTTAACTGTCCTTACCACAACTTTAGGAGGGATCAAATTGGAGCCATGATCACTGCAAACATTTGGACTAACTCTTTCATGTAATTGGGTAATATTCATTAAAGCTTTTGTCTACTTTTTTTTTTTTTAATTTCCATTCAAATAGTGGCTGCCAGAGTGCTCCAAGGTCTTTTAGAGGTGGCAGAACAGCTAAATAAAATAATTTCCAATATAAAAGGTCAATATATCCAATAAGCATCAAGCTCTTGGAGGAGGTGAAGATTTCCAGTGGGATGTGACAGATGTGGACACATGGGTCTCCCTGTCTCTGAAACCATGAAGCCTAGCTCAGCCCTCCTGCCCCTTCCTGGGGCTTTTGTAGGGACTCTGTAGTCACGTTGATCCCTTGTCTGTCGGAGAGCAGAGACTCCTCACCAGGAGTGAATAAGAGGGTGCTGCATTGCTTGCTGGTGATGCATCCCTTGCATGGCCTGCCAGACCTTCACAACAGGAGGGGGAGGAGGAGGATGAAATGTGGGCTCTCCATCAGTCCTCTCAGCTCTTTTCCTGGGGAGACCAGTGCTTCTGGACCTGACTGAGAGAAGTTGTTGATGTGGGTGGTGCTGAGATGTCACCTCCTTCTTCCCTGTGCTGGTACGTGTCACCGGCCAGGACGTGGGACATCCTTCTGGGTAGGAGCCTCGTTGAGCTGCTGAAGGTCTGATTTGGTCACGCATTTTCACCTCTCCTTAGGATGGCATTTCTGTAGATCTGCTGCCAAGGGTTTAACAACATACCTCCAAGCCCCAGCAGCAGGTTTTGGTGCTGCTGGGTGCAGTCTTTTTGGTAGGAAATAACAGATTTGCTCTGCAGTTAATTTCAGGGCACGGGGAAAAAGGTCTGTCTGTCCCGGGTATGTAGGTTCATGGAGGAATTGATGTTAAGGAATTTTACAAAAATATTTGACTCTCTACCTTTCTAGGCTGCAAAAGCCTTCCTTAGGGGCACTGTTCCTGAAATATTTACTGACTGTAAAGTGCATTGGCAGTGGGCAGAGTTAAATTAGACTGTCTCATCATGATCATTTGAAGCAATCTCAAGGAAATGCAATCCTGCTTTGAATGGCACAGGCAGATCCTTGTCTGCCTCATTTAATTGCTTTTACTACAGGATACTGATGCTCTAGATTGCAAATCCTTCAAGGCAAGGGCTGCCTCTTTGTTCTGGGTTCGCAGAAGACATCCTGCAGCAAAGGCCAGGGCTCTGGCCTGACTACAAACGTGGGGTTATTTTGAATTCTGTACTCAGAGAGTGCCAGGAGGGCTTGACAGTGGTGGCTGGAGAGTGTGAAGGTCACTGGGTCCTCGCTGGCACAGCCCTGATGGTTTTCACCAGCACAGCCCTGATGGTTTTCACCAGCACAGCCCCTGGTATTCACAGCACCCACATGGCTCTGAATAATGCACATTGTCTTCCACCCCTGCGATTGCTCTTCCTTGTGGTGGGGCAGCATTTATGGTACATGCAAATGTCATGCAAATGACTAGCTGGGGAGGGTGTGGAATAAATAATCTTAATTCCAATCTCCCACCTCCTCCTTTTATCAACCATCAGAATTTCTTCTCTGGAACATACCAAGCAAAAGGCCCCAAATGTGACATCTGGGGGCTGGCATCTCCAAAAGCTGTTACAGGGAAAGGAGAAGTGGAGAAGGTATTACGGAGAAGGGAAAGTTGGCTGGTTCAACGGGGACCCACCAAAATAATCCACACATCATCTGCAGTTTAACTGAAGACCCTTTGGTATATTGTGGCAGGGATTCGATTGATGGTGAGCCTCAAGTGGCCTCATTATAAACAAGACTTACTTAAAACAGACGAGGCAGAGGAAAGACAAGTGGCTGTTTAAGAGGTGTGACATAAAGCACCACTGGAGCTCACTTAAAAGCATTTCCTCTGCTCCCCTGTTCACTTATAGCCCTCTTAAAAGTGGAGGAGCTTTCTGCTTTCCTCTCTGCTCTTCTTAAAGACTCGGCCTGCCAAAATCACAGCCTGGTTGTGGGCAGCCAACCATGGGAGGGATGGTTCAATGCTGACATGCACCTCTGCCGTCATCTTCAGTATAAATTGCCTGCTCTCCCATCCCACCTTGACCTCACTCCTAATCTCTGGGCATGGCTGCCTTCCCTGCAGGGCTGGTGGTGGCCTCGGCTGGAGGGTAAGCAGTGTCACATCCCGTTCTGAGGCTCAGCTAGCTGCTGCTTGTCCCAAAATCTCCTCTGTAAGTGCCTCTCCACCGTGGGGACCGTGGTGTCCCCTCCCTGAGGGCTGGACCACCTTCTCGGGTGCCAGTAAACCACCTTCCCCTCACTCTCCATCCCCAAGACCAGGTCGGGCTGTGAGCCAGCCAAGCCTGTTCTTCAGGTATGGCTGTGTACCTCCCTCCGACCAGTATTTCTGCTCCAGATCAAATATATGTTGCTGGTAAATTAAACCCAGCCTGTCACAGTCTGTAATTTCCATTGCAACCGCAGCCATTGGCAGGAACCGCTGATGCATGCTGCATGCCCCATCCCCTTCGGTCCTTGTCCCCTGCTGTGCCACATCACCAGCCCTGGAGAATAACTGGGGTTTCCAGGGGGTGGGTTTGGCGTGCTGGTCTGCAGCCCCAGGGACTGGCTCTGGTAATGCACAGGGGGTTGTTTTCAATCCGCATTCCCAGAGCAATGTTTATACTTGCAAGTCTGAAACCCTCCAGGAGCCCCAGGGGCTTCGTGTTTGCTTCCGCAGAGACTTGTGCTGTCCTGGTGTGCAGCAAGTAAACTGGGGGTCACAGGGCTCCAGGAAGTTTGTTTTTAAGCTGTGCGAGGTTCCCAAGTAAATACAGGGATCACCTTTTGCTCCCTTCCTAATCCTGCTTGCAGCAGCACCACCGACAAAGCAGGAGACCCAGCACATCTTTGGCAAAACCCTCTAGGGCTGCTCACTTCCTGAGCTGTATGTAGGGCTCTGATCCTGATTTTGTTCCGTCCTCTCTCTTGCAGAGCCTCCCCAGGTCTTCCCAACACGATGTGTCTCTCTAAGCACGCGTCCATCCTCACATCTCCTTGATGGCTGGTGTCTGTGGTAGGATCTTCATCATTGCCATGTCTGAAAAGACCAGAAGTTCACTTGGATCACATCTCGCTCCCTTCCTCTGCTGAGCCAGGGTGTCCTGAGGTCCAGTCCCTTCTCCAGCTTCTAGTTTTATGCAACAACAGCAGATTTCCTAGGCTGGGAGGTGCATACAGACTTGCTATGAGCTTCCCTGTTATCGCTGGATCACATAAAGCCACCAAAGAGTTTGGAAGGCAGCTGAGTCTTCTGGATTCACACCTTTGGATCTGGGGAGATAACTTGTGCCCTAGCAGGAACCAGGTTCCTTGGGATGTCTGACCACACAGTTCCCATTTTGCCAGCTCCAAGATCACAGAATGGCAGGGGTTGGAAGTGACCTCTGGAGATCATCTAGTCCAACCTGCCTGCTAGGATAGGAAAAGGAGTTTCTTGGTCCATTGTTCCCTTGGCGTCAGGGCTGTCTCGCTCCAGACCATGGATGGTGCTTCAAGCAAGTCTGTATGAAATGAAATACTGGCTGCAAAAGTCCAAGTCTCAATCTAAAGTCACGGTTAGGGAAGCTGCTGGGAAAGAAACGCCTTCCTTTAAGAAGGATCTGCTGGTCCAGCAGGGATGTAGCAGGGACTCTGCATGCATAACACAGTGGGAAATCATCTTCCATGCTGGGCTGCAGTGTCTCTTCATCTAGTAACAAGCATTCCCAGTGGCCAGGAAGATCTTCCCAGTTGAGTCTCAGTTGGACTCGATGATCTTTATGGGTCCCTTCCAACTGAAGATATTCTATGATCCAGCTTTGGTGGGTACGCATTGCCTTTTAAAGCCCAGTGGGCAAATAATCATTGAGAAGAATAGGTTGGGGATAGCAGGGAGAAAAATGGGATGCTTCAGACCCTGCCAGATTGAAATCAGATGGTAAAGCAGAGCTGGTCTGGTCCTCGCCCCATGAAAGCATCAACCCAGTGCTTGGTAGAAAGAAGTAAGAAGGATGATGTGGGGAAAGAGAAGAGCTGTGGTCGTGTTGAAAAGCGGCTTTTGAAGGCTCTGCTGTTCTGCAAACAAGGTGAGCATCCCCTGGTAGCAAAGAGGGACCTGCCTCAGTTCCTGCATAGCTACACCGATGAAAGTTTGGTCTGTCCATGGGAAACAGGTCTGGTGGGCAGGTTTCAACTGATAGCCTGCTTTGGTTAAGGGGAGGTGGTGAGGTAGGGGATGAACTGGTGGTGTACATGGAGAGCTGTGGGCCTGATTCAGCTTTGCTGGTTCCCTCTCAGTTAGCAGCAGTGAGGTCTTCTCCTTCCAGCTGATGTCGTGGCCAGGGGAGCATGATTGCTGTAGGAGGAATTCATTTCAAAGGCTGAGAAAGAAATGTGGCCCCAGGAGCCATGTAAAATGAACCAAACCCTGTCAATATGTGATCTTTCTTGCCAGGCACTTAACATTGACCGTATCGCCCTAACAAAGCATGATGAGAAGAATTTGAAAGCAAACTCCCCTCCCTTTGTCAGCGCCACCGTAAATCACTTTCCTCCTGTGCACTCATCTGCAGGCCAAACCGTTCCTTGCCAAGACTTGTAACCTTGCGGGAACGAAAATGCAGGGAGAATCCTCAAAAAGAGGCAAGAGTCCTATTTTCTCGTGTGTGTCTCGTTTTGTTACTCCTGTTGCACAATCTGTTGTCTAAGGTCCATAATTGAATTTGTGTCCAAGTGCTGGAATTTCTCTTCCAGCGGGATAAAAGCTTGGAAGACGTCATAGTGCTCTCTGATGGTCCCATCTAGGTGGACAGAGCCTGCTCAGGAAAGAAGCTTTGCTTCTGCTGCAAGACAAAGTGCCTGTGCTGGCCGCAGGGAACCTTGTGGAGCTGCTGCAGCCTTTAGTAACTGAAACCACCACAACTGGGCTTTTAAATTCAGATTTGTCAGCTTTTATTGTATTATTTACTACAGCTAGATAAGCTGCCAAGGCTTGGGAAATGCTCCTTGCTTGGGAAAAATGTTCACTGGAAACTTTTTCATGGGAGAATGGACCAAGACGTTGCATGGTGTGGGTAAGCAAGGTGTGCAGCCCCACAGGGAGGTCCCCAGCGCTGTTAGTGGCCCCCAGCTGGATGGGAAGCAGGTGTTTTCTTGCCTTACCTATTGCAAGAGCTGGAGAATGTGAAATACAAGGGTAGCGTGGGTTTGCCAGCGGGATTTCTTCCTGCCCTCCAGCAAATCAGCCCCACTGGGACATCCGTCCATGTCCAAGGTCCTGCTGGAGGTGGCAAGACCTGGGGACCAGTGCTGCCTGGGGACCCAGGTCCTTTGGTTCGGAGCACATCAAAGGCTGTCCCAGCCTCTGTCCCTTCCTTGGCCAGCTGGGAAATGCGGTCGGTTCCTGCTAAGGACCCACATCCCCGTGGGGCAGTGACGTCCAGCCCTGGGGGTGTTTACCAGAAGCCCTGATTCCCTTTTGACTCACCACAGCCTTTTGCTTCCTCTTGTAGGGGTTATTAACTCCATTGGCACAGGGTTCCCAATCCCATCCATGGGATACAGCATCAGGGCAGGGGTGTTTCTGGCCGCTGCCCATCCTGCCCGCTCCCAGGCTTGTCAAGGGGCATCACACCTCTTCCCTGGGGCATTTCACTGCATGGAGACAATTTTGGATGGAAAAGCTGAAGTTAGTGGCCAAAACAGCTGCTGCGTGTAGAGGTGGTTGTTATAACAAAGTGAGCGTCACGGGTCACTGCAGAATAAACTGAAAAGTCGGGGCTGTTGGTGAGCAGGTCAGACATTGCCTGAAAAATGAGTTCAGCAGCACGTCAGGCTCATGGGGAGGATGGGAGATGAGCAGAGCCTCGTTGGCTTGCTTGAGCCTTTCTGTCAGCGAGGCTGAAACTCTCTGTCTCTTGCCATTGAGTGGTGAATAAAAGGGCTTGGCTAACTCTGATGGGACAAAAGGGTCTCTTCACATTGTGTCCTGACCCCACGTCTAGGAAATTTGGGGATGGGAGTAGAAAAAGAGAGATAGGAAAATACAATGCTTTTCTTGCCACCCACAGGTCAGTGATACCCAACTGTCCCTGCAAGCAGTGCTTCTGGGACAGGGTTAGGAAACTGGGAAGCTGACAACCAAAATTAGCACTTTTTATCTTAGCAATGCTAATTTTTCACACTGCTTTCAAGCCTGTGCCTGGTCAGACTTGTGCCAGACCCCAAAGGTCCTGACCTGGGGGTTCCTCTCGCAGGATGGCTTGGGCGAGGTGGGAGGAAAGGAGCGCCCAGAGAGCCTCTCCCATGGGTGCAATGCACCCTCTCGTGGCCAGTGGCCACAGCCGGTGCCTGGGTGGGTGTTGGTGGGTGCCCATTGAGTGGGATTTGTCTCCTTGGCACCATACTGGGGCGTTTGTAGACACCCACCACCCCTCCCATTGGGAAACCATTCAGGGAGCTGGGATTTGGTTTTTCCAGGTGCAGGGCACCCCAAGGCAGGCTCCACCATTTCCCACAGGATCCACCCACCTCTCTCCTCCACCCTACTTTATGCTGGGAAAAGCAATAATTTTGACAAAATACTTGAAGCTGGCTTCCCCTCAACCTGCCTTTTTTCCTCTTACACTTTTCCTCCCTGTGAGGAGCCAGCAAAATAAATCAGTGCTTTGCATAAACAAAGCCCCAGCGAGGTATTGGTAAAAAAATAGTGCTCAGGAATGTCACAAATGCAGTTTTCTCCACAAGAGAAAAGCAGGAAAAGTTTATTTTCTTCGTAGCCTCTTAACCCAGGGAGGGATTTCTCCGTCTGGCCACCCAGTTTCCCCCCTCCCACCACCCGGGAGCCAAATCTCAGTTGTCTGAAAGGTGCCTCCCTTTCCTCTCGCCCCTTCAGGGGGACTTGAATTAAAACCCCAGTTGCTTCCTTGCGGGAAGGCTGTGCTGCCAGTGCCTTGTCCAGCTGCATCCTGCAGCCCCGGATGTGAGCACAGGAGAGGGGTGCTAGGTGTCCCCCGCGGGTGGGCAAGCATTGTCCCACCGCCACGGTCCCCGTCCCCAAACTGGCCGGGGCTCGGCGAGCCCTCGCTCCCACCTGCTCCCTGCGCGCTGGCGTTCGCTTCCTGCGACTTTAAAGTTCCCTCGGCACACAAAGCAAAAGAGGGAGGAGAAAGGGTTTCATCATCACTCCCGAGAGCAGACTTATAAAAACTTTGCGCTCAAGCTGCCTGCCTCACTCACGGGCTTGGAGGGTTTTCGGCGCAGACCGTGCACGCTGTCAGCAGTAGGACAGGCCAGAGCAGGACCGGAGCCCACGTGCAGCCCAGCTCTTTGGGGCTCTCCGGGAAGCCCCCACAATGGGAGTCCACCCTGAAGCTGGCAAACCCCCAGCTGATGTCCCGAAAAGGTCCGGCACCTGCTCCCGGAGTATCTTCTGCAACATCAAGGTAAGGAGCTGTGCCTGGCAGGGATGCGCTGCTTCCCCGGCAGGGAGGGAGGGGGATGCTTGCACAAAGAATGACCCAAACCCATCCCATGGGTCCCCGCATCCCCAGTACAAACCGCTGGTAAAGTGAAGGGTGTTTGCTAAGATGCAGAATTTGAAAGTCAGCTCCCTGGGCAGTCCCGGATAACGCCGCTGAGGTCTGTCCCGCTCGGTGCACAGGAAGGGCTGGGAGCCTCGGTGGGTTTCAGAGTGGTACCCCCCACAGCATGTGGGTGTTGCTCCCCATGGAAGCAGCGTGGGCAGCTCTCCGTGGGTTGTGGAGCTTACCCACGGCATCCGGTACACAGTGTGCTGCTGCTTAGGGAATGATTAACCACATCCTGGTGCCAAAGGAAAACACTGCCTATAACAACACTGACTTGCTTTAAAAACCTTGGGGAGAACAGCATTTTGAGTGACAGGAGCAAAATCTCGGCGGGTTGAAGTGGGTTTTCTGGTGTTGGCTGCCCAGTTGCTCACTTGCCCCTATTAGCAAGGTGAGACCTGTCATCTTAAGCCGGTCCCTGCCTGAGCTTCAGGCTCCTGAGCTCACTGCCCACGTGAGGAAACACCAGCCACCCTGGCCACCTCCCGTGATTTAAACCCTGCTAACCATTGCGCTTTTACACCACTCCTCACCCTGTCTTTTTTTCCCCATACGGCACAGTTTGGCCCATTTTCGGATGGGTACCAAGGCTGCTGCACATGCTGGTTCCCATCCCTGGGACACCCGCCTGCCTTCACCAGGATTTCCCTGGGTGGGGGGGACTTTTGTGCCGCTCTTGGCAGCACCTCTACCTGTTGGCATCCAGAGCAGCTGAGTGCAGTTTTGGGGAACGGCAGCTCCCACCAGCCCCCCTCTGCCCACGGGCAGAGTGGCTCTCGGTGCAGGAGAGGGGCTGCCATGGTGGGGGGCAGCTGGCAGGACCCCCCTGTGCCGCATCTGCCAGTCCTGCCTGGGGCTGGGGTGTGACTTTCCGCCAGTGTTATTGAATATCAGCGTGTGTTTTTGGGCCGAGAGCAGCGCTGCAAGGAAGGGTTTGTCAGCACTTCCCAGCTAAGTGTGTTTTCGGGAACATGCAGCTGTGGGTAGGGCATCGCAGTCTGCCATGGGTTTGGGTTTTATTTTGCCACCCGTCTTTCCTCACCTTGCATGGAGGATGGTGCTCCTCCCTCTTATTGGGGGGGCTGTGCTTGCTTGGGGTTGGTTTCCGAGCAGGAAAGTTTCACCGAATCTCAGGGCCTCAGCATCTCTATTGGGGATGCTGTGGGGATGCTGTGGGACTGTTCCCAACAGGCTGCTCCTCTGAGCAGCACAGTGGGGCGAGCAGCAAAGCTTTGGGCTTGCTGGGGTCAACCAGTGATATGGTGGGGGTTCCCAGAGCTGGGGACATCATCTCAGATGATGCCTTCCAGTCCTACATACCTGAAGGTCCCCACTGCCTGGGCTGGGCTATTCCAGCAGGTGACTTGATGGCCCTTTTTGGCTGTGAGCTCCAGGAGGAAGAGTTTGAGATTACCCCGGGTAATTTAGGGCTTCTTCTGGGCTGCTCTGATGCCCCTCTGGAGGGGACTGGTGACCTGTCCCCTTCTCTGGAGGGGGTGCAAAACATGACCCTAACCCCCTCCAGGCTGCTTCAGTAATGACCATGGCTTTGGGGTGCGTAAAATCCCTCAAAACCAGAGCTCTTCTTGGAGCTAATGCTTACAGGGGAGGATGCAAAAATATCCTGGAACTGAAAAAAACAGTGCCAAAGTTGATGCCTTTTTCAGGATGTAAAACTTTAGGGTTAAGAGAAAAAAAAAAAAGCCCCAACTAATGTTAATCCATTTGTGCATCCCATAGGCAGCCGCGGGAGTGGGGCTGGGTGCTCAGCACCCCGCATGCCCCAGGGTGCTTGGTGAGGGGCTGTGTCCAGGACCTCCGAGGGGCATTTGGCCGAGGGCAGATGATGCGAGGGTTTTACTTTGCCGGCGGCAAGAGATCTGGGTGTGCCAGGAGGTGCCTGGTCAGCTGCCCGCACCCATCGCTGCTCAAATCACCCAGAGCCTGGTGCTGGCTCAAGTCTTAATTTCAAAATGGGCAATGAGCCTGGAGCTCCCCAGACCATCCTGGCACCCACCACTGAGCCTGTCTAGGGGCTCCTCGGGGGTGATTTCTGAGGGAGAGGTGATGCTGCAGCACCCGGTGTGGCAACCAAGTGTGAGAACATATGCAGAGTGACCCCCCCCGAGCAGGAGATGCCACCAGAGATCCCCACGTCCCGCCTGCCCTGGCCAGTGCAAATACAGCTGCACTAAGGGAAAACCAGCGTGTGGAAAGAAGCACTTTTGTTTTAAAAAAAAATCACCAGTTTTTCTGCTAAATCAAGAGGAAAAGCACAGCCCAATGCTGGCACTGTGGAAGCATGTTAAGGAGCCATTTGGGTTCTATCAAAACATGCTAGTTGGCATCAGATGGGTGATATATACCATCTGGGATGGTGGCGAGTCAGGACACCCATCCCTTGGAGAAAAATTCTTGCTTTTAAGAGCAGATGTATATAAATTGACAGACAATGATGTCCCCCACCCTTTCCTGACCTGTTCACTCTTCCTGTGCTGTGACATTTGTGTTAAAAATATATATACATTTAAAAAATAACTACTTCAAGGTGGGAAAGCAGTAGTCTGTGCACAGCTGTTAATCCTCTCAGCCCCCAAAAAATTAGTAGAAAAAGTGTCACAACTGAAATGCCAGGTTTGGGAAGTTGTTTTGTTGTGAATGGGTCATCAGAGGGCAAGGTGTACCGTAAGCATCTCAGTTTATATGGCTTTGTAGCTCTTGTTTGTATGAGAAGCCTTTGGTGCTGCAAATAACGTATTATATAAAGTTTTCATCTAGCATCTAATTGTGTGGGAAGCTGCTGGCATCATCCCATACAGCGAGAGAGATGCTATAAAGGGGTTTAAATTAATGAGACACAGTGTCCTCTTATAAGGGATGGCAGTTTCTAATCAGGACAGTGTTTCCAACACAACAAAATCCCCTAGTCGTAGCAGACTCCAAGTCCTAATCATGAAATTAATATTTATTCCCCTAAGGCTCACATGCCAAAATCATTTTCAGAGTGCCTTTCGCAGGGCTGAGGCCAAAAATAACAAATTATTTTTCCGTGCAAACCGCCTTTCTCCTCCATGTTCTCTGCGAAGGGGGCCACCATCTCCCTGCACCAGTCCCCATTGCTCTTGGGGTGGTTTTTGGCACTGGCCCCGTCACTGCTGATGTTTGGAGGTGGGAAGCATGATGGTGCTGGGGATGACCATCAGAGAGGGAAAGGTCCTGGTAGAAAGGAGTAGTTTCAATGGTTCTGCAGGGATCGGAAAAGCATGATGGGATGGTAGCTCTGGGGATGGATGCCATGGAGGTGATGCTGGGGATGCAGGAGCACCGGTGCAGAGGAAGGCACTTGGGGAGGTGATGCCCCGTGGATTTGGCTGCTGGCTCATACCTGTGCTCTGACACATTTACAGCTGATCTTTGAACCCTGCGGGAACTTGATTGGTGACAGTTCCTTGTTGCTGCTGTGGAAGTTTTTGCGGGGTATATATGGGTATTAATGACAATGACGCCAGACGGCACCTAGGCTCCGTTGCACTGATATTTCAGGGCACCACCTAGCTCAGCTGACAGTGTGTTTGCTGTCTGCACCGTATCTGCAGGTGGTAGATGCCCCATCCCTGGAAACATTCAAGGTCAAGTTGGACAGAGCTCTGAGCAATCTTATCCAGTTGAAGATGTCCCTGCCCATGGCAGGGGGGTTGGACACGATGGCCTTTAAAAGTTCCTTCCTACTCAAACTATTCAATGATTCTATGATCTCGTAGCTGGAATAAACCCAGCCACTATGCTTATGTTTTTGAGTGCCCTCTTAGATATGGCAAGGTTGCTTGAACCCTTCTAGAAGTTGGCCATTTGTCTTGAATCAGCCTGAGGACAGAAAGCCAAATGAAAAAGGTCTTCAGTCCTTGGGGCTGGGAGGTTGCTGCTGAGCACGGTCCCCTACGAGAAGCCTAGAGCATTCTGGTAATCCCACAGCAGTGGTGGAGGTAGGTGATGAGCAAGGACAGCCCCCTACTTTGAAGTTCACCAGAGATTCCAGATTGTGCTGACTGGCACTAGGAGGTTTTAGTTGCTCTGCTTGGCAAATGCAGGATGAAGCCAACTGTTAGGTGGATGCCAGCGCCCGGTGGCACTGGGGACACCAAGGACCTTAATGCCTAAAGGAAAAAAAACAGGTTTGAAAGGTGGAGAAGAAGTGGGTGATTGGTCTTTTTGATACCCAAGCATGGCCATGGACCCTATCAGTGTCCCCAGGTCCAGAGTCCTAACTACTGTCTCCAGTCATCATGTCCACGCCCACCTTGCCCTTCCAGGCACCCACTGAAAAAGGATTATTTCAAAGGTGTCATCTCTGTAGTGCCTCAAATGTTTTGACTTCTTCACCTTTATTGTCTCTTTCATGGGCTTGTGCTATTTTCATTGATAGCTAATTCCTTGATCTGGATCCCCAGAAACAGGACAAGGAGGAGATCTTTATAAATAACTTGTTAGTTATCTGAGTTGGACTGGTTTCAGCTGGAAGCTGGTTAGCTGGAGAGCGCAGGGGAGCAGCGGGAAATGGTTGGGAGGCTTTTACCCTGCAGACCGCTTGGCATGGAAAAGGAAGCAGGAGGATAACAGGGAGTTACTGTCACTTTATCTCTTGTCTTCCTCTCCTTGGAGTGAGAGGTGGGGGAGAGCATCTGTCATCTTGTCATTGGCCAACCTGGCCCAAACCATGACGCCTAAATAATGGCTACAGTAAGCATACAGTTAACTTACATAACTAAGAAATAATTTTTAAGGTGTTAAAGTAACTGTTCTATAAATTAATGATTGAGTTACTCTCACAGGGAGTGGGAGGGGAGATTTAAAAGCCTTAGGGGCAGATCTAAATGGGGTGCTATATTGGGACAGTGAGAGGGGTGATGTAGAAGAGTGTAGGAGAGGGGACAGCAAGGTCAGGAGGAGACGATGGGCTCTCAGGGTGTGATAAGGCTTTAAAGCATCCCAGGGGGAAGATGTTGGGCGGGAATGCAGGGTGTGATGGCCAGGAGTGGGGAGCTTTTCTCCTCCCTGGGGAGGCTGGGTGCCTTCTGCAGAAGAAACAGGAGGCTTGCCTTGGTGTCTGAGATCCCAACAGCATCAGGGCAAGTTTTATGTCCCTTCCTTTAAAGGAACTAAAGGAATTTGCTGAGGAGTATATTTCAGAAGCCTGGAGATGTAAAAGTTGTGCTCTCATATCCTGTTGGAAAAGAATGAATTGCTTTATTTAGCCGTTAGCAAGAACAGGAGATTCATCAGGTCACTGATCTGAAGACAGCATGGCTGTAGGTTTGGAGAGGGAAGCACCAAGAGGAGAAGGTCATTGTTAATAAGGGCCATTGATTTAAGCAAGAAAATCAAAGAATATTCCAATGCTGGACACTGTGCAAGGAGAGATGGTGAGTTGGATGAGTGTTTGTAGCGAAGAAGCAAGCAGGGTCCTCAAGGAGAAGTGGGGTGGCATGGGTAGAAGGACCTGCTGTGACTGGGGTCTTCCAGCATTCGTGGTGATGGTACTGGCATCAGAAAGCAAAGGTTGGGTTAGGATGGATCTCACACTGTGTTTATGTCTGGTTTTGCTGGGATCAGAAGATCCACCTGGCCTTCACCAGCAACACCAGCAGCAGGATAAGGAAAAAGATGGGGAAAAGCCAGAGGGTAAATTAGGTTGGAAAGTTTAGTGGGATCAAGGTCTAGGAGACACGAACAAGATAACTTTATGAGGGGCGAGGTGGTTCAGTACCCAAACACAACCAAGGAGTGGTCAGCATAGATAAGATTATCATGAGCAGAATGGGAGAGGAGTGTCGTTGATAGGGAGCCGGAGGCATGGCCAGGGCTGTGGGCGGGCGAGAGGAGTGTTTACTTTCGCTTGTGGGTCAGGGAAAATGAAGCCAAGCTGAAGCTACCTTCAGGGAAATCAGGCACTGTGAAGAAAAGAGACCTTCAGGAAAAAAGGAGGAGCAAAGACCCAAGCACACAACCTACCTGTGTGCTCGGTCTGGTTGCGGGAAGAAAGAGGGCTGCCTAACGATGTGCAGTGTATTTTGCAAGCCAAGGTGTTTTCTCAGCATCAGCTTGGGAAGCAGCAAACCCTCACACCTCGGACACCGGGGGTCTGGTCTCAGCGATCCTCCGCAGCCAAAAACCTCCTTTCCCTCTGACATCTGCAACACGCACCTGCATGTTAAGGCAGGGACATGTTTTTATGTCCCCTGGGGCACTCCCTCGGCAGCAGCTGAGCAAAGCAGGGCTTGCACAGACCTTGCAAGGGCATCGGGACACCGTGCCGGGAAACCCCATGTGTACCTTCGTTGCAAAAAGAGCAAACATTGTCTTTGCACTTGACAATTGGGGGTTGTAAAGCGTGGATCACTTCCAGTAGGCAGTCATCGTTGCAACTAACAACCTGGGCAGCGGTGTGCTTCAGACAATCCTTAATAATTTTTTTTTTATTTTTTTTTTTTTATTATTAGGGGAGTTTTTTTGTAATAGAAATAAAATTTAGGAGCCAACTTCTGCCATTGGACCACGCTCCAGGCTCAGAGGTTTTGTGCTAATGGACCTGTGCTATGGCAGGGTATTTGGTTCCTTCTGTGGAAAATGTTGCGCTTTTTTTTTTTTTTTTCTTTTTCATGGTACTTTTTGATCTATAAATCTAGGCAGCTGCACGTAGGAAAGAGATGCCAAGGAGAGACATGTTTCCCCACGCATGTCCGTATACTTTTCATTTCCAACTGAGGCATTTCTTTGGGACTGAGTGATCTCAGCCATCCTAGTGGAGGAGGATCTCTTAGTGTAGTGAGTGTTGATCGTATACAAGCTCTAAAATAAACAACCTGACTATTATAATTTTGAGGATATTCTTATTACTTCCTAAAGTTCCCCCCTCACTTTTTTTTAATCCTCTTGGAAGCTCAGGAGAGTAAAGTGGAGAAGCTTTCAGAAGTGAGCAGGTTGGGGTCTCCTGCTTTGGGCCATGACTTTCCACTAAGCTCAAACGATTTTGCTTTGGCCCTCCAGAGCCCAAAATGCAGCTCTCATAGTACTATGTGGAGAGAAGAGCTGACAGAGCATCCTCACTCCTAGTCCTTTCCAAACATTTACTCCAGCCAGATTCATTTTGCGCCTTCCTGCTCTTGGCCACATCCTCCCTTGGTGTCATCAGTCAGCTGGGAGCAGTTTGGGAGGTTCTGTGGGCATCTCCACTCCCCAGGCAGATCTTGCATCCATTTAATGGCTCTTTCCATGCACGCTGCTAGCGGCACTGCCGCAGGAAGGCTGTTGGGCATGGAGGTGAGCGTGGACGTGAGAGCCAGAGCAGGCTCTCTCCTCACTGGGTGAGCTGCACCATCACGATTCCCACCTTCTCAACCTCCAAGCAGGGCTGCCAAGCTGAAGACACTGAAAAAAGAGGCGAGGGATGACTTTGGACATGAGTGCCACTATCACAGCATGAAGCTGTGGAAGCAGAGCAGAGAATTAACCCTGAACGCACTTCTCCAGGTGGCAGAGAGAAAGCGGCAGTGGCTGTGCCACATGGAGCAGCATCTTCCCAAACCCCCAGTCGCTGCAGAGCGGAGACAGGCTCCCACCTGGAAGAGCCCCCTGGATCCTGGAGGGTCCATAGAGGCAGTTCACTCCTTTGAAATAATAAGAAATCTGAATTTTGTTACCTACCCATGTCCAACACTGCAGGCTGGGGTTATCAAGTACTTCATGTTTGTTTTTTTTCTTATTTAACCCAACTTGCCAAGCATTTTATTGGCTGCCTGGGGATGCTCCCCTACCCTGCCTCCCAAAAATACTTCTTGCAAAACAGTCCACCTTTCATAGTAGGCTTTTCTAAAGTCCAGTCTCTGTGTACCTTCAGGCAGCTGTTTGTTAAGGTCAGTGACAGTGTTGACAGTGCATTATCTTACATAAGCAATATGGAAAGAGAGAGCTGTGAGATAAGGGAATACAGCTTAGTGGACCAGTACGTGACAGGGGCAGTGCAAGCACCTACCAGTGCTTCTTGCAGTGCTGCCTGCTCCCAGCCCCGGGAGCAGCAACCTCCTTCTCACCCCAAGAGCACCCACCTCAAGGACAGATTTATCTCATCCTTGGCTGCTTTATGGGTTCAGCAGGAGGCTGGGAGATCCTCTCTCTCCTCCCAGAGCCTTATTTTATTCCCTGCGAGCTTCAGGGAAATGGGAAAAGGTGCAAATGGGTCTTCTGAGGTGGCTGCAGGGGCTCAAATGCCGTCTTGGACATCTTCCAGGAGTGCACCAGCTGTGGCCATACCTGGCATCCCATGGGGACGTTTTGGTGCCAGTATAGGATTTCAGCCTTGCTGCTGCATCCTCATGCCTGGGGGCTGCCTGGAGACCAGCCTGCCCCATCCCTCAGCCCCACCAGCCCACCAGGTCAAGTATTTGTTGAATACATCTCCTCTAAAGGAGGTTTGGCTTAGGATTGCCCAAATCCTATCGCCAGTCTTTTTTCAGTGGTTCCCAGGGATAGGACAAGAGGAAATGGGCACAAACTTGAATATAAGAAGCTCCATCTAAACATGAGGAAGAACTTCTTTACTTTGAGGGTGGCAGAGCCCTGGAATAGGCTGCCCAGAGAGGTGGTGGAGTCTCCATCTCTGGAGACATTCAAACCCGCCTGGACACGTTCCTGTGGGACCTGCTCTGGGTGGACCTGCTCAGGCAGGGGGTTTTACTAGATGGTCTCCAGAGGCCCCTTCCAACCCCATATCGTTCTGTGATTCTGTGAATAGCTGCCAGCTCTCTGCTTTGCACCTGAGAAGTGTTGTCCAGACCATGGAGGGACCAGTCCCCTCTCTTCCCAGCAGCAGGTTGGGCTTCTCTTCCCTAGGAAAAAGCATTGCCCTGGGAGGTGCTAGTGAACTTGGGGGGACGGACAGACCAGCGTGCCTGTGAGGGACCTTCCCCCAGCCGTTTGCTCCCCTTTTAAACAAAATGCTTCTTGGAAAGGAGTTGAGTGTCTTGCATAAACAGCGTGGAGTCAGGATCGCTCAGGCACTCTGAAGGAAACGTGGGGATGACTAAGAGGGGAGTTTGTGTGTGTGCGGGTGTGTGTGGGTGCATGCCTTTAGCCTCTCTGCGCTGCTCCCTGGCTGCCTGCGACTGCTGCTTGCCTGCAGCTCCAAAAATACACCCGGCTCTGATGGGAGCATCTGCTCTGGAGGGTCAGCACTTCCCAGTTGTGGGAGCGTCCCCGACTCCTTAACCTCCCACCATGCCTTCAGCGCCGTCGTGTTGGCTCTGCATCAGCAAAACCTCCCTTCAGATGAGCTTGAATCTTCTTTAAAAGCCCCTTCTTGGTTAAGTGTTATGGAAGATGGATGATAGCACCTCCATCCCCTCCTGGGGTTGCTCGGCAGGTGCGTGGGGCCAGTGTTGCTCATCTGGTGCCCTCTTCAGCTGGAAGGGACCAGCTCAGTGCTGGTTTCCATGGACCAGCAGGTTGTGGGTGGTCAGCATGAACATGTGGGGATGGGGACGCATGGGGAGAGGAACAGGGTTGGGAGAGACCCATGAGGACCTGCGAGGGGACACAGGAGAGTGGTTCCCTTCATCTCCACCAGCCTCAGAGGTCTGCTCTTCCCAGCCGGAGCATCCCTGCCAGTGCCAAGGTCAGGTGGTGCAGGGGGTCCTTTTGGGGAGCCCTCCAAGTAAGCCCCTCTGCCAGCTCTTTGCACTCAGAGCCTTCAATTTTTGGGCCATTATTATTTTAATTAGAATTGAGTCTACTGACTGCAGGGGAAGTCTTAATTCAGGTGCATCTCTCACCTTCAGACAGTCAAAGTGTGTCTGGAAAAGCCGAGCTCCAGCTGCACAAGTCCTGGAGCGAAGGCTGTTTTGCTTTCCTCTGACTGTTTTGGGTGGCAGCTTCTTCCCAAGCAAAACAAAAAAAAATAATCTCTGTCCTTCCCCTCCCAGCCTCTGGGCTCTCCACATCCAAGGGCTGAGGCTGCTGTGTGCTCTCAGTGCCAGCAGCAGCGCGGGGTGGGATCAGGTCCCCTGGAGCATCCCTCCTGCTCTTCTGCCTCTCCTGCCATCCCTGCTCACAGGAGACAGGTTAGAAGGTCTCATGGGCAGTGGGGGGAGCAATCACACCCCAAAGGCTTTCTCTCCCCCTGTCGGTGCTCTCCAGCTGCATTTCTTCTGCCTTGCCTTCCCTCACGGCAGGCAGTCCCAGCTTGTTCCTGGGCACCTCGGGATCCACAGCCCTTTTTTGTCTGTCCCCAGGTGATCACCAATGCATCAACCTGTCTCAAGCCAGCTCTGCCTTTTCCTGCCTGCCCTCTCTGACCGCCACGTGTCCCTGTCATCTCCTGCTCTCCATCCTCTCGTGAAGCACAGCCAGTACTGGTTCCCCATGGTCCTTCCGTGCCTCTACCTTCTCCTCACCCCCAGCCAAGCCCAGCATTTTGGGGACTCGGGCTGCCTTTCCTCCTCGTCTTCCCTCCCCGCCAGCATCCTCTCTCTCCCCAACACTTCTCATCTCCCCGTCTGCCCTGGGATTAGGCTGACATTTTTGTGCTAAATTCAGCCTCAGTGATCCACCCTCTTCCCTCCCTGTTGGTAAACAGCTTTGCTTCTCCGACTAACGCCTCGCACCGGGAGAGCTCTCCCTCCAGCTGCTCCGCATCTCAGGCGGTCCCGGCCCTCCACTGTTTAGCCAGCGTTTCCTTATGTGAATGACTTCAGTAGGGTCTGGCCAGAGCTGCAGGAGCAAAAATTAATGTTCTCTGGCAACCAGATCCCCTCTCCATTTCTCATCCTCGCGGGAGCCACCTCTCTGCTCCCACGGCTGGACTAATTACATGGTGAATCCCAGGTCAGGATTGGGGAAGGTGGTGGATCCAGCTTTCACCCGCAGGACCATGTGCTGGGATGGGTTTTTGAACGTAGGAGTTGATAGCTGGAGGGTGCAGAGGTCATTCTGCTTCAAGACTTTGCTTTCAGATGTTTCACTTCCACTTTGTCCCTGTCTGGGAGGGTTTCCTTTTCCCACGTTACACCCCATGTCGCTGCTCTGCAGCTTTTGTTCAGGGCAAAGTCCCAGCCTGGGACTTAGTCCTCTCCTGCTTGGCTACCAAAGTGGCAGATGCCTGCCTGATGCTAGCCTGTCTGCTGACACCCCTCCAAGGTGTGGCTGGGGAGTTCGTGCTGGAAGCTTGTCCCTGTGACCCTTCTTCCTTCTTTTTTGGTGTTTGCCTTTCTCCTTCTACTTTTCTGTTGTCTCCAGGTTGTTCCCAGCCTGCCAGGACTCCGTTTTCTCCTTCATCTTCAACCTCTTCTCTCCCACTCTCTCTTCAGCATCTCTCCCATCTCCTATGCTTTTAGACACCCAGCTGTCTCTTCTGGCTGGTACTATCCTCCCTCACAGGAGAAGCTTCCCAAGGAGCTTCCCATCTTCTCCTACCCAAATTCTCTTGCAATTGCTGGAGCTGATTCCACATCCTCCTCTGCTCCCCAAAAAGAAGCCACTCCACCCACCTATGGCATTTGCATCCTCTGTGTCGGGTGGACAATTTAGTTCTTTTTTCTGATGAGCTTTTTTTTTTTTTTTCACACAATGGGTCAGGGCTTCTGGATGCTACCACCATTTCAAATAAATACTAATAACGAGTATTGCTGCTTTGCTAGCCAGGGACATAAGGAATTTGTCAGCTCTGCAATACCTTTGATTCCCCATTCATCATCTCGGACTTCCCGCCGTTATCTTTGTGGGACACGCTTCCGGTATCCAGCAAATATTTGATTTCCTGTGAATTTAAATAAAAAGACCTTTTCCCTTCCCTTTTTTTTTTTTTTTTAAAATTATTTTAAAATACTTTTGGCACCGTGTGCATGTATTCCATTCCAAGAAAAATAAAGGAGAACTGTTCTGACTAAATATAGATCAAAAGACACTTGTGAGCTGCCTCTTGCATCCCCGGCTGAGAGCGCTTTCCTCTCCCAGGCCACCCGGGCTCTTTCGACCATGCTTCTGCCCTGCCCCGTAAACTCCCTGTATTCCCTCCTCTGCTCCAGGCAAGCTCTGCCTCCGTTCGCCTTGGTTTCTGGCTCGGCTCACAGCCTGGCTCAAGGGAAAGACGCTGTTTTTAGAATACTACAGAGGTCTTCCAGTAGTGAGACTGCATTGTGCATATTTCATCCTTTCCCTCTGGGGCTTTTAAAGCCCTTTTTCACCTTTTTTCTTGCAATACCCCTTGGAGCAGGTTCTGCTAATTGGCTTTACCGCTGAGTGAATCCAAGGGGCCAACTGGAAATACTGGATCTCAGGTAGTCTAAAGCAGCACGGCTCCCTTTCAGCAGCAGGGTTGGCTCTAACATGGTCTCAGGAGCACCCATCGAGTGCGTGTAAAGTCAGACCTCTCTCATTTACCATCGTACAGCTCCTGGTGCAACAGGTCCTCATCAATTTGGAGGGTTGCTCTTGAGGGTTGCACAAGGGTCACTGCAGTGCAAATACCAATGAATATTAATAACAGTAAAGCAGAGGAAAGATAAAACCAGAGCTCCTTGTCCTCTCTTCTGACCACAGCATCACTCATTTTGCAAAGCTAAGTTAATCAGGGATCCAGGACTGAGCCCTTCAGTAGACCTGTTGCATGTCAGATGTGCAGTCATGTTGGCCCGCTTGAGTCCATGTGCGTGTGACTCTCAAATCCCTCTCACAGGGCATGGTCTCCAGCGGTTACACATGACAGGCCACTAACTGGGTACTAACTGGAATGACACTTTTTTTTGCCTGCAGGTGTTTGTGCTGTGCCACGGGCTTCTCCAGCTCTCCCAGCTCCTCTACAGCGCCAACTTCAAGAGCAGCCTCACCACCATTGAGAAGCGCTTTGGGCTCTCCAGTCTCTCTTCGGGTTTCATCTCCAGCTTGCATGAGGTAACTGGGTGAAACACTTGTGTGGAGACCCCAAGGGGTGGCCAGAACACGGGGGACCTTCCCAGAATAGGGTGTCAGGGTTTTTCACACCTAGTGCTTCCTTGGCCATGCCTGCATGTGCTGGATGAAGTAGCTGTTGCTGTGCGTTTGGACACGTCTTCACACTTCTGCTGTAGCACATGCCTGGAGGTTGAACATAGGGTTATGTGGTAAGGACGTGGCCTTGGAGGACAGCAGCAGAAAGCAGGTTGCTTCAGAGGAGACGACTCCACACTGTGATGCCATACACCTCCAGCAGAGACATGACTGGGAGGTGGAAAACATGCAAAGTAATTCTTCTCCATTGATCGCAATTCTTACAGCTTTTGTGAAGAACAACACTACGAGTAGTATCCACACAACCACAAGTCTGTGAGCAATTTCCAGTAAAAGTATCTGTTTTCATAGGTTTCTCATTGGCTCGTTGACCCTGGCCTGAGTCATTCCAAGCTTTCTCTAAAAGGAGACCCTGGCCAGCAGTCTCTCCAAGATCTAGCCCTTTTCTTCAGTGCTCCCATCTCCTGATGGCCCTGTGGCAAAGGACTGACTTTCACTGGCATATTGCTGAGCTGGCTGAGGATTTCCTAGTTCTAATTAGGAAATCTAATCATTTTCTAATCACTTACTCCTCTGCAATAAGTTTTCTAGTTCACATCATCATGAATTGTATCCTTTCTGGTAGCTCTTCAAGGCCAACTAGGCTTTTCAGCCTCCTGGCAGAGACTTTCTTTTTATGGCACAAAGAAGTGCTTGGTGGCAGCCCACCTTGCATAGACCTGGTCTTCTCCCATGGCATCCTCCACCAGGAGACTGGGCACTAGGAATTCTCCTGGGTCCTTGGAGAAATAGATGCCCAGGTCTTACCTCAATGAGCACCTACATGGAATCACAGAATGGTTTAGGTTGGAAGGGACATTAAAGATCAACTAGTTCCAACACCCTGCCATGGGCAGGGACACCTCCCACTAGACCAGGTTGCTTAAAGCCCCATCCAGCCTGGCCTTGAACATCTGGTTCAAAGCCTGTTGAGACTTTCCTCTGATTGTGATGAGGTCCAAGACATGCAAAGAAAGAGACCCAGCGTGGACAGTTGTAACATTGGTAATGATGAACTGGCATAATTAAGCCCTGCAGAGTTATCTCAAAGCTATAACCCATGTGCTCCTTATCCACTAGAGAACTTAGTTATGAGAATTAATGCCTGGAAAAGTAATACCAAAGCAAACATCACATAGGGCAGTCTGTTACTGCAGGAGTATAAAGGGAAAAGGATTGGAATCGGACGTGCTGCGCTGTTAAAGAATAACAGCTTGCAGACAACAGATAAATCTTTATTTCTCTGCTTTATGAGAGAGATTTCTGTGCTTTACTTCAGCTCTGTGTGAGCTCCTCTGACTGTTGAGGACCACAATCTTTTTGCATTGATGGCTGCAGCAATTCCAAGAACAATAAACCACAAAGAGACAAACAAGGGAGCCCATGCAGACATAAATAAAAAGTATTCTTAGCCATACATGCCAAGCTTAAAATAATGTTTAGCTTCTCCCAAGCTGACAAAGCCCATGTAGTGGTAATTTTATGGTGTTCATCTACTTGCCTGAGTAAGCTTCATGTTTTCATATTTTGTCAGCTGATCATATCTGCAGTTGCAAATGTCCAGAGTCACAAACATTTGCAATAAGCTGGACTTTGCAGCTGGGCTTGTGTCTGTTTGGAGTCATGGGAATGGAGGCAATTCTTTTATGCTGTTAGGAGGAATTATTAGTTTATGTTACATCCCATGGGGTGGGGGGTGGGTGTGTGTGCTGAAAAAAGCCCCAGCTGGTTGACAGGGAGGTTGTGAAGTTGTCCGTGAGAGCAAGGGATGCATACAGGGGACAGAAACCAAGGAGTTGGCCCGCTGGCTTTTGATGAGAAAGGAGCACTGACTTGCTGTGAATACGCAGGGTGAAGGGCTGTCCCAGGAGCTGATCTTGTGGGGGTCAAACACCACCTGGAAAGAGACCTCTCCACCCACCCCAACACAGTCATAGGAGACCCGTTATGGGGTTTTGACTTCCTCTGAGATGTCTTCTAATGTTCTCCCTGTTTCGCTGTGCCCTTTCCAGATCGGCAATGTGGCCCTCATCATCTTCGTCAGCTACTTCGGCAGCCGAGTTCACCGCCCGCGGGTGATCGGCGTGGGGGGGCTGCTGCTGGCGCTGGGAGCGTTCCTGGTTACCCTGCCCCACTTCCTATCAGACCCCTACCAATACACCACGCTTAGCAATGGTAAGTGCCTCCACCCTCTTTGCCATGAGCTGTCCCAGCACAAATCCGCCTCTGGTTGCTCTGGGCTGGGTTTACCGGTCTCTACCCAAAAAGAGGGGTTGTGTCCAGCACACACAATTTAAACACAACGTTTGGAGGGAAGGACTTAAGGCAGAGAAATTCTATTTTAAGCCTGAGTTCCCTATAGCTGTGCAACCCCTTCTGAGTGCAATAATTCCATGTGGGATCCCTTCTGCCTCTTCCAGACGTGTTGTTCCAGCTGTGGTTTCAGGTGCCAGCGCTGTGGTCACGATGAAGTACCTAAATTCCCCATAGATGCTCCTGAAGGTCTCCGGAGGGAGCAGTCTGTGTTTCAAGTTCAGCAGCTAGGATGTCATCTCCAGGCTGCCAAGATACCTCATCGGTGCCCAAGGAGGTTGCTGTAGGGCTGAGACCCTGAGAACACCATCATCCCACACAGACATGCCACCCCAGGGATCTTTGTAAGGAGGCTCCACAGGCAGTGAGAGAGCATAACCTTCCACATGGATGCGATAAAAAAGACTTGAAAACTAATTGTTTAACTATCTTAATATGTTCTTTTAAATATGCTTCTCTCCTGTCTGTGCCCATCCATTGCTCTTCAGATCTCTAAGCACACCATGTCCCTGTTTTCTGCATGGGTAGTGTGTGTCCCTCCAACCTGCCCCTGAGCACCCAGCTGCATCTCTGCCTAGTGATGACAGCATTGTTATCAACGATGACATGTCATTTAGCTAGCCAAAAAGTCTTCCAGGGAGAGAGTGTTGAAACCAGCTGTGAGCAGAGAGAGCTGCTGATGGGGTAGCAGACCTGGGGCAGAAGCCCTGGGATGCAGGAGATGCCGGTTCTGCCACTGATGCCCCAAGTGATGGTGGACAAATCACTTCACTTCTGGCTAATCTGGGTCATTGGTGCATTTCCTGAGCTCAAAAGCCCTGCAGGACCTTGCTACTGAGCCTTTGTGATTCTCTGAATGCTGAGCTGGGTTCATATCAGAACAATTCTTGCCGTATCAGTCTTGTTTGGATGGATGGCCTTTATCTGCTGAAGAAGTTTGCAGCTATGGCGCTGTAGGTCAGTGCCACAAGCTCAGGGGACAAAGCAGTTCATCTGGCTGATAAAGAAAAGGGCCTACAAGAAAGATGGAGGGGGCCTTTTTACAAGGGCTTGTAGTGATAGGATGAGGGGTAATGGCTTCAAACTGGAAGAGGGGAGATTGAGATGAGATCTCAGGAAGAAATTCTTTGCTGTGAGGGTGGTAAGACCCTGGCCCAGGTTGCCCAGAGAAGCTGTGGCTGCCCCATCCCTGGAGGGGTTCGAGGCCAGGTTGGAGGGGGCTTGGAGCAACCTGGTCTGGTGGGAGGTGTCCCTGCCCAGGGCAGGGGGGTTGGAACTGGATGATCTTTAAGGTCCCTTCCAACCCAAACCATTCCAAGATTCTATGAGTCTATAAAGAAGACTTGAAAGTGCATTCTCGCTGTGTGTGTATGCCTTGTTGCACCATCTAGGCTTTGACCTTCCTCCTGGTTTTTGTGTGTGACAAGAGACGTTGCTCTTGGTGGTCTCACCGCAGGCAGCAGAGAGCTGTGGCAGTGCTGGGGAGAAAAGCAAATGCTGGGAGCCCAGGCTGAACACAAATGCCACTGGTGGTTCACCTATAGCCCAAAGCGTTTTGGGAAGCGAAGTAGCATTGTCTTTCCTGGAGTCACAGGGATGTGAAGTTGTCTCTCTGCTGCAGAGCACGTTAAGGTCTTTTGTCCCCAGGGCTTGTTCTGCTCCAGCCTTACAATTAAGGAGGGCTACTGGTTTAACTGGGCAGGCTTTGGGAACAAGCTGGTGTGTACGATGGCGGCTCCAGTTTCCCTGCAGAATGCAATACACAGAAGAGCCTGCTGGCTTTGGTCTTCCCAAAGTGACTTCAGTCCCTGCATCCTCGGGATGCCAGTGAGCCTGGGCCTCCTTGGGGACTGACGCCTCCAAAAACCCGAAGTCACTTCAGCTCTGTGCCAAGTTTCTCCCCCCATGGTGTGCCACCGAGGGGGATGGCAGTGGTCACAGCAGTGCCAGCTGGGAAAGCCTTCCACCTCTGGAGAGAAGGTGCTTTCTCCTGGAATGGCTTTGAGCCCCATGCATCACATCCTAGCCCAGTCCTCTGGGCTCTGGGAGCCTTGACTGTGCCGGGGAGCT